>NC_138369.1:31918547-31956907 GCF_054177405.1 Leptonychotes weddellii
ATAGTGATTCATTACTATTACTTCCTACAGCATGCATTTCTTTCTATGATTATTATGTAAAAAATACTTCTCAAATTATTTCGTTTTCTTGGCTATCAAGGAGAACATTCTACAGCATAAGAACCTCACAGATAATATGTATCTGGGTTGAAAATGTATATTCTACAGATTAATAATGAAATAAAACCAGCATACACAATTGGTGGTGTTTTCCTTTGTCCCAAAGTCTCAGTTAGGATACACCTATTAAAAAATTCCTTTAGGTTGTCTCTTTTCTATAGTTAGGGCATTTTTTTTCTAGTCCAATGAAGTTGGATTTATTGGCCTGTGGCAATGAAGAGGGCACACCATTGGAAAAGTGGGCTTCTCAGTAAAAGAAAATGAAAGTGGACTTATTAAAGTGTTTGAGCAAATGTTCGATTAGGGGAGGGATTAAGAAAGTGGAGTTTCGCTCGTAAATGGGTATGTTCTATTGTAGCATTTTATGTCCCTTACTCATTCATTTGGTGACCTAATCTGATTTCCTTAATAGTTTAGACATTGTCCTTTGGAAAAGCATATTATCTAAAAATTTATGTATTAGTGGGGCCTGGAAGAAATTTTGTAAATAATAGTTACGACAATCTTAAAACAGTGAACAGAGACAGCATGGAAGGTAAGAAAAGGTAAGGCACAAATAGCTAACGGAGAAGAGACAGTCAAGCAACCAGAAGGGAATAATGAGTGAGCAGGAACACTGTTTGAATGTATTATTCTTCCTAGTTGATTTTCAGTTATATTTTTATATTAGACTGTACGGTTAATAAAACTTTTTTTTTAAAAAATTCAAAATGGAGTTTGGATCTTTCTAGGGTTACAAGTCATCTAACCTCTTTTTCCATGTAGTTCTAAGGCAGGGAACCCATTTTAACCTGTCAGTCTGTGATGCTTCCAGGGTCAGATCCTGGGGTCATTTTTTATGTATTTTATTTAATTTCATCTAAACTATTTTCCAGTTATCTGTCCCAAGAGCAGTCCATAACTCAAACTCCTGTCCATGTTTCTTACTTTGGAGATTACAGATTACTCTTGCTTCTGGTTTATTCTCTGATTATCCTTGATATCTACATCTTTTCTATTTGTTTCACTTTTGCAGTTACTATGATACACTTATTAGAGAACCAGTGTTAAGTAAATTGCAAGCTTTAAAATCCCTTTGCTAGTGTTGTCCTGAGGAGGGAATTTTTATGAAGATAAAATGCATTTCTAATTTGGAAATACCTAACTTTGGCCAATATTATTTCCAACATGTTCTAACACTTGGAATATTTATTATTTTCTTTTATCCATTTTCTTTGCTTAGCCTCTCACTGCCCTCTGATTTTCGCTTTGCCTTTTCAATTGGCTTTGATCTTTAAGAGTGTTTGACATTAGTTGAATTTTCTGTATGGAATTTTGTTTTATTTTGAGAAGCACCGTTTTTTGAAACCAGACAACTCATTTTGAATTCTATTCTTGTCTTTGTTTTAGCAATCATTATGAGACCTGTAGATGTTAATAAGTATCATATTCAATTTCCTTCATCTACTTTATCAGTAAAGATGGTAAGAATAGGCACCAAGTACTTTTTCCCGCATCAAATGTGTATCACTAGTGTTCTTGTGAGCGAGACATTGCATTAAGGGTAGTGCATACTCATGCCAACCTTTAAACCATTTATTCATTCACCTAGAGATGTCCTTAGGCCACAAAAGCCTTGGGATCAATGAGATAAATCACAATTGATTGTAGGAAGAGAAGAGAAACCAAGTCTAGTGAATCTCAGACCTAGCATGGAAACAATAGATGGTCCAAAATGAAGGTAAAAAGTGACAAACCAGCCTCAGAAGTCAGTCTGGTTTTACTAGAATTCAAAGAGAACATATTTAAAAAAGAACCTCCTCCCAAATTGTGTTCATTGTCTCTACTTAAAATAATGAGCTAAACAATTCAAACCTAAGGATATGATTTCAAGCCTCAAGTTTTCTTGTTAAATTCTGTTTTGGTTTTCTTTTCTAAATAGGGATAGTTTGAATGTGCTCTTTTTATAATTCCATTCCTTTTATTTTGACTCGTGCATCAGTATTTCTAGTTCCTAGTCAAAATCTTATTAAAGATAGAAACTTAAAGGACAAACTATCCAGCAGAAGGCAATCTTTGCCAAGAGAAAAACCTATACTGATTGTATGTTTCATGTTCTTGTTTCTGTAAAAAGAAAATAATAAAATTGAATGCATGAAGCTAGAGCGTTCCTTAACAGACAAATGATTATTGCTATCAGCAGCAAAGGCAGTCCTAAGAGGGAAGCATATTACAATACAGACCCATCTCAAGAAGCAAGAAAAGTCTCAAATACACAGCCTAAACTTACACCTAAAGGAACAGCAAATAAAGCTAAAGCCAGCAGAAATAAACTATATAAAAACAAACAAACAAAAACCAGTAGAATGGATTAACAAAACTAAGAGTTGGTTCTTCGAAAGAATTAATAAAATTGATAAACCCCTAGCCAAACTTACCAAAAAGAAAAGAGAAAGGACCCGAATAGATAAAATCTTCAATGAAAGAGGAGAGGTCACAACCAACACCACAGAAATACAAACAATTGTAAGAGAATACTATGAAAAATTGTATGCCAACAAACTGGGCAACCTGGAAGAAATGGACAAATTCCTAGAAACTTACGAACTACTAAGTAATTATGTGCTTTCAGATTAGTCTTTTTTGTTGTCTTCAAGATCATTACATTGTCACTTGCTCTTTTTTCTAAAACAATGAAATTGTATGTGTAATGAGACAGTATGATATTTATCAATGTGAAGAGAAGTTACCAATGCAGATTTTTGGATTTGAGGTATGTAATTTGTAAAGCAGTTTTTCTGAAGGATTAGTGGATTGGATCCAAATGGGAATGTTATAGGAAGTTGTGCTATTCTTTGGCAGTATGTTTTCTGCTATAGAATGGAATCTCTGTATTATTTAGTACAGTTACTTAAAACGTTTTCAATAACCATTCTAACAACCGATTAATGCCATCAAGTATTTTGCATTTTTAACATTCTCTTTGGGATTTTTTGGCCTCAATACAAAAATACACATGGAGTAAATAAGCATTGGTCCAAAACATTAGAGGCAAAGGTAAATAAAACAAGAAGAAAATTCCGTATTTACAACACAGGCTTTCTCAGGGAAAGGTTACAGCTAACACCACGGGCATACCAATTCAAGGATTTATTAGATGTTAGATCTCATCAAAAGTTTAGATTCAAGAAATAACACTCAGGGATATAAAATGCATTAAGTTTTATCCTTGTTTCATGCCAGATCATTAAAAAGAGCTGTTTACCTTTACCAAATTATTTTTATACCTTATAGAGCTCCTTTTACTGACTTAGATGTTGGCGGGCACTGAGAAAAGATTTAAACATGTCAATGACACTCACCGGTGGGCTTATTATGAAGATTTTTGGTTCCTCAGAATTATGATATGCATCCTTAACTTAATGCAGTCCACTTAGTTCCTCTTCATGTTAAATGTAATAACTTTATAACTGTATAATTCCACTTACATACTCCTTTAAACTATTATTTTCATATATTGTACTCCACAAATGTTACAATCTGACAGGCAGTGTTCGTGTGTTGTGTGTGTGTGTGTGTGTGTGTTTAAACAGTCATTTGTCTTTTAAAGAAATTAGGAGAGGGTACCTGGGTGGCTCAGTTGGTTAAGCGACTGCCTTCGGCTCAGGTCATGATCCTGGAGTCCCGGGATCGAGTCCCGCATCGGACTCCCTGCTCAGTGGGGAGTCTGCTTCTCCCTCTGACCCTATCCCCTCTCATGTGTTCTTTCTCTCTCATTCTCTTGCTCTCAAATAAATAAAATCTTTAAAAAAAAAATAAAAATAAAAAAAATAAAGAAATTAGGAGAAAGAAAAAAAATGATAATTCTTTTAATGTTACCCACACAGTTGCCATTTCTTCAATTCCTTTCAGCAGACCTCAGTTTTCATTTGATTTCATTCTTCTTCATCCTAAAGAGCTACTTTGTTGTTGTTGTTTTGGTTTGCTTTGTTTGTTTGTTTTTGTTTTTTGGTTTCTTTTGTTTGGGGGGTTAGTTTCTGGTTTTGTTTGTTTTTGTTTTCGTTTTTGTTTACCTTTCCTTGAAGTTAAGTTCTGCTGGTGACAAACTCAGCTTTGTTTATCTAAAAACCTTTTTAGTTCACTCCCATTTGTGAAGGATATTTATCCTAGATATAGAATTCTTGATTGCCAGTTTTTTCCTCCCCCTCCCTTCCTCCTTTCCTTCCTTCCTTCCCTCCTTCCTACATCTAACATGCCTTTTCCCCTCTCTGGTCACTTTAATTTTCTTTTCTTTTTCTTTGGTTTCCAGCAGCCTGACTATAATGTGTTCAGGTGTAATTTTCTTAGTGTTTTTTTTTTTTTTCTAATTAGGTTTTTCTGAGATTCTAGTTTCTGCAAGTTAGTTGATGTTTTTCACCAAATTCAGGATATTTGGGGCCATTATTTCTTCAGATATTTTTCTGCCCCCTTCCCTCTTTTCTCTCCCTCAAACATTCCAATTACACATATATTAGATTCCTTAATATTTTCACACAGGTTACAGAGGCTCTGCGCATGTTTTCCCAGATTTTGCTCCCTATCCTCTGATTGAATAATTTCTGTAGATTTGCCTTCAGGGTCAATAATACTTTCTTCTATAGTCCTCAATCTACTATTAAGGCAATCCCATATATTTTTAATTTTAGATATATCTTCATTTTAGATATACTAGAGTTTATATTCTATTTGGTCATTTCTAATAGTCCCCACCTCTTTGCTGATAACACCTATCTCTCATTATCATCATCTTTTCCTTCAATTTCTTGATTGTATCTATTATAGCTAGTTTAAAGTCATTATTGGCAAGTCCAACATCTGTAACTTCTACGGACTGTTTGTTTTCTTGGTTATAGGTTACATTTTCTTGATTCTTCAAGTGTGTAATAATTTTTTATTATACCCTTGACATTCTGGATGATACATTGTAGGGAGTCCTACACTATGCTGCATTCTTTTAGGGAGTGTTGAATTTTATTCTAGAAAACAGTTAAATTACTGGCACATATTTTGTATCCTATCAGGCTTGGTTTTATGTTTTGTTAGCGTGGGTCAATTTCAGTTCTTTTCTTAGTTTTATGATGTAGCTCATGCTAAAAGATCTGATTGTTATGGCTAAGTTATGTCTTTTCCTAGGTCTCTACTAAATGTCCAAAGTGGTCAGTGAGATATGTCCACTCTAGTTGGGCCAGAGTGTCTTCTAATGCTATATTAACCATGGTAGCCACATTAATTGCTCAGCCCTACAGAAGTCACTTTTTGTAAGATATTTAGTGTCTTATCCTATGCATGCACAGCCAAGACCTTAGCTAAGACTACTTGTGGTGAACTCTGCCCCTTCCCTACTTTGTGCTGCTCTCTCATCTCCAGAATCCTGGCCTGAAAATTCTAGCCACTTCAACAGTCCAAACTTCAGTCTCTGCCTCTTTAATTGAGCACATCTGCTACTCTATTTGAGTTCCACCTGCTTGCACTATGATAGGGAAAGGGCTGCCAAGACAAGAGATAGAGCAAATGTATAGCTTATCATTTGTGTTTTCCTACTCTCAAGAATTACAGTATGGTTCTGCCTGTTGTCCAACATTGAAAAATAGCCTCCTTATTTATTTTGTCTGGTTTTATAACTATATATGAAGAAATACAAGTACAGTACCATTTATTCCATCGTGACCAAAAGTAGAAAGAATTTTAAAAATTCCTTTACCACTGTCCTTCCAATCAAGAAGACATCAGAGATCACTCTCTTTCTCATCCCCTGGTGCAGGGCAGATGAACCTAGAACAAAGGGTGTCTTATCTTTGTGATTCAAATTTCACTTTATTTTAAGTTCATAGAAGAATCAGTAGTTTTGAAAGCAAGTCCTTTTTATGATAAGTACCAAAGAATTAAGATCACAATTAAGCCATAAATCACATATTAGGTAAGAATACAAAATTGCTTAAAAGTAGTGCTTGAGTTAATCACCCCACCAAATTAAATTTTGACAAGTGAGTAGGAAGGAAGTTTGAAGGGGATGTCTGACTATGGTTTAGATGCTGAATGTTCATTAAAAAGAAATTTGGTGCATTATTGTCTTAGATAATCCTAGAAAGATAGGGACAGTAGGATCTCCAGGTAATCTGGAGAATAGCATCAGAATAGATCTTTGCCCACTTTCCTAGAAGCATCTTAGTGGTTTTCAAGACTTAGAAAAATCTTTGCATCCAGTGTGACATCTAAGTATCAATAGCAGATAGAGAACTAGGTGGAAAGACTCGAGTATTTTTCATCATATTATGTATTCTGAGGACAACCTGGAGAGAATCCCAAACCTCCTCCAAGTCTTAGAGATGTCCTAAGGGCCAGCAAATAGGAACAAAACCCTTAGTCACAGTAAGTGGTGCCATTAGTGGATGCTGCATAAACAATACAAGCTAGTGGTGATGGAGGGATTACTAACTTTGGGAGAAGAAATAGTGAAAAAAGAGGTGATCCCCAAAGGCAATCAGGAAGGGTTAGCTAAGTGAAGAGCAGCAATGACAGAGGATTATCATGTACTTTATTTGCCACCCAGAGGGAAAGCCAAAGGGAATTGTATATAGCCTGAAAGCCTCTCTTTGAAGCTGGAAGAGACTCAGCTAACTTGAATTTGTAAGTTTGTTTTTCATCATCAGAAATGTGGGCTCAAATGCCAAGTTAATATCAGTTACGGAAAAATAAAAACGTTATATATTTTGTTGGTCTGAACACATAACCTTGCTCTATACCTTCAGTCCCTCTACTCCTGAGAGCTATAAAATGAGTTAGTTTACCAATGTAGTCCGTACTTTGGGAGCCCTGTTTAGAATTGCTTTCTTCTTAGATAATGACCTCCATCAGTCATGGAGGTGGGTCTAGTTGTGCTGGGTGACCCTGTTCCTTGGCCATAATGGATTATGTCAGAAATAGGTGATTCAGTCTGGTCAATCCAATATCCTCACTCCCAAAATTTGAATTGGGATCCAATCATTAGGATTTAGCAGTTTAAGTCAATGAGGGTTGTCTAAATCATCTAGGGAGGCCTGTTTGGCTTGTGGGAAAGTAGAGAAATTGGACAGTTGAGGGAGAGCAAAGTGGGCAACTTCTCTGTCCCATTTTCCTCCTCTGTAACATAGAGATAATAATAATCCTATGTACCTCGGAGTTGTTGGGGGGTTAAATGTTAATGAATATAAAGAGCTTGGAAAGGAGCCTGGGCCTATAGTAAATACTGAATAAAGACTTAGTGATTATGTTTATTCTGAGTGATTTGTCTTTCAACTTTATTGAGATATAGCTGAAGTACAACACATGGCACATATTTAAAGCATGTGGTTTGACCAATTTTGATTATGTATTTACCCATAAAACTATCATTAGAATCAAAATAACAAACATCTGCATCACCCCAAAAGTTTCCTCTTTCCTTTGTAATCCAACCCTCCCTCCACCACCATCCCCACATAAACACTGACCTTCTTTTTTCATTCCCTGAAAATGAGTTTGTGTTTTCTAGAACTCAATCTAAATAGAAGCATACAGGATGTATTCTTTTTGCTAAATCCTTTTTGTTCAGCACAATGATCTTGAGATTTATCCATATTGTTGTATCAATAGTGTACTTATTTTTATTGCATTCCATTGTATGGGCATAGAAGAGTGTGTTTATCCATTCACCTGTTGATGGATATTTGAGTGGTTGTCCATTATGGATATTACAGATAAAGCTGTTAACCCTTGTATGCAAGTTTGTGGTTTTACTTTTTGTGGGTTTAGCCTTTATCAAATTTAAACATTTTAAGAGAAAAAAATGAGACAGACCCTAAAATAAATAAAACTGTGATTAGAAAATATATGAGGTGCCTGGGTGCCTCAGTTGGTTAAGCATCTGCCTTCTGCTTGGATAATGATCTCTAGGTCCTGGAATTGAGCCCTACATCGGGCTCTCTGCTTAGTGAGGAGCCTGCTTTTCCCTCTTCCTCTGCCACTCCCCCTGCTTGTGTTTTTTCTCTCTCTCTCCCCCAAATAAATAAATAAAATCTTTAAAAAAATATATAATTTTGGGGGCTCAGTTGGTTAAGCATCAGACTCTTGGTTTCAGCTCAGGTCGTGATCTTGGGGTCCTGGGATCGGGCCCCATGTTGGACTCCAAGCTTAGTGCAGAGTCTGCTTGTCCCTCTCCCTCTGATACCCCATTCCCCACTTGTGAGCTCTCTCTCTCAAATAAATAAATAAAATCATTAAGTAAAAAAAAGAAAATACAATTTAAAAAAATACCACCCATTAGCTTGCAAAGTCAATTTTATCCTATAACATACAACTTTACTTTTAAAGGACTAGTTGGTATCCAGATGGAGTTTACAACTGTCTCATCTTTATATTTGACTACTATGAGGTCTTTGATCAACTAAAACCTGCTGGAAAACACTCTAAAGGGGAAAAAGACAGTAAGACAAGACACTACCCCCTTAGCCTCTCAAAATTATATTGTAGAGATGAAGAGGCATACTGTCTTCCTGTAAATGTAGACTATTATTTTTTTAAAAGGTACTGAACTTTTAGTACATTTGCAAACTCAGTTTATTTTATTTTAAAAATCAATTACAGAAATGGCAATATTGCTTTCTCACTCAAAACCTAGATATTTTGAAATACTTGGATGACAGTGATTGCAGCAATATAGGATGTTGTTTACTGAGTTTGTATTAGAAATGACTTTAAAATTATTTATTAATAAGAAGGTATTGATTTATTGATTCTTACAGTACAGTACCTTTTGCTAAATTCTTAATAATTATTTAAAATGATTATGTAAACTAATAGATATTATTAATGGAAGTATGATGATGCTTAAAATGAAGTCCTCTGTAATCAATACATTATGTCAGTAAAATTTACCCTAAATGTTAACATCTTTTGCCTGCAGTTGTTTTCCTCCTGTTTTGTCCTGTTCTTTGTCATCTTTTGACTGTGTCTCTGCTTTTGTAGTTCCAAGATCTTCACTGCCAAGTAGGGCAGACAACTATAATTTATTTCATACTGTACATGGTCTTCTACCTACATCAGTGAGGAATACTTTTTTTTTTTTTAAACCCAAGAGAGAGAAAGAAAAAAAATCTTATCTTGATCAGTCTTTTCTCTAGACCACCTCTCATGGGTCAGTCTTAAAGCAGGACATTTAAATAAACTGAACTTCAAATACAATTTCAGTTTAACAGGACTTTTGGATCCAAAGAGAAATTCTAACATTTGATCAGCTATTCACAAATGATGTCTTTGTATCCTTTAAAGAACTATAAAGCAAATAAAAAATTGTAAGCTGTTTTATTTGATGTTATCTGAGATAAAATAATTCTTTGAAGAGCCATAGAGACTAATTGGAAAAGAATATCAGTATATCCATAAATTAGGAAATTAATAAAGTTAAAACCACACAGGACCTACATAGGTAATGCCACAGTGATCTAAGAATACATAATTGTTAATGTACAAATTCTAAGGGGGAAAATGGGTTTTCCAGACAAGAGATAAGAAAATTCTAGTGGGCAGAAATTTACAAAAATAATGGTTGCATATGGGAAAGAATAGGAGAAGGTGATAAAGGGGGAGATTTCTTCTTCTGTGGCGCAGATTGAAAATGTCATCTTCTTTGCTTTTTGGAGAAATAAAAAGTACCAGTTCTTTATCTTGAATTATATATAAGTCACATAGTTAAGAAAAATGTAAACCCTAAGATTTTTTGTTATTGTGAAAGGTGGAAGGTAACAAAATCATTATGAATGTGTTCATTTCATACTAATAAGTGACAGGGTTGGGATTTGCATTCAGGCCTTATGGATCTTAAACTATGACCACTGAAAGGAAAATTTTCATCACTGCCAGCTCATTTCTCCCAGTTGCTAACTGCCCTGATATGACAGCATGGTATCATTAGGATGGTCTCTTCCATCCCAGTGTACTTCGTCTTTGCAGCTCTTATCACGGTAGGAATGGTACCATTGTGTGGCTAATGGCTTCAGGCTGACCCATGCAGTTCTGCAGGCTGGGCACTTTAGAGCTCCAGGGTGTACGAGGTGACTGTGTAATATGTCAGCTTAGCTAGGCTGAACTTTGTTCCCCAGAATTCCTTTCCTTGCATATTTTCAGTTAGAATAGGCCACAGAAGATGTTTTTGTGGAAGATTTGAAAGACAACCTTTTACTGGGAAGGTTAGAGTATCCACTCGTGTATTTCCTGCCCATTTGTTGCTCAGTACCTGCTGGCTCACTTCTTGGTGTGGACAGCCACCATTCTGCAACTTCCCATTTTCCCCTGCATCTTCCTACAGCTTCTCCATCTCCTGGGTGGTTGTGTGTTTTTCTCCATGATGAGGAGACACTAACTTTTCCTGTAGGACAGCCACTTCATCAGGAGGCAGTGAGAATGGGCACAGCTACTCCAGCTTATCCTGTCATCCTCTACTTCACATGGACCTTCTCTTCCTGACTACTTTCTCTGCCAACTTGAAGCTATAACAGAAGTAAAAAGAGCAGCTTTCTAGAGTTTAACCAGCTCCTCAAATTGTGTAATGTCAACTCCTGGTAACAGACTCCTTACTATATGAGTCTCCTGGTAGTTCTGCTCCTTGGCTGATCTCTGGCTGAAAGAGTGCACCATTTACATTGCATCATTTATAAATGGCACCACCTCCTATAGTCATGTAGTGCACTGCCTGGGGGCCACAGCAGCAACACTGAACGTCTGTATTCCCATAGCTTAAATGACATAGAGACCAGAATAATTTGTTTCTTGTTTATTGCTCTAGTGATAGGTGGGAAAGTTGACACCATGACCAAATACATTTGGGAAACACTGAAATCACTCTGCATTTCTGCATTGAGATCCTACCACATTCACACAGTAAAGACTCTATAAATCTATGCATGCACTAAAGTAATTTGTTCAGTCCAGCCTTCTTTAAACATTTTTGACAAAGAATCATTTTCTGGGTAGTGTGTGTTAACATAGCCCAGGAACTAGTGGTCTACAAACCACACTTTGAGAAACACTGGAATACATTCTGATAATCTCAGTCATTTGATATTTGGCTCTCATCATCTCTAAGTGCTATCTGAGTACAGAGTTAATGTAACTTAAAATCCTATTTAGGCAGTCAAAATTAAATGCAAACAGGGGATGTGATAATAAGAATATAGTGAAGAACAATGTGTGCTGATATGCAGTATAATTCATTCCAGCACTTTTCAGAAGATATTGAACCATAAGAGAAAGGCTGGTGGCAGAGAACATATCCTGCATAGGAAAGACAAAGTGTAGTGTGCCATGACGATGAAAAGAGGTAACAGAAGAAATGTTTCTTCTCTCCATTCCTTTTCCCTCCTACTGTTGAGTTAGAGGGTGAATATGTGAATGGTGAAAAAGGCAATGAGATCAGGTAGAAAAAGTACTAGATATTGAAAGCTGGAACCAGTTCAGCTTGAGTGGAATGGAGGAACATCAGGCTGAGGGTACTCCCCACACATCTTTTGTATCTTAACTCCAGCATTTACATGTAGATGAGCTATTTCAGTAGTACATGAGATGCTTTAGGGCCAGCCCAGGCAAAATTGCAAAATATAGTAGACAAGGTTAATTTTTGATGTACTTATTTTCTCTTGATAAAGCCAAAAGTGGTTCTCAAAAAGAGTCCTTTGGGTTGCTATAATGACTGGGCGACATCACTGATACATGAAGGAGAGGAGCCTAGGGTAGTAAACATGGTGTCACACAAGGAAGATCCTGCACAATAAAGAAATGACCTACCCAGAATGAGTTGCCTCACCACTGGGAAACACTGAAAGCCCTTTCTCTGGTTCCATATATTTCCTCTTCTTTTTCAGTCATCTCCCCCATGAGAGGTGGGTATCTCTCAACTAGGTGTGGATCTGATTAGCTAATAAAAGTTATTGCAGAAAGATTGAATAAAACTCAACTTTCAAGTGTTCATTTACATTTCAAAAAAGGAAATAATCAACTCCAGAGAGTTTCTAACTAATTGATGCTCTGAGAGGAAAAATATATTAAAATATTTTATTAGAATAGTAATGTAGTCCTCTTATATGGAGAGACATTTTGCAATCTTTTCCTTCCTTTGTAATTTGCTCATTTCAAACTCTGTCCTTTTCTATCTGTCCACTCACAGTACACACTTTCCAAGGAATTAAATATGTGTGGCTAATGTTACATCTGCACAGCATCAACCTTTAACCTTTGTACATACGTATTCATAAAAACAAAATGCCAGCCCATGAAGAGAGCTGGTATATACATTACAGTATGAATCATGTCTCTGTCAATGTAAAGGCAGTCTTATCTGAACTATTAACTTAAACTCTCTATGAAAAATAGGTGATTGGATACAATAGCAGCCTCTTATCTTTACTCTTGCCTACACATGACCAAAACAAAAATATTTAATTTTCTTGCCTGGTTTATGGCATAATAATCCTTTTCTATATTACTCTTTCACACCTTGGGCTAAAAGCTCCAAAGGTAGAAGAGTAGGAGTAACTGATGAGTTATAGCACTAGCTGCTTTACATATGTATATATGGAAGATCTGCCCTCTGAAATGTGCCATTACCTCCATCCTAAAGATGGAAACCTGAGGCTTAGAGGGCTTGAATATCTAATGTGTTCAATGCAAAAATAGCAGAAGTCAGAATTGACCTCAGGTCAGTTTAACATCTAAGCTCCTACTTCATTACCATACCCTGCAGTACACAGATCTTTTCAGTTTGCTTTCTAGGCTGCCCTGCATGGGTATGCATGTTCTAGATAGCTCTGAATATAGCCCACTATTTAATGGGCTAGTCTAAGGGAAGTATAAGTAATCCATACCATCAGGGAGGTTTTGATGTAGTTGGAGAGATGTCTTACATACAATGTCATGTGCACATGGAAAGGTAGCCAGCAAAACATGGCATAATATTCATCAGAGCCAGTGGAGATGCATATTCAGTAACTTTGCAGGATTTTAGTAGGGAAGAGCTCAGAGTTGACAGAGGCAGAGAAAAAGCCAGGGCTGGTTTTCAGACTTGATGTGTGACTTATAGTAGCCATAATTTATTTTTAAAAAGGGTGGCAGGCTTTTATGTGTAGATCTGCACTAGGGCCTGAGAATACAATGGTGAAGGGGTTGGACAAGGACTTTGTCTGTCCTGTGGCCCCTTCCTCCCCAGGCCCCAGCATTTCACATGCCTGTAGAATCACCTGGGCGTCCTGTTAAAATGTAATTTCACATTCAGGAGGTCTGGAATAGGGTCTCAGATTCTGCATTTCAAACAAGCTTGCAGGTAATGGCCAGGCTGCTACTCCACAGACCGTACTTTGAGTAGCAAGACTCTAGAGGAGGGAGTGGATGAGCAAATGAAGAAACAAATGGTGAGAATATAACTTTAGCAAAAAATAACTGAAGGTCCATTAGGGGCATGTAGCCATCTATGCCAGCCTTCAGCTCCTCTCTCCACAAACAGATAGGCTACCATTACCACCTTAGGATAACCTGGGTAGGTCTTAAATGTTGGATAAATCCCTTTGGCTTACCTTCTTCTAGATTGATAGACATCTTTCCTTCTGTTGAATTGTTTTCCCTCATATATTTACAATCCAATTTATTGTACAACATTTTTATAGTTCATCACCTTTTCTAGGACCATTCCCCAAATCCTAGCAACATTGATTTGATTTCAGCCATACTCTGGTCTTCTTGGGATCAGCATGATTGCAGAGCATTTCTAAATTCTGTGAATTTCTATCTCATTTCTAATGTGCTTTCTCTCTCCTTCTTCCCTTTTCCCTTCCTTCTTCCTTCTTTTTCATCTTCCTTCCTTCCTTCTTTCCTTCCTTCCTTCCGTCCTTCTTATTTACTCACAGAGTGTAACATTTGCAAATTAGTGGGGATTCTTAATAAACCCCTCAAATGATGAGTTTGATGTCCCAGCTATGTCATTTATTAGTTGTCTGACTTTGGGCAAGTTATTCAATCACCCTGTGCTTTCCTCATCTATTAAATGGGGATTAATGATAGTATCCATGTCACAGTGACATTGTAGGATTAAATGATTATTAACTGTTAAGTGCTTAGAACAGTTGCTAGGACATAGTAAATGCAATATCAATGTTTGTGGATATTCTTGGTGCTATACAATCTTCTCTTCCCCTCTGTGGGCTAGCAAACTTTCTTTTTGGTTTGACAGTGCAGAAAAACATGAAGTTCAGTGCAGTGGTCATCTCTTATGTTCTGAGGAGATACATGGGAGGGCTAAAGACTTATACCAGAGTCTTTATCCCTCTGTGTCTTCTTACTCCTTGTCTTATCAAAATTTGAACACTTTTCCCTGTTACATATCATTACGTTTCCCTTAGTCTTGTTATTTAATTTCCCCATAAATGCAGGTTTCATGGACACATAATTTATTCCATGATGGCAAGACAGTCATGCATGAAAGTTGTTTTTACTATTTTTAGGCTTCACGGTACATATTTGATGATGATAATGATGATGATGTTGATGACGATGACTACTACTAGTAGTAGTGTTAACATTCATCAAGTGTATAATAAAGGATTTCAGCTTCCAGCCATAACTGAGTAAGAAGAACCAGATGTACCATATCCCCCTCCCAGTTGAAACAACTAAAACAAACAAACAAGCAAACCTGGACAACCACAATGATGAGACTCTGGACAGAAAGCAGTTCAGGACAGTGATCCTCGACAGAAGGAAAACAAACAAGATGAGCCCTATGATTGCCCCAGCCTGCTTCCCAGGAGGATTTTATAGATTCAGTGCATGGTAGAGGAACTAAAACAGAGGCTGACATGTCACAGTGTTGAGGAGACATAATTCAGAGATCAGAGAAGCCCAAACAGATAGCATTTGTAAGGTAAAGTATTGAGTTAAAGAGAGCTATACACAGAGCAAATGATTCCTCTCAAGTGTTCAGCTAAATATCACTCAGTGCCTCCATGAGCAAACTACTGGAGTTCAGGAAGGAACAAATTAGAAAGGAATAGGCAGAACAATACCTGGAGCTCACACAGGGCAAGGAAGAGTTTATATTACCATCAGACAGAGTGAAAAGACCTAACATACTGGGCATCAAGTAAGTCTTCAGCCAAACCAATTGTAGAAGCAAGCCACAAAAGGATCAAGTTATTTCTAAATAACCTAATTGTGTCCCAGAACAAAGATGAAAAATACTTAAAAAGAATCATCCAGCACTCGAAGATGTAAAAAGACAATGTCTGGGATCCAATAAAAAATTACCATGCACACAAAGATGCAAAAAACACAACCTGTAATACACAGGACAAGAATCAATTATAAATAGACCCAGAAATGCCAGACATAATAAAATTAGTAAACAAGAACTTCAAGACAGTGATTAAAACTATATACTCCATATGTTCCAAAAGGTAGAAGAAAGCATGCACATAGGAGAGACATGGAAGATCTATAAATAAATAAATAAATAAATAAATAAATAAATAAATAAATAACAATTTAAACTTCTAGAGATGAAAAGAATTATAGTGAATGGGATTAAAAGCATAATAAATACTGAAGAAGAAAAGATTAGTGATCCTGAAGACATAGCAATAGAAATTATTCAAAATAAAAGACAAAGAAAAAATGACTAGGGCAAAAAAAAAAAAAAAGAACAGGGGATTACTGAGCTGTGGAATACCTTACTCAGTGTAACTTACTCAGTGAAATGGAAGCTTAGAAAAAGGTGAAGTGGGGAAACAGAAAAATACATATATTTGAAGAAATATGGCTGGAATCAAAGTTTTGGGAAATCATATTTCCAAATTTGATGAAAATCATAAACTCAAATATTGAAGAAGCTCAATGAATCTCAACCACAAGCAATAGAAAGAAGACTACACCAAAGTCCATCAAATTACTTCAAACTTGTGTTAAGAGAATACCTTAAAAAAGTATCTAGGAGAGGGGCGCCTGGGTGGCTCAGTCGGTTAAACGACTGCCTTCGGTTCAGGTCGTGATCCTGGAGTCCCGGGATCGAGTCCCGCATCAGGCCCCCTGCTCGGTGGGGAGCCTGCTTCTCCCTCTGACCCTCCCCCCTCTCATGTGCTCTCTCTCTCTCATTCTGTCTCAAATAAATAAATAAAATCTTAAAAAAAAAAGTAGGAGAAAAGAACACATTACAAAATAGACTAAAAATTAGTAAATGACAGCAGGCAATAGACATCAGAAATAATACAAGCTGGTGCAACTTTTTTAAATATCAAGGGGAAAAAAATCAACCTCAAATTCTATACCCACCAAAAACCATTTCTTTAAAAAATGAAGTTGAAATAAAGACTTTTTCAGACATACAAAATGTAAGAGAGTTCACCACCAGCAGACCTCCATTACAAACATGCAATACAGTAATGTGCTAAGCATTTAATGTGCTTTTCTTCATCAATCCTTTTCCAAACCTTATAGATACATGCTGTTGGAATCCTTACTTTATGGAGTAAAAAATTAAGGTTGTGAGATCCCCAAAAAACACGACATGGTATAGCCGGACCTATAGAGTTTGCACTTACAGATTTCAAGACAATCTGAAATGCTGCATACTGGATGACTCCATTTATATGATAACCAGAAAACACAAAACTATGAAGACAGCAAAATGATTAGTAGGCATGAGGGGATGGCAGTGGGGAGATCAATAAGTGAGGCACTGAAGATTTTTAGGCCAGTGAATATACTCTGTATGAGATCTTAATTATAGATACATGTTCTTATGCATTTGTCCAAACCCATAAAATATAGAACATCAAGAGTGGACCTTAACATAACCTATAGACTTCATGTCATCATAGGTTCATCACTTGTAACAAATGTGCCAATCTGTTGATGTTGATCAAGGGAAAGGCTATGCATGTATGGGGACAGAGGTTATACAGGATATCTCTGTACCTTCCCCTCAATTTTGCTGTGAATCAAAAACTGCTGTAAAAAATTAAAGTCTTAATTTTTTTAAAAAAGGTCTACTATCTTTATATTTGTTTCACTAGTCTAAAACCTAGTTTGTAGCCAGGAAATAGTGTGTTTTGCCATTTAGCAGGAGGTGGGACCATCTCAATTGAAATCAGGTGTTGGGGCACCTGGGTGGCTCAGTCGGCTGAGCATCAGACTCTTGGTTTTGGCTCAGGTCATGATCTCAGGGTCATGAGATAGAGTCCTACATCAGGCTCCACACCCAGTGAGGAGTCTGCTTGAAATTCTCTCTCTCCCCCTCTCCCTCTGCCCCTCTCCTGCTTATGTGCATGCTCACATGCACACGTGTGCTCTCTCTCTCTCAAAGAAATAAATACATCTTAAAAAACAAAAAGAAATCAGGTGTCCAACAAATGCTTTTGGCAATTAAGCTATTAGTGTTATTATCATTTTAAAGAGCTCATATTTACTAATGATCTTTGTTACAAGAAGAGGTATTTAAAGAAATCCCTTTCTTATGTTTTAGAAAGTAAAGATATAGTACAAATTTTAGGCAACAGTACAAAATTTTAGATAATCACTTATTGCATATATACAATCATGGCCATTTATCTTAGTAGATTAATAATAGCAGTAAACTTTTTGAAATATTTAAAATTAAAAAAGAAAAAGACTCACAGCACTCCTTAAGCTTTTCAGAAGCAACTTTCAGAATAACAGTGAAAGATTAAACTTATATCTTTTATAAGTTACTGGATTTTAAAAGCTCTATTAACATTTTCCTTTGTTTTTCTTTCAGAAAATTTTAAAAAGGCTATCTCTGAGCAGGTTAATGGTTAAGCTTTTTTACTGTTATTTGACTCAATTTTTCTAAACACTATTAAATTGGAAGTACTGTAAGGGAGGTTTGAAACTCAATTTATGTCCGGCTGTATTAATCAATCTGTAGTAACTTCATCCTACATACCGAATCTCAGTAAAAATTTGTGCAAAATCATTGTTAAAGTATTGCATCATAGAAAAAAATCCATAGGCTTATATCACTGAAAATATAACTTCCATACAAAAAAGTTTACTGTTTTAATAAAAAAAAAATCAACTGATTCTAATATGCTGGTGAAATTAGAAAACACTGCCTATGAAAGAAAAATGATAAGATGAATTTTAGCATATGTCATAAAACTCATTTATAGACATGTTATCTGGAATTAAAGGAAAATCAGATGTTTGAAAGAATTTTAAAGATTTTGCTTTATTTTAATTTGGAAAGAACAAATAAGAGCGTTTTGTCTAATGATTTGCTTACTTGAAGTTTCTGAAAACTTCATTGAAATAAAAGGTTTAATTGAATAATAAATATTTCAAGTAAAGACTTTCACTTTGTATCTTATAAATTATCAAACAACGCCTAGACGTCCTGCAGACATCTATCAAGTATTGGTAGATCCTGAAATAATTTTATGGGCAATAGAAATAGAAAGTTACAAGGTAGGATGTGACCAGGGTCTGGCTGTGGCATCTGTCACTCCATTGATCGCCAGGGTTGATTCGGCTGATCTGGCTGGCTAGGCAGTGGTCACCTTCCTCCCTTGTCATTCCAGGTGCATCCCTCTTGGCCCTGCGCTCTGGCTCTGTTAGGGGGAAGAGGACTACCCTCCTGCTAGAGTTGGATAGTTCTTTGGTCAAGGGTATAGCAGTAGCTGTGCTCTCCTGCTAGAACCTCCGCACAAGCTCTCAAGGTCCATTTGGTAGTCAAATTGCCAATACTCCAGACACACCCAAATGAGGGGCTGCATGCAGCAGTCTGCCTTTCTCTTAAAGAAAAAAAAAATCCCCCAAATTACTAGATACTTAATTTTTTTTAATTCAGGAAAAAACATAATCTAAGTGTAAATAAAAGGACAGCTGTAATACAATGTGGAAAAGGACTACTAACCCTGTCTTGAAAAAGAGAATGAATAATCTATAAAGAAGGACATAAATTCCCTCATTAATATTAAGTGATGGTAAGCCTAATTCCAAAAGAATATATGAACTTTAAGAGAAACTTCAAAAGTCATGAAAGGAATAACTAGTAATATGTATAAACGTGTTTTTACTTTTTTAAAAAGTCAAATCATTTAAAAATCTTAATGATGAAGTGATAGTTGGTCTAAATCTTTCAAAACCCACATACCTTTTTCTATAATTAGTTGTAGAACTTTGAGAACATATCAGTAATCTGATGTACATGAAAAGTGAAAGGAACAATTAACATTAAATGGCATATTCAGACAAGTTATCTTTATCTTTGTGGTATATCTATATTTATCTTTATATAATACCATTGGATGCAGCATTTTGATTTCCTGAAGTCTTTTATAGGTAAGAGAGAATACCAGGAAATAATCAGAGGGGGAAAAATCAATATTACAGCACTTGCTTATTTACTAATTCTACCATACTTTAATTTATACGGTTTTCATACCACTCAAAAATAGTTGTTTATATGCTGTATTTGGTAATTATGCTATTTGAGTCAGTGCTACTTCTTAAAAAGTTGGTCAACTGTAAGGGGAGGATGTTTGGTGTTGTTTTTTTTTTTTTAAGATTTTATTTATTTATTTGACAGAGAGATAGAGCAAAAGTAGGCAGAGTGGCAGGCAGAGGGAGAGGGAGAAGCGGCTCTCCGCTGAGCAGGAAGCCCAATGTGGGGCTCGATCCCAGGACCTCGAGATCATGACCTGAGCCGAAGGCAGACGCTTAACCAGCTGATTAAATTTGGTGCCCCAAATTTGCTATTATTTTTATATTTAATTAAAAACCCCAAACATGGGGCACCTGGGTGGCTCAGTTGGTTAAGCGTCTGCCTTCGGCTTAGGTTATAATCCCAGGGTCCTGGGATCAAGCCCCGCAAAGGGCTCCTGGCTCAGCAGGGAGCCTTCTTCTGCCTCTCCCCCTGCTCATGCTCTCTCTCTCTGTATCTCTCTGTCTCAAATGAATAAATAAAAATCTTAAAAAAAAAATTATAGTGTGTAGTTAATTAAATGCTGTAATTTCCTTACATTTCAATAAAGCATTCCAAATAGAATCTAAACAAATCATTTCAACTTGTATAGAAAATACTATAAAAAGACACTTATTGTATAGAATCTGTGTGATTGGAGCGATTGCAGATGAATTACAGACAATGCATTAGATGTGACTTTATATACTGGTAAGTGAAAACAAAACGTAATTACTTTTAAATTAGAGTGTAAAATTTTACATATCTTAATTAATTTATTTTATTTCGGTTGATAACAATATGCCCAACTAGCCGATGGTGATATGAAACTTGGGAAAATGAGGATTTAAAAGTTGAAGGTTTTATTCCTCTTAGACAAAGCACAAATACTTCAAACCTCTGAACACTGTTTAAATGTGCCCAGTGACTCTCATCCCACTTGGCAAGAATAGCTTCTGTAGCATTTTGTTTATTTCTATCGCTCTTCTATATTTTTTTCTCTGCAATGCATGATTTCCTGCTACTCTCAACCCTCCCACTTGGCCCAATCAAAACTTAGTCCCATGAAGTAATTGGTACTGGTGGATGATCTAATATTGTGGACAGCTAGAGCTTATGTGCAGCTTATCACATCATGGGACTCCAGGGGAGAAATGTGTGTTTTCTGTTTCCTTCTTATCAGAACAAGACTTGGGGCCACCTGATATCAGACCTTAGATTTTACCTCCCCCACAAATCCAATTTATTCAATCTATTTTAGACTCAAGCATTTCACATAGCCCTCGACACCTCACTGTACTTTATGACAGATAAGGTGGAAAATTCAAGGCACTGTTGATGAAAATAAAACAACAAAGTCTGCACACACAAATCTTGCCAGAGAAGTGCATTTAACCATTTTAAAATGTAGAATTCATCTACTTAAACTTTTCAAAGCGGCTTGTTTATATAAATGATGGAGTAAGGTGCATTTGTTTTTATTTCTAAAAATTGTCAGATAATTTACATCTCTGCCCTTTATCTCTACTGTTATTAAAGTATTGGAGGAATAAAATTCCATTTACTTCTATTCACAGAAGACTGTCATATTCAGATAATGGCACAATTCAGAATTTATCAAGTGCCAGGAGATTATAAAAGTTAATGGAACAAAATGGTATTAGTGTGAGATTTTGGGAAAATCTCATGAGATTTGGTACAGTAACTTCACAATTAAATTACCATGTCACTACTGTATGTGCAGACAAAGGGAAGTGGGGCATTTGTGAATTCCATATTGATAGATCTTATGAATGATCTAGAAATGAAAACCTCCTTTGTTTAGATAACTGTGAACCTTTTTGGAGTATTGCTTTCTCTTTCACTGTACAAATATTCAAAGTGAAGGACACAGCAATGTAAGTCAACAAAGCAGATATTTTAGGATAGCTTTCTTTAATTCAAAACACGGACTAGTCCGTTTATTATTTGTTCTAAAAGAAAAGATGGATTTGGAGCTACAAATGCTATTACCAGAATTTCATGTCAGATTTGTGTGTTTTTCTTCACTAAAACTTTCCCATAAATAGGCTGACTCTTGTAGAATTCCTTCATGATATTAGAATGACTCTATTTCCCTCCTGGACACTCCAGGCTAGTAGGCCATGTAGGCTAAACTCCTCCTGATTGACTCCTAGGTCCCTTCCTCCAGTCCTCATCCTGACTGCAAGCCTCAGTTCCTGTCTTAATTTTCTTCGTAGGTGTCCAGGTGTCATCTCAGATCTAGTGTCCCCCAACTAGCTCATTACCATCTCTGGGAAGAAGTTACTAATCATCAGAAGGATTAGCATGTAAAATGAATGAGACAAGGAGGTCTTAGTTCAGTGTCTGGCACTGTGGAACTTCCTAATAACTATTAATCAATGTTATTACAAGTAATAATAAATATTCTTGGATCTAGTGGGTCCTCCTGTGTTCCCTGTTGTATCCATGTTATCTTTCCTTAACCACTTGGCCTCAAAACCTGGAAGTCATTTCCATTCCTTTGTCTTCCTCACATAGGCTGTCCAACTTGGTCATAAATTCCCGTATGCATTATCTTTTTTTTTTTTTTAAGATTTTATTTATTCATTTGACAGAGAGAGAGAGAGCACAAGCAGGGGGAGCAGCAGAGAGAGAGGGAGAAGCAGGCTCCCCACCAAGCAGGGAGCCCGATGCAGGGCTTGGTCCCAGGACCCTGGGATCACGACCTGAGCAGAAGGCAGATGCTTAACCATCTGAGCCCCCCAGGTGCCCCTGTATACACTATCTTTTGGGAATTTCTTTTTCTCCTATCACTGTCATCCTTTAAACTCTTGCTTCAAATATTGCATAAGCCATTGCCGGTCCCTACTCCTGTTGACAGAACCTCTTTCCCACTTTGGAGGCTGAAATGCCATAGACTCACTCATTCCCATCCTCCTCTGTGCCCCGAGCAGAGTCACGTGACCCACTCCTGCCTATGAGATGTGAGGCTTTTAGGAAGGGTATTCTTGTGTATAAAAATTAAATTTAAAAATAAATAATTAATAATCAGAAACAAAGTATTTTAAAATACCAAAATGATGAAAAACTATATAAAAAAGACTTCAGTGGAAACTTTCATTGTTTTTTTCACTAGAAGTTGTCACACCTACATATCATCCTGGAACTGCTATAGGAATCCTGATACTAGGCAAAAAAATATACCACTTTTATAGAGGATGACAGGTTTGGGTGGGGGGATAGATGGAAATCATCTGGATCTTGATTTTATTTTATTTCTTTCAGGCTTATATGGAGCCTAGAGTCTAAATTGGTCCTCTCTCTGGTCCACTTGATTCTTCTTTCATCAGTCCAGACTATCCTACACATTGCTGCTAAATAGGAATCTTCAAACCTCCCATTTTTTCTGTCTTAATCCTGATTAAACACCTTTAACAGTTTTCAGTTTCTGTAATAGTGGTCTTCAAATGGAGTGGCGTAGGCAGGATAACCCGAGGGAGCATGTGAAGAAACCATTAAAAATTATATATAAAGGAGAGGAATTAAACTTTGTTAATATTTTCTATATCGGTTATCAATGACTTTCTCACTAGTCCGTTTATCTGATGGTCACATATCAGACACGAGGGACGAATTCTACACGGGGGATCTACTGACAACGCACCTTCACCTATTCAATTGCTTTCAGCATCATTTGAGATATTGAATGTAACCTGAGCTTGGTTAAGTGGATTTGTGGATTATATCATTTGGCTTTTTTCTAAACTAGCTCTAAAAAAGTGGCTTAGAGAGATTTCTGTTAAGCTATACTACCTGAAGATAGTATAGTTACGCAGGCATGCGTCCACTATTCAGCGTATAAGCTCTTCGTCAATCTCACTATGAGGCACAAACAATAATGCCACATTCAACATGAATCAGCCCAAAAATTCAGAATCATCAAGAAGACAACTTAAAATATGGGTTTATATTCACTATTATTAATGAGGATACTACCATTTGAGAACACTTTTGAGATATTAGCCTGTGATAGAAGTGTATGTATGTAATATATAAATAAATATGCATACATTAGGGGCACAAGCTCAAGACTGTGTTTCTCTAGTTCAGATTTAAATGAGAATAAATTGGACACCGGTACCTACAGGACAGTATCTTCCTTTTGCTAATGAGCTAAATCTTGCTTTTTCTTCAATATTGTAAAATAATTATAAATAAGTGCTCTCATTTATTAAATGCTTAATTGTATGCCTGGCACTGTGCTGAGCCCTATGCCTCATAGCATTTATTTTGCTCAATATTTCTTGTAAATAATTTTGTAAACTAAATATTATCCCCCATTTTGACAGATGAAGAAACTGAGATGTTAAAAACTTTCCCAAAGGTACCCTCCTAATAGAGAACTGGAATCCAGTCTACAGTTAAGCCCCACTTAGTGCTTTAAACTACTCTTCATTTTATCTCAACTCTCATGGTACCCTAGGAGTGGCAACAAACAAACCAAAAAAAAAAAAGTAAGGAAATAAAACTAAGCGTATACTATGTATTAGAGAACATGCTAGGTATTTGAAACACTTTATAATAGTTGTTTTCAGTAAACTGTTAGCTAGAGGGCATTATCTCCTATTTTTTTTTTTTTTCCTAATGAAGAAGCTGCCATGTCTTCCATCCTGCTATAACCTTACCTCCTCCTGAAATTTATGCACAAACAACGCCTACTGCTGTTTTTTGGCATTTGATTGTCTCCTTCCTTGTGACATAGTTTTAGTAGCTGGTTTCCTCCTCAAAGCCAGTGTGATGTAATGGGGGAAAATGGATTTGGCTCCAGGCTGACTTGACATTTAATCTCCGTGCCTCACCCACAAATGAGTCGTTTTGGGTAAGAAACCATGGTTCCTTCACATGTAGAATGGACAAAAAAGACATTCTTCAGATGAAGAAACCCTAGCATGGTGAACTTGCATGTATATGTATTCATGGGAATGTCATTTTCTCACCTGGCAGGTATATCTCTTCTGCAACTAGACTCCAAATTCTTTGAGGTTGAAGTGTGGATGCTTTGCTATTTTGTTTCTCTCACAATATTATAAGTATGCTCAATGCATGTTGATGCAATGCTGTCCCTAGCTCCTAGATTCCTCAAATCTCCAAATATTGTTTTGTTTTTCTGGGGGTTGGTTGTGAAGCAGAACAATGTATATGCCCAGCTTCTGTCCCTTTGACCAGCACATGATTATCTTTGTTAAGGATTTCATCAAAATATGATCTAGGTATTTTTGTTGTTGTTGATATTCCATCATCATGAGAAAGAGCTCAATTAGAATGGGCCATTCTGGGGTTGAATAACTGAAGTAGCTGCTTTGAAAGAGACAGCCTATTTACTTAGTCACCGTGGGACTGTCCAGTGCTATCATCCTGAGTGACATTGATGTACTACAGGTAACTTGAACTTGTGCCCACTCCTATCTGGGTAATTTTCAGTCAATACCATGCTTGTGAAGTACAGAAGTTAAATTCACTTTGTCAACAAGAAAACAGTTTTATTATGTCATCAGCAAAAGGTAAAGGGGCTTATTTGGGTTATTTGGGTTCTTTCGAAATAGGGATCTCACTCTTCAAACGCCTCAAATAATAGATTTGAAATATGCTGTAAGTCTCAAAATCCCACTATGTTATCATAGTTGTACCAAAACAGGCAGCTCCATTTTGGGAAAAAAAAAAAAAAAAAAAAAGAATTCAATGGTTAAGCAGTATCATGGTCTGGGCACTCTTTTGGGATAATAGCAGTTTTAGGCTGAAGTTAGGAACTGGTATCACCAGCAAGACTGAAAGTTCTTACTCAGAAGGCAGTCTCAAGTTTAAATAAATGAACAGAACTCCAATCTAGGCATTCTTCTAGAATAGTACCTGTTTCAGGCTGAAGTTAGGAATTGATATCACCAGCAAGACTGAAAGTTCTTACTCAGAAAGCAGTCTCAAGTTTAAATAAATGAACAGAACTCCAATCAAGATCTTTTATATTTAAAAGAATCACTATGCAGGGGTGCCTTGGTGGCTCAGTTAGTTGAGCATCTGACTCTTGGTTTTGGCTCAGGTCATGATCTCAGGGTCATGAGATTGAGCCCCACATCAGGCTCCACACTCAGTAGGGAGTCTGCTTGAGATTCTCTCCTTCTCCCCCACCATCTCTCATAAATAAGTAAATCTTAAAAAAAAAAAAAAAAGAATCACTGTACAAAATAACACTCAGCACCCAGAAAATATGTGAGCTCGGACATCTCCCAATCTTGCAATTCGAATCGGGAATATATATTGTGGCTTTAACTTGAAAATTGTGATCGACTTCTTTGCATATCTAAGAACTGCCTGTAAATTATATAAAAGGGGAAAAGTAAGTAGAGCCTGAGTTTTTGAAGGCAAGGACCAATTTGATGACTTTCTACAATTTCATTATAGTTTCTTTGAAACTGTTTCACCAGTACTCTGTACTGGCAGTTGTAAGATGAGGGTAATCAGTGTAGCAGTGGGTACCTCTAAAGTTATACAAGCATTTACTTCCTTTCTAGAGTTTTCCATGTTACACAGAGTTCCCTTTTCCCACACAAAGACGTATCTGTCAATCCTGGAGGTTTGTGGGAGAAACTTGTGGGAGTCAGATAAAGTCAAGCTTCAGGAAACTAACATTTTCTGGTTCTTTTGATTGGTATGGACATCTCCTACTTATGAACAACTTTTGTTCTTTATCAGTGTTGTACAATAAAAATAAACCACAGCAGTATGATGCCTGAGTTGGGACTGGGTAGAATCCAGTAGTTGAGTTTACTAGCAACATTTTATTTTGAGCAATGTCCATACCTCACAGATCCTTTCTTTAGAGAGAATCATCATCTTCTTTGGAATGTTTTGTTATAGCAGTTAAACATAATGGAGTTTTGCTGTTCTTGCTATTCTCTGTGGGGCTAGAGGAGGCCAGGGGGAGGGGGAGAGAGAGAGAGAGAGAGCACGAGAGAGAGGTTATTGAAGAATAGAGTCCCTACCAAGAGGCAATAGATATCTATTGCTAATTATTCCCACCACCAGTAAATCAAATATACTTCCTCATGTTACAGAAAATTAGAATGACTTAATAATAATATCTAAACTTAATAGGGAATTTTATGTATCATGCTTTTAAGTATTTAATTTAAAAATAATTGCTCTGGTGTTCCAGGGTTTAGAACCACAAAGAGAGTACCAGCTCCTCTTAGAACCATAGCTTCTTGCTCTAGGAGTGGGCCAGTGAAGCTGGAATGCAGTTACCCCGTTAAGTGCTTGTTTTCCCTACTGTATATCCTGTATTATGGCTACATTTCAGCTGTTAGTTTTCCCCAAGGAAAAAGCAGCAAGCAAAGAATATGAATAAATAAATGCTCAACATCTTGCATGTCCAAACTTTATTATAATTTCTTGCAATGATGATAGACATTTTGCAAGCTTTATTTAGGGAGATTTTGTCATTCCTTGGCATAACCATATGTATAGCGGATATTTGAAGGTGCCTCTATTCCTGCTGGGATATGGCTTGAATACTAACTTAAATAATGATTGTGCATTTCATAAACTGACTTAAAATATGGTTCTTTAAATGGAATTCCACTAGTCATGCACTCAATGAAAATTTACAAAAATAAAATTCAAAACAGTAACATTTGTCATGTTATCTTTTAATCAGTAATTACTTTGGCTTTTATGTTTCTTTTCTCCATAGATCACATGGCATACTGTAGCTTTAAATTAATCTCTTTGTCTTTATTTAAAATTCAGTTCCATTTTATTTTTCTAGTTCCTTTGAAATGTATTAATTTGTGGATACCAAAACTTATTGTTAAGGTATTAAACTCTTGATTGTATACTTCCCAACATGTAAAGATTATAGTCGTGTGTTTTTATTACTGTGGGATATGGTTCAGTAGATCAAAATGTATAATACATTTCAAATATATTTATTATATGATGAATTTTATAAAGAACTGTGTTTTAATGGGGGGAGAATTTAACTTCCACATTTGGACAAGGCTGTGTTAGAATCCTGGTTCTGTAACTCCCTCACAAAGGCTACTTTTTAAATCTTAGGCAAGATATATGAACTGTCTGGCCCCCTACTTTCTCATAGCCATACTTAGATGCAGATATCCCTATACCTACGTTTCTTTAAATGCTATAAATTCCCTTTATTATATTCAAAAAGAAAAAAGGGGGGTGATAGGATATGGAATCAGAAAGTCCAGGTTTGAGTCCAAGTTTTAGTATATTCTAGGTATGTGATTGTGCATAAAAGAGTTAATGCAAGCCTGAGACCACTGTCATTAGAAAGTCCTGCTTGAAATGTTGGCCTTTGGCTGGCCTCTGGGAACTTGGATTTCAGGAGGGATCCCACCACCCTAAATAATAAAAGTGGCTGGCTGTGCCGAGATTGTTTGTATAAACAATGTGGTTTATGTTGAACACCTGCCTTCCTTCAGGGAATCTGGAATCTTGGTCTGTGCTAGGCAGATGATGCCTACATAACCTGTCCCCATTGAAAATCCTGGGCACTGAATCTCTCCTGACCTTTCCCAGAAGACAACATTTCACACGTGTTTTCATGACTTGTTGCTGGGAAAATTAAACATGTACTGTATGATTTCACTGGATGAGAACTCTTGGAAGCTTGCACCTGGTTTCCTCCACATTTCACCCATGTGTCTTTTCCTTTGCTGATATTGCTTCCTGTCCCATCACTGTAAAAATCAGCCATGACTATGATGATGTGCTGAGTCCTCCTAGCAAATCACTGAACCAAGGGTGGTCTGGGAACCCCTAACACAGTGATCTTGAGCAAGTTAGTAAGCCTCTCTGAGTTTGTCCCCGCTTCTGTTACATGTGTATGATGCTGACAGATCTCCCATTCTGGGTGGCTGTGAAGTTAAAATGTGATTGTGTACATCTACAAAGTATTGTATGTATGTGAATTGGTGCTGTTCTTCTTCTTCTTATTACTGTCATTGTTGTCATCACGTCCTTTATGTTAGACCTCTTTCTGGTGCTTTGGGATATACTTTCTTGATGCAGTATGAGGGGTGAAGAGAAGCACCCAAGTCACTCCCCTTTCTCAGCGTGGCCCTGCTATGGTTCCATAATTAGTCTGTAAGAGACTATGATAAAGCTGAAAAGGCTTACTCTGAGTGCAACCACTTCTCCCCCACTGGCATCTAGAACTGTTAGGTTTTGTTTTGTTTTGTTTTGTTTTGTTTTGTTTTGTTTTGCCTGCTGAACAGGGCATCATTTCCACTGATCAGAACCCTGATTTTTTTTCATGGGGAGAATAAGATTTCTTAATCTCAGGGAAGGTTTGTTTCTACTTTCATCCTCAGCCCAGAGGATGGATCCTGGTTGGTCATAACAAGTCATGATCAAATCATCTCATTCCCCTTGACTACTGATGGGTTTAAGAGTTGATAGGTGACTATGTTGTGATTCATGAGATGGAAGAGTAAGACTGACAAGGAGTATTTCCCTTCCTACATAAGAAGACAAAGTCTCATGAGGCAAAAGCCTTTTCCCCCTTGACTCTTCTTTCCCGCCAAGAACATGAATGTGATGACTGGAGGCACAGTGGCCATTTTGCATCCATGAAGACACAAATCAGGAAAGTAAGGATGTCAGAGCAGAAGGACGGAAAGACCTTTGACTTCACTGGAGCCATGGAGCATTATGATGTTTCCTTACTGAGACACAGAGTCCAACATGTGACAGGCACTCCAATAAGAAGAAACTTCTACAATATTGCTTTATTGATATTAGATACATGCAACAGTATTTATAATATATCAGTACTATATAAAGCCTGTTAATAAATATCCCTGGGAATCAATGAACATATCAAATCCAAAGCAAACATTTGCAAATGTGGGTATCTGAGCCTTACCGTACAACTGTCCTTGTTCTGAGACCCAAAACAGACTTCTTCTTGGATTATTACAAGGAAAACAAACTCTTTTAGAACAATAGTAACAAACTGTATTCTGGAATATAGCCTTTAATAGAAATTCTCATTCTGTTTATATCATTTCTGTTTATAAACTACTATTGCCATTGAGTGTTTGGGGTCAGTTTTTTTCAAGCAGAAATAGTGATGACAGAAAGCACTTTTTTTTTTCTCTGCAAGAACTGGGGAGAAGATCACATGGTGTCTATAATAAGAAACTTTAGGTGACTCACTTCAAACTCATATCTTCAGTAGCTGCAGTAAACACCTGCTGTCATATCTGACACCACTTGTTAATAAGTGGAAAATTTTTAAAGTATCTATATCTTAGCATAACTGCTTAGCTGGCTTAGAGTTCGTGAATAATTGATGACAATTTTGAGTTGAAATTTATCGATGGTGCACAGTGGCGTAGTTGGCTTTACACTCTCCTTTTTCCAAAGTATCATCTTAGTGTCTCATTAACTTCTGAAGAACCAAATGCCACTTCTCTTTCATTAAATTGATTGATTAATGGATAACTGTAAGCTACATTTTCCAAAGGAATCTCAAGTGTCCTGTGGTCTTTTATGAATTCTGCTGCAGAATATGGCAGAGAGTTTATGAGAGGTACACCCTTATTTCCAGAAATGTCATCTTTATGCAGACAGAGACAACCAGTGGCCAACGGCCAGTTAGTATGGCATGAGGTCACTGTTGGTGACCCTGGCACTTCCAACATAAATGTGCCTGTGTGGCTCTTTCATCATCAAATTTTCTCCTCTTCCCTACATCTTTGGCCAATGTTTGTGAATTGTGGCAGTTAGGAGTAAAGAGGTGGCTGATTCCTGATACATTATAATTCAAATTATTCAGCATTTGGCAAATATAAGTAGTAAGTACTGAAAGTTAGCAGAGGGTATAAAGTGCTCTGCAGAGTTACATGGGCCAAACAAGATGAAACTGGGGATGTTACCCTTTTAAGGAAGCCAGTTTGTCCTTGAAGCCAATTCCTCATTACTTTTTAAAAATAAGCTTTTATTTTAGAATAATGTTAGGTTTACAGAAAAAATGGGAAACACTGAGTTTCATTTTTAATTAGCATCTTATATTAGTATGGTCTATTTGTCATAATTCACAAACCAATATTGGTGTGTTATTATTAACTAAAGTTCATGCTTTATTCAGATTTCTTAATTTATATCCCATGTCCTTTTTATGCTCCAGAATCCCATCCAGGATAACACATTACGTTTAGTAGTCATGTCTTCTTAGGCTCCTCTTGGCTGTGACTGTTTCTCAAAGTCTTTGCTTTTGATGACTTTGACAAGTTTAAGGAGCATTGCTTACGTATACTGTAGAATGTCTCTCAAGTGAGAGTTCTCTAATGTCTTTCTCATGAATACACTGAGGTTATGGATTTAGGGAGGAAGACCACAGAGGGTAAAGTGTGATTCTCATCATGTCATATCAAGAGTATACACTTGATTGATATTAATCTCAAATGAGGTAATGTTTGTCACATTTCCACTATTGATTTCAATATGTCGGGTCCCCCCACCTTTCCACTTAAGGAATGGGGAGTTTTGCTTCACCTCCTGGAGGGAGGGTGGAGTACCTACAAAAATTATTTGAAATTCTTCTATACCTGGGATTTGTCTCTTTTACCCTATTTATTTCTTTGGACCCATGGACATTTATTTTGTACTTTAGATTATAAGCCAATACTGCTTTATTTTGTTGCTAAAATTGTCCCATCTTTGGCCATCAGGAGCTTTTCCAACCGGCTCCCATGGTCCTTAGACATACTTCCATCATTGTGGGTATTTTTGAGCACTTCCTTAGTTTCTGGCACTATAAGATGTTCCAAGGTCACCTACTATGTTTGGTACCCCAGCCCTAGAGTAGAACATTTCTCCAAGAATCTCTGGTTCCTTTTTATAGAGGATGGTATCAGACACCAAGATCTAGGTGCTAAGTATGCTTGTTGCTGGGATGTCTTTGCTTCTAGGCCTTCCTTGCAGACAGAGCTAGGAAATAGATTTATGTATACTAACACCTCTATATACCTATATCTATAAATATTCCTACATGTAACAACCTATATTTATATTAAATTAAACTTGAGTTTATCCTGATGTCTCCAACTCTAATCCATTTTCACATGGTTCATGCTTTCTCCTCTTTCTTTTCTGTAACCTCCTGTTTCAACAGTAAGAAATATGCCTCCCAACATCTGTCATCCATTTATTTAATTGTTCATTTACAGTGTACATGCATGGTGGTCCCAGGAGCAATAACCTATGCTCCCATAGGAAACAACATTACCAAGTGTAGTTCAGTGCATATGAACAGTTCCTTTTACCTTTAGTCTTACAGACTACTGTAATTTCTATTTATTTATTTATTTAATTATTTCTTATTTTATTATGTTAATCACATATATTACATCATTAGTTTTTGATGTAGTGTTCCATGATTCATTGTTTGCATATAACACCCAGCACTCCATTCAGTACGTGCCCTCTTTAATACCCATCACCAGGCTAACCCATCCCCCTACCCCCCTCCCTTCTAGAAACCTCAGTTTGTTTCTCAGAGTCCATAGTCTCTCATGGTTCGTCTCCCCCTCCAATTTCCCCCCTTCATTCTTCCCCTCCTGCTGTCTTCTTCTTCTTTTTTTTTTTTTTTAACATATAATGTGTTATTTGTTTTAGAGGTACAGGTCTGTGATTCAACCGTCTTACACAATTCACAGTGCTCACCATAGCACATACCCTCTCCAATGTCTATCACCCAGCCACTCCATCCTTCCCAGACTACAGTAATTTCTGATGTTACTTAGGTAGGCACCTTTCTCCCTGGCCCTTCAGTACAGTTGTCTCTTAAGTTTATAATATAGTCAGATAGCTTTGTCACATTTTTTGTTTCATCCTTTAATTCTCCAATCTCCTAAATTATTTTTTAATTTGCAAACACTTAAGTTTACTCTTTGTGCTGTAAATTTCTATAGATTTCGACAAATATGTAGTATCATGTATTGACCATTACAGTATCATACAGAATAGTTTCACTGCCCTAAAAAAATCCCCTGTACTTTGCCTGTTGAGACTTCTCTCCCATCCTCTCCAGAACCCCTGGACTTCACCATCTACATTATTTTGTCTATTCCTTAATGTCATAAAATTGGAATCATAAAGTATGTAAGATTAACTTCTTTCATTTAGCAGTAGCACTTAATATTGATTCACAACTCTGCATGGCTTGATAGCTCATTCCTTCTTATCACAGAATAGTATTCTACTATATGGATATACCACAGGGCATCTCGGTTTTGGTGATTATGAATGAAGCTTCCATAAATCCTGCAAGGTTTTGTTGTACAAGTTCATGTGGATATGGATTTCCAATCAACTGGATAAACATCAAGGAGCAAAATTATTAGATCATATGATAAAACTATCATTAGCTTTTTTAAAAAAAATGCCAAACTGATGTTGAGAGTGGTTGTATCATTTTGCATTTTTACCAGCAATGAAGTAAACTTCTTGTTGTTTTGTGTACTACTCAACAATTGTTAGGGGTTTTTTTAAAATTATTTTAGCCATTCTAGTAAGTGGGAAGGTTTCTTATTGTTGTTTTAATTTGCATCTCCATAATTAAAAATGATTTTGTGCCTATTTTCATATGCTTATTTTCCATCTGGATATCTTCTGTGATGAGGTATCATCTTAGTTCTTTAGTTTATTTTAAAATAGGGGTTTTTTTTGCTGTTGGTGGTATATAAAAACTCATCATCAAACTCAAGGCCACACAAATTTTCCCCTATGTGTTCTTCTGGAAGTTTTATAGTTTTGCATTTTACTTTAAAGTGTTTGGTACATTTTGAGTTAATTTTGATTAAGGTCTATATCTAGATTTATTTATTTGCATATGGATGTTCCAACACTGTTTGCTGAGAGGACTATCCTTGCTCCATTGCATTGTCTTTGCTCCTTTGTCAAATATCAAATGATTGTATTTGTGTGAGTCTATTTCTGGATTCTCTCTTCTAGTCCATTAATCTATGATCTCTGTTCTTGCACCAAAATCACCATTTCTTGAATATTGTAGTTTTATACTAAGTCTTGAAATTGGATTGTGTGAGTCCTACAACTTTGTTTTTCTTCTTCAATATTGTATTGGTTATTCTAGGTCTTTTGCCTTTCCATATACACTTTAGAATTCATATCAATAAATACAAAATACCTTGCTGTAATTTTAGTTGGAATTATGTTGAATGTGATGATCAAATTTGGAAAAATTGACATTGAGTCTTCTAATCAATGAACATAGAACATCTTTTTATTTATTTAGATATTTGATTTCTTTCATTGTAATTTTCCACATACAGAAGGCTTGTATATATTGTTAGATTTATACCTCATCATTTTAATTTTGGGTGCTATTACAAATGTCTATTATAAATATAAATTATATTATTTTTATAATTTCTAATTCCAATTACTTGAAAGCCATTGCTTTTATCTAGGAAAGCAATTTATTTTTGTATTCTATGAATTTGCTATACTCATTTATCCATTCAAGAAGTTTTCTGGTAAAATCTTTGGGATTTTTTAGGTAGACAATTGTGTCATCTGTGAATAAAGACAGTTTATTTCTTCCTTTCATGACTTTTTAACATCAGAAAATTAAGAAGTCTGAGAATGTAATAGAAAAATACAAAAGATCCTTTTTAAATTCTTCCTTATATTTCCTCTGGAGTCCTCTTTCTTAAAAATTCAGCAAAACTACATTTAAGCTTTCCTCTGTACCAGGTACATTGCAAGAAGAGGAAAAAGTTGTCATATATGTACTTATAAAAAGTTTTTATATATTTACTTGTCATATATTTACTTATATTTACCTATATTTATTTAAGAAACATTTCTTAAACAGAAATTTCTTTTTTTTTAAAGATTTTATTTATTTATTTGAGAGAGAGAGAATGAGAGAGAGCTGGAGTGAGGGGAGGAGCAGAGGAAGAGGGAGAAGCAGACTCCCCGCTGAGCCCAACATGGGGCTCTATCCCGGAGCTCCAGGATCATGACCTGAGCCCAAAGGCAGACACTTAACTGACTGAGCCACCCAGGTGCCCCTTAAACAGAAATTTCTCGGGGGGAAATGAAAATTAAAGAAACATGTCATTCATCTTCCAGAGTTGGTTCAATATTCCAAATCCTGCCCTTTGATGGACTAACAGCTATCTTTTTATAATACAATTTTAACTCTAAAATTCTTACAAAAGATGCATTACAGTTTCTGTTTTTAAGAACAAAATTGGACATTATAAATGTACTGTTAGTATTTGTATACCTGTAATCCAGTCATAGAACATCCCTTTTTCAAGGGCAAAGCAATAACCTCTGATGTGTTATGCTTTAGCTTCGAGTTGTTGACTCCTTCAGGAATGCATGAGTAGATCTTGCAATGAAATTAATGTTTAACCATTACACAAAGACATGCTGATTACACACTGATAGTATATTGATTACAGATCTAAGCAGAAGAGGAATGGATATCACCACCCCAAACATGAATTGAGCCATTAGGTGGATTGCAACAAGCTAAAATAAGATCCACAAACACTGACCTGAAATGTACAGAAATTAATTTAATAGCAAACCAGACTAAGATAACATGGGCAAGTAAATGCATCATCAGTCTGAATTTCTAACCATAAGCAGTAGCAATATAAGAATTCCTTACTGTGAAACAAATAGCTTAGCAAGTTAGGATTCATTTAGGCAAAGTTGCATTTATTCACTTAGCATAAATGTGTGCATTGTATGCAAGGCATTGTGACAAATCAAGAGAGTGTGGTTAAAAGATAGAAATAAATGCACTTGGCTTTTGCCTTCTTAATTGTATTAGAATCCTAGGTCAAGCTTTAGTAATTTGGGCGGGACTGGCTTCAATAGAAGAAAAACTTTATTTGATAGGAGTCTCTTATTGCCATAAGGGTGAGGGTAGAAAATGGCCTCAGGAAGACTGTGGAGGCATGAACTAGGGCACTGAAGAACACAGCAAGTTCTCCTCCTCTGCCTCCATCTTTGACTTTCTTTTATAAACATTTTACATTTGTCTTTAGCTTCAGACCTGCCTTTTCTGCTCTCTTGTTCACATAATAAAAAATAGTTGCTCATTTACACATCCAACAAACATTTATGGAATGTTCATCATTCCAGTCCTTGTTTTTTATTTTTAAGATTTATTTGTTTATTTGAGAGAGAGAGAAAGAGAGAGAATGTGAGCAGGGAGAGGGGCAGAGGGAGAGGGAGAGAAAGCATGTCAAGCAGACCCCACACTGAGTGTCAGATGCTTAAGTGACTATGCCCCCCCGGCACCCCTCCAAGACTTGTTTTAAGTACTTGAATACAGACAGCAATGAAGAAGGGACAAAACACCTGCCCTCATTGAGCTTGTACCCTAGTGTATAGACACAGACAATAAACAATAAACATCAAAAATAAGATATAAGAAAAATGCTAGTAAGGGTTAAGTGTCAAAGGGAGACTATGTGGGCAGCAAATAGGGCAGGGAGGTTGCAACTTTAGACAGGATATCAGAATAGGCCTCATGGATAGGATAACACTTGCAGAAAGACTGGAAGAAGTGTGAGATTTGGCTATGCAGGTATCTGGAGGAAGAATGTCATGGGCAGAATGAATGATCTGGGTAAAAGTCTCAAGGTGGAGTGCGCTACAGATATATGGAACTGCATGGAAGCCAGCGTGCCTGGCACAGGGAACTAAAGGATCGAGAGGTGCCAGCAGAGAGACAACAGGCCCACAGGTCCTATGGAACTTTGCAGGCTATTTTAAGGACTGGTTCTTTTTTCCTTGAGGAAAATGGAGCCATGAGAGGCTTTGAGGAGATGAATAACATGATTCAGTTTCAGGGTTGGATCTTACTGTCTGAGCTATGTGGAGATGGATAAATAAATTAAGCAATCTCCTACTCCTTCTTTTCAGTCTCTGTGAGGTCACATACCCACCCAGGCCAGTGGTTGCTTCCCAAGGAGCTGTGGCTCAATAGGTGAGTCCAGGTTGCCTGGGGGCATTTTTGCCTCCTCGGGAGCCTGTGCCTGAGAGATGGGGTTGGTGGGGTGGGAGAAGTTTTCCGAAAGCGAGGAAGAGTTAGGGGAAAGAGTGTGACGAGGTTGGCAACCTATTAGTTGCTCACCTTATGTCAGATACACTCTAACAGAATAAAATGCGTTCATAAAGACTTTCTCCCCGTACATATTACCTGTAATAAGAGGGGTACTGGTAAAGTATGAAGGGAGGTTGAGAGGAGGCAAAATCACTTTTATGTGGGTCATTAAAGCACTTGAATTTGAAAGACAGCTTGGATTTGGCCATCTGGAGATGGGGGTGGGGGTAGGGCTGGAAGAAGAGGTCACTTAATATAGAAAAAACATTATGGGCAAGAAGCCCTGAGTGTTTGTTCCCCCAGGTAGGGGTAGGTAAAGTACTGCAGACAGTATTTTATGCACAAATTATACCTGAGTTTACTCAAGAGACTGCTAAACTGCTCAACAATAATGGGTAATTGTCTTAGCAAGCACATCCTCCTTTTGCTTGTGCACCCCAACAAGTAATAAAGGGAAAAGGCATTAGAATAAATGTCAATGCAAAGCATATTATTTCTAAGAATATGATTGTTGCACAGTGCTCCTCTATTAGAAAGTCTATGGACACATTGATTAAAGTAGTAGGAAATTTTCTTCCCTAAACTTCTTCCCTTTGGATACTTAAACTTGAACACTAGTGCTGGTGAAATACTATGGTCCAAATTCCATAAGAAATACCAGAAGCCCTTAAACAAAATGATCTATTTTAAGCCAGAGAGGAATCCTCTGGGTAATTAAATTCTCTGGGATGCTGAATTTGTTCCCCAAAGTTCTTATTCCAGAATACCGTTCTGTTTATTTATTTTTTTTGACCTCCCCAAGACTCTGTAGTAATTTTTTGTTTTTTTGGCTAAAAATAATTAACATTTTCTTCCATGGAGGGATACTGAAATCCTAAAGAACAATTATCTTTTTAGCTCTTCTATTTTGAACAAAATATGTAAAATATTCAACCTCAGGATTTTCTTTCTTCTTTCTTTCTTTCTTTCTTTCAAAATGCTGTTGTTTCTAAGATGTGAGTTTATTTCTTAATGTCTATTTAAGTAGGTTATCATATGGGAAATGTCATTAATCCATTATGATACAGTGAGCTAAGGACTATTTGTGAAAGACAATCCCATATGCAACATTTTTTCACCATTTCTTTATTCAAACTCAAAGTTTCAAAACTAATTATAAATATAAAACTGCTTTATGATGTGTCATACTAGCTATTCATTCATTCATTTGTTCATTCAAATTCAAAGATCCTTCCTCATTAAACTTACCTTCAAGAGAGAAGATAGAAAATAAATGTAAAAATATGGAAATAAATTAAAGTAAATGCAAACATTGAGACATGCTATGAAGAAAATAATGGAAGATAATGTAATCAAGAATAGTGTGCGGGGCGCCTGGGTGGCTCAGTCGTTAAGCGTCTGCCTTCGGCTCAGGTCATGATCCCAGGGTCCTGGGATCGAGCCCCGCATCGGGCTCCCTGCTCAGCGGGAAGCCTGCTTCTCCCTCCTCCACTCCCCCTGCTTGTGTTCCCTCTCTCGCTGTGTCTCTCTCTGTCAAATAAATAAATAAAATCTTTAAAAAAAAAA
>NC_138369.1:31957407-31969115 GCF_054177405.1 Leptonychotes weddellii
GGTGGCTCAGTCGTTAAGCGTCTGCCTTCGGCTCAGGTCATGATCCCAGGGTCCTGGGATCGAGCCCCGCATCGGGCTCCCTGCTCAGCGGGAAGCCTGCTTCTCCCTCCTCCACTCCCCCTGCTTGTGTTCCCTCTCTCGCTGTGTCTCTCTCTGTCAAATAAATAAATAAAATCTTTAAAAAAAAAAAAAAAAGAATAGTGTGCAATGGATGGACTAATTTAGATTGGGAGAATAGTCAGGAACAGTGTTTCTAAGGAGGTAGCATTGATTTGAGACCTGAATGATGAGAAAGAGCCAGTCTTGCCAAGATGTAAGTGAAGAGCACTTCAGACAGAGGGTATAGTCAAGACAGCCCCTAAAGTTGAAATGAGTTTGATGTATTGAAGGGTCAGAAAAAGGGCTTGAATAGTGTTGTCATAGTGCTCATAATGTAATACCTAAAATATATCCTATTTCAGGTATTGTGAATAATTTGTGATAGCCCTTTAATTAGGCCACCATGTAAAATCATACCTGGGGACAGATGTGAATTTCAGGGATAAAAACATATTCCCACTATAAAAGTGGGAAAAATGGGAAAATGGCAGGTGGAGTTCATATCAACCATTCCTTTAATTCAAAAATCAAGAGAAAGATTTTAAGAATAAGTATCTAAGTTGACATGTGGAAGATGAAAAAGAAACCCCAAATTTTACGAAAAAATACCTGGCTATAGCTTGTCTTCTTTAATGATAAATAATCAGAAGAAAAAAATGTATGGGCTTTTTGCAAGGTTCTGTAGCAGAAAACATGGAGAACATGGTATCTGAGGCAGAGAATAAAGATACGTTTCAAAATGTTTTAAAATGAACAGAAATACCTCTATTTCCAGGAAGATGGAATAGATGCACTTTGCCTTATTCCTCCTGCTGAGTGCAACTAAACTCCTAGACATTTTATATTTTTAAAAGCCCAGAAGAAAAGTGGGGAAAAACAAAAGGAAGACTGGCTAGAGGTCATGGGAGCTGAGAACAACATGGGGATGAGTTCCTGGGTTTTCTTTTTATCTCTTATATTGTAGACTTGGAGCTGAAGAAACTAGCCCCTGAGAAATGCTAATGGGCACAGACACACACATACACACATAGACTCACACAGGCACACACACACACACACACATAAACATACATACACATCCTAACAAAAGCCTATTCTTTAACCAAATGACCAGAAAGGAAAACCTAGCAAGACAAAATATTTTAGACAATAACCATTCTGCTCTAGCCATACACTGCAGAAAAACTGTGACTCCATCTCCCCATCCTGCCAGCAAAGGCTCACAATGGAGTCTCGACTTCCTCACTCACCAGGCTGTAACAACGCTCCCCAGCTGACTAGAGGACAATAGAGATGATTTCATCTGAACAACAGAGAGAATAAACTAAAAAAAAAAAAAGTTAACTACTTTAAGAATCCTTGGGACTATGACAAAAGATCAAATGTGCATGTCTTTGGAGTCCTGGACTGAGAGAAAAAAAATGGCAGGTATGAAAAAGTAGTCAAAGAAACAATCACCCAGCTCCTGGTTTGCGAGGATATGAACCTACAGATTCAAGAAGGTGAGAAAACCCCAAACAAGAAACCCAACGAAATGCAGACCAAGAAACATCATAGCAAAATTTCCGAAAGCTAAAGAAAAAAAAAAAAAAAAAAACAAAAAAACAACAAACCTTGAAAGCAGTGAGAGAGAAACAATGTCTGCCCTATAGAGGGAATATAATTCAAGTGACAACAGATTTCTCAGGATAAACCATAGATGCCAAAAGTAAGTGGCATATTTTTCAAGTAATGAAAGAAAAGAACTGTCCACCTAGAATCCTACAACTAGCAAAAATATCCTATAGGGATGAAGGGGAAATCAAGACATTCTCAGATAAAGGAAAACTAAGAGAATTTGTACCCAGAAGACTATAAGGTGGCTAAAGGGAGGTCTCCAAACAGAAAAATAAATAAATAAATAAAAGAAATTACCTGGAATGTCAGGAAAGAAGAATGTGGTAAGCAAAAATATGGGTAAGTTCAAGTTTTTAAAATGTGCTTGACAGTTGAGCAAAAATCTTAACACTGATGTGATTCGAAATGTATGTAGAGGAAATAATTTTAAAAACTATATTATAAACACAATTTTGTAGATAGACAAGAGTACTTTAAAATTATTTTGAAATTTAAAAAAAAAGAATAAAACAGTTTTGAAAAAGAATGAGCTCATCCCATTTCAAGACTTATTTTATAGCCATAGATATCAAAACTGTGTGGTATCAGTGAAGGAAGAGATACGTAGATTAATGGAAGAGGATAAACAACCCAGAAAGAGACTCATACAAAGATATTCAACCGATTTCTGAAAAAAATGCAAAACCAATACAATGGAAGAAATATAATCTTTTTGGGTAAGCATCTGCCTTCGGCTCAGGCCATGATCCCAGAGTTCTGGGATTGAGCCCCGTGTCCAGCTCCCTGCTCAGCGGGGAGTCTGCTTCTCCCTATACCTCTCCCCTCCCCCCTGCTTATGCTCTCGCGCTCTCTCTCTCCTCGCAAATGAATAAATAAAAAAAATTTTAAAGAAAAAAAAGGAATCCTCAAAGGTATATATGACATTGCTTCCATAAAACAAAAACAGGATACTCTTTATTAAAATAAATAACCAGAAATCAAAAGAAATCTCTTGGGAAATAAAAGAAAAATATTTGCAAGGGAATAAATTTTAAAATCAGAAGATGGAGTCAGAGATATTTTCTAGAAACTAGAACAAAAAATGGAAGGAAATGGAAAAATGAGAGAAAAAATGAGAAAAAATTCTTAGGATTAATTTAAGAGTAAGTTTAAGAGAGAGATGAGAGAAAAGTAGATGGCAAGAGATGATTAAATAAATAACATAAGCATGATTTTCCAGAACTGAAAGACACACTGCAAACTGAAACTGTTCACTGGCTGTCCAGCATGAGGAATGGTGGGAGAGGGGAGTGGTAAACACCACACCTTCGCACATCATTGTGAAATTCCTTGCAAACCAAGAATTCTCTTGCAAGAGAATATCTTAACATCTTACAGATACAGAACCATAGAATCATATCATTTTATTAATGCATAAAATATCCCAACGGGAGATAATGTTTAAAAAATGGAAAGCAATGGGATAAAGGGAAGGGATTCTTCAAATGCATAGATGGTTCATGAACCATTTAATGTGTTTTTAAGTTTTTGCTTAAATATGCGTTGGTCTAGGGAGACTCAAAGCTTTCAGAAGTTTACCTAATGAGCCCATGATGGATGAATGGATTCAGGGATAGATGCATGCATGGATGGATGGATAGATAGACAGACAGACAGACAAGAAGGCAGATAGACGTGTGAAAGACCACAGTTAGAGAAGAAATACGAATACCCTTCAAATTATACAAATCTAAGATTTCTATTATTTGGTTTTTACTTTTTAACTCAAATATATCATTTGGATTTTCCTGGACATTACTAAAGCTAGAGAAAATATTATTAAGACCTCACTTACGTAAGGAGCTTAATCTGACAAAATCTTAGTATTGGCAACACTCTCAGAAATACAAAAATGACAGCTGGAGAGTTTTAGAGCTGAACTAAATATGTGATAATACTAATAATCCCTGGCATTGTTTTTATGATCGTGTTTATAAATCACATTCAGAGCCATGATTTTATGTGTACCTTTAACAATCTTTTGAGTTACGTAATCCAGGTTTTCTCACTACATTTGATTTACAATACTTCACATGTTCTAAGAAAAAACTCTACAGAAAAGTACTCAGCAAAGAATGACCACAAAAAATGTATCCTAATCATTAATAAATTTATCATAATCATTAAAAATAAGTTTAAGTCAATGTTCATCATGGAAAGAGTAATGAAATTATGTGTTCCTTATGTTTATATGAATATGAATTGCTAACACTTGATTGAAGATCTAACAGTAATGACTCAATGACATTGGTGGAAGCAGATATTATTTTTAACCAAAGTTTCTGAATAAGTGAAGATGTTTCCCTAAAGAAAAACAAAAAACAAAACTTTTTTTAAATACACATCATTTTCTTTTATGGATCACAAAACTCAGCACATGCTCTTTTTTTTTTTTGAAAGATTTTATTTATTTATTTGACAGAGAGAGACACAGCGAGAGAGGGAACACAAGCAAGGGGAGTGGGAGAGGGAGAAGCAGGCTTCCTGCTGAGCAGAGAGCCCGATGCGGGGCTGGATCCCAGGACCCTAGGATCATGACCTGAGCCGAAGGCAGATGCTTAATGACTGAGCCACCCCGGCACCCCCCACCATATGCTCTTTTTAGAAAACTTGGAAATTATCACACAAAACAACATAAAAATCACTCATAATTCCCCATCCAGAAATAGCAACTGTGAAGATTTTGGTATATTATTCTTCCAAATTTTTTTCTATGCCTATAAGGGAATATTATCAAACTGTATACATATTAACCAGCTTTAATAAATTTAAACATGTCAATAAGAAGATTTCCAGGATGTGCTATACGCTAACCTACTAAGTAAACATAATTGAATATATTATAAACTTCTCTTGGTAATTCTGAGTCCTAGTTGCAAGTCCCAATTGTTGCTTAATGACATTCTCAGGATCTACTGAGAGATGTCAGTTTCTTGCCTTGGCATTCCACAATTCCTCACTACTCTTCCTTTTAAAACCCCTGATCATGATTTTGTTCTGTATGGCTTGTTTTCTCATGAATGATCAACATTAACAAATGTTTCTTTCTGCCCTAAGAGTACTGATCCCATGTAGTGTCTGTTCCTAATTTAATGCTTTTAATTTGCTGTGTCCTAGGAAACCACATAGCTAAGTTTATTAATAATCATAACTTCACCCAAAGCAGCAGGATAGCTAGCATTTTTTGGAGGACTTACTTCACCCCAGGCAATTACTGTGGTAAGTGCTTTTAATCTTCATAATTACTGAGTGGGAAACTCTGGATTAAGCAGATATTAAGTTACTTGCCCAAATTCACACAAGAGCACTGACTTGGAGTAGAACTGATAGGTCTGACATCTGGAGAAGGCAAATTATATGGGGGTTTTAAGCCGGCATGACTGGTTGAATGGATGTACTAATATTGAGAACAAGGAATATGCACCCCTAGTGGAAGGTGAGATGATTTTAGGGTACACCCTAAAGGATTTTATGCATAAGGATTTGGACAAGAAAATTAACAACCTGAATTACGTAGTGAGCTTAATTCAGCTCCAATTATTCTGATTATGTCAAGGAGAAAGTTTCAATGAGTGCTAATATGTTTTTAACACCTTATTAAAACTTGCTAGAGTATTTTTTGATGAAAAGGGAACAGGCCTTGGATATAAAGCTTTTGATAAATAGTAGTATCTAATTATAATTTATGACCAATTTGCTTTCACCAGTTACTTACAGGGCTAATGCCGATTTATAAAAATATGATAATGATTTCTCCTTTGTGGATGTGAGATTTTTCTTTTTAAATAAAATTACTTATATTTTAAAAGTTAAATTGATTTTTCCCTGTTAAATAATAACAAATGTCCACAGACATGACAGAAAAAAAACCATGAGTGTGTCATATAAATTATTAAATACAAAAATATGTGTCTAGTGGGAGAAAAATATCATCAAAGAGGATGATCTGGTTCATATCAGTTCCCAAGAGTTAAATTTTCAGTAATTTTGTGAGCTAATTGTTAAGCATAGCCATTAAATTATACAAACTTACAATGGTAATAAATCCTCAAAACTCATCACTTCCTATCTTGCCACATTTTACTATTTTCTTTACTTGAAGTTATTTATGGCTACTGTGTCTGTAGGTTCGAAATATAATCTAATGGTGTCATACTATGCACTTCTTCCCAGGTCCATGTTCAGTGAATTCAGGGTGGTATTTCAATATGGACCATGGTGGGAGTATTTACAGTACAGAAATTGGCAAAAGCTATAAATTAGAAAGTTCCTCCCGGAGAGGTGGTTGTTTACCACTTACCAGCACACCACTGGATATAAGAGTAAATGGAAATGAATTTCTATTTCCCTGGCCAATGATTCTTGGTGCAATGCTTTTAATTGGTGGAGGAAGCCTTCCTTGAAAAGGAATAGATGGTAAGTAATAGAGAATACCTTGGCCAGGGATGGTAGGGAGTTGTTAGTCAGGTTTCAACTGAAAATTTTGTGAATGAGAAATTCTGCCTCCTGTCTTCTAAAGAGGCATAGAGAATATATCTTCTAAATTTTTTCTTGTGAAAACTAAATCCATCCTACTTTTGTTTATATTATTTTAGTTAAAATGTGTTTCAATAATTTCTTGATAAGTAGTATTCTTCAAAATTTGGTTACTTTCCTCAATGATGTGAACTTATTCTTAAAAATCCATAAAATGTAAAAGAAGCCAAAGTAGAGTGATAAAAATGTCAGTTGTAGTAACAGGATTTATGGCTTTGGTTTTAATACGAGGAGTGTTTTGAAAATATCTTGTCTCTTATCTTGTGCACACAGTAGCTCTTATTCAGCTGAGGAAGAGGTTAAGTGAGAAATGAGTTGGCTCGCCAAGGATACATTTGTCCCACCCACCGTCAGCCCCCAACACACATAAATACTCACACACACATACTCTGATGTTAATTTGATTTGAAAAAATATCAGGAAACATCATCATCAATTTCTCCTCTTGCAAAAGTGATTATTCTTGCTTGACTGCCCTCTGCTGGAATTCCTGAAATATACACTTTGCCTCTACTTCCAGGGACAAGTTGTAAGCCATATGTAACTTAATAATGTGAGCAATCTCCTCAAGGCGTGTTATGTGCAGAAGCCCAGGTATGCAAGATTAGAAATAAAACTGAGTTAAGCATTAAATGCAGTGGTCAAGAGTTGATTTAATTAGCCATGAAAAATAGCCAGGTTTTGAATGGATCAAAGAAAACAATTATACATAATGGGTGAGCTGAAAACAATTGACTATTACTGAAAAAGAGGAATGCTTTAATTAAACTAAAAGATATGCCTAATGTTAAATGAGGTGGCTACAAAAGGTTCACAAATAAAGCTGCTTAACTGCTGAGTATAATATGAGAGATCAGAAGCAGTGTTTAAATATACCTAATAAAAAATACAACCTTATTAAAATTGTATTGGTATTATTTAAATCCTATGGTGAGCCTTTTCTCTGTTCTATAAGCTAAGCTCCAACATTTAAGAATATATGTTTACTTGTTTAAAATATTTAGTTTTCTCATTTAATATTAATTCCAATACAACGATACTGCTTTTGTGTGCTTAACAGGACTATGTTTTTGTGATATTTAGAGAAAAATTATTTTAGAGAGAATAGTGATTGTGGCATATCAGACCTTATCAGGTACTAGTTTAGCATACACTTATCTGTGCATTTGTAGGGCTTTCCAAAGTTAGAGGAATACAGACCGATTGTCAAATAGGTTAAGTTGGTAGAATTGACGCTGTGAAATTCACCTTTGAACAGTATCAACGTGGACTAGTTTTACTATAAAGATCAAATCCTTCACTTAAGGAATTTGAGCTCATAAACAGAAGAGACTTCTATCAGGGCATTTGCTGTTCAAAGTGAGAGCCTTTATTTCCTTCACCCTCTTCCTTTTATGTTGTCAATATAAGAAATGAACAAGGTGATTAGAGAGCAGTGGGAGGAGAAGAGAGGATGAGAAAAGTCCAAGAACGAACAGGAAGGAGACAAAAGAGCCCTTCTCTCTGCACACCATTTTGTTTGATTCTTGTCCCTCCTATGGGTTAGACTCTGTGAAGTTATGCTTGTAAAAAGCCAAGTTTTCCAAATTCAAAACATGGACTCTGCATCACTGCACATTATGGTTTAATGTACAATAAGGCCAGGACCTTCTTGGAAACAATGCTAATCAAGTGGTTATGGATGTTAATTCTTTAGCAATAAAAACTGACAACGATACAAGTAAGTCATTTTTCCTATTGTGAAAATGACAGTTATGTACTTTAAACTAGTCAGCAGAGGGAAAGGAGGAGATTATGGGGACTTGTTCACTTCACCAGACTAAATGCATTCTGTTCCACCGCCCCCCACCACTGATCACACACGGAGTAGGTTTCCAATATTGATTTGCAGGGAAAAACTGAAGGCAGGGTGGGATGGTAGACATGAATTTGATTTAACTTTCTGAGTGTCATAAGATGAACTCAATCACTGAATTTTGAATGGGACCAAACAATCCGACGTTTGTCAGAGAAAGATCATATAAAACATCATAATATACGGTGATTAACATAACATAATAAAATAAAATAAATCATAATATAAATGGGGGAAAATCCAGATTTTGGGGGAAAGTTTGTGTGTGCTCAGCTTTTTTTGGAATTATACAGTCATATCTGAGGTTAAAATATTAAAATATTGTATAATCTGATGTTATTCTAAATGAAGAAGTGAACCTTATTTTATTCAAAGGAGAAGTATTAGTAGAGCATAAATATAATCAATAGCTACAATATATTGCAGTTTTAAATGTTCTGTTATCACTGGGCTAATCATTTTACTAACATTACATCATTGACTTTTTAAAAACACCACTATGAAGTAGGTGCTTAATCACGCCCATATTACAGATTGGAAAACTCAGGCTCAGAGGCCCAAGGGCACAGAGACACTATGTACTAAACCCAGAACTCTCATCCTGGTATTTCTGACTCTGAGGGCAAAGCTCTTAAACGTCTAGTGCATCAGTGATAGGATCATTCCTTCTTAAAAAGGCCTGCAGTGCCCTCCTGGGTCACTATCCTGGTTCTAGACAAGGAATAACATACTTGGGAACTGAAGGTGCTCTGGTTCTTTTAAAAACTAAAAGCAACCACCTACGACATTTCTAGATTACCAATTCTCAAAGAATTTTAAGAAATTCTACACAATACTAAAGCACTATGGAAGAGAATTTTCATCCTCTTTGGATAAATTTCTGTTGTCTACGGGCCATCATCTTTGTTCGTGTTTCCAGAAACCTATTCTGGGGAAGTGATCTGACAGACAGCCTGCTCCCAGAGCAGCACGGCCCTTTCTCCACTCTCGTCTCTCTGCAGCATCTGCATTGGGCTTGAGCCCGGATCCATATTTACGAGACATATGTAGACACTTTTCCCTTTCTTGGCAAATGCATAAATAGAATCCTAATGTCTACATGTAGGTACTATATAAATACAAAGTTGTGCATACTCTGTGGATGTCATGCATCATTTATCTGTGTATTTTTAGCGTCACCAACACATTTACATATGCTGTCATGTTTCAAACTGCACCTCAATATAGTGCCTTTTTCAACATGAACTCGGCAGCAGGCAACATCATTCTTCAAACATTTTCATCACAAATGAAGGTCAGAAAGCAAGAAAACAAATGCCAAAATAGGAGACAAATTTTAAATGGGTAACACTTTCCTAATATGTTCTGAAGATACTGTAGAATTATCTAGAGCAGAGGACTGAATTTTTTTACTGTATACTTAAATTCATGCAGTCATTTTAATGTACCTTATTATGCCAGGATTTCCAGAGATGAATGTTTCCACCTTGGCCATTGTCTAGAGGGGATATAGTTATGTAAACCATCTTTTGCAATTTTGTACTAAATACCTGTAAGGTATAGGAGCAAAAAGGGAAACACTCTCTAGAGATGACTGAAGAAGTCAGGGAATCTTCATTTGGGATCGAATATTTGAAATGATTCTTGGAGAAGGAGGAACGGTTTGGATTTTCTATTGTACGAAACATTAGAAGAGCTAGAGGTCAGTTGACCACAGGATCAAGTCTAAGATCAAATATAAGAAATTAATTGATCGGACAGATAAAGTTTAAGATGCTTGGATTTCTTAGCAGGGATCGATCTTAAATTTCAGAAAACAAGAAGTGGGTAGATGATTTCCCTTTCCTTCTTTTACTGAAGCCCTAACCTGTCTCTCTTTGACCTTCTATTTCTGTGTACTGTGGATATGACAAATCAGTGTAGAAGGTTTGTGGTAGAACTGTACCAGTGATTTTTCAAGGCTTTTCCTTGAGAAGCAGAACATTTCATTAAACAAAATATTTCATGCAATACGGAGTGTAAAGCAGTTAAAAGCAGAAGCTTGTCTGGTTGAAATGAGGGACAGGGAGAAAAAGACCACCTACAAGCTACCATTTGAAAATCCCTGAACTTGGTAAAAAGTGTGTGTGTGTGTGTGTGTGTGTGTGTGTGTGATTTCTTTAAGTCCCTAAATCACTTTAATTGCTTTCTTACCCTCAGATTGCATCTAAAGAACTCTGACTCTAACCCAATATGCAATCCTGTTCTGTGGAATTTCAGAGACCCGGGAAAGATCTGTTCTGTCTATCCTTAATGTCTTCTTCCAATGGGTATTTAAGTAGCAAGTGTTCTGTGTTGACTTCAACAGTGGTTCTCAGAATGTAGTGTGAGCAGTAATCACCCAGGAAACAGGATAGATGCAGATTCCTGGACCATCTCCAATGATACCAATACCTCTAGGTCTGGGGTAGATGTCTAGGTCTCTCTGTGGATGTCACTGCCCTCCAGGTAATTCTGACCCAGTGATCTACCAGATGTATGGGCTTAAGTATAGACTGCAGTGGGGACAAAGGCTCAACAGAATGAAATAATACATTGAAAGGAAAAGAAGAGTAGAAAAGAGAGAAAAGGAGAGCCTATGTTAGCTGCAAAATGCCAACAAAAATTACCTAGAAGGCCATGTGGTGATATCGATGCTGGTTTGCTACCTCTGCTTTAGAACAATAATTAGAAGAAACCTATAGAAGTCCTTAGGTATGTTTTTCCAAATTACTCGCATTTACTCAGGCTGTATGCACCTCTCCCCGCCTCATCCTCCCTCTCTCTGTTCCTTCATTTCCTCCACCAAATTCTACAAAAGATAGTTAAATTTTGTAGACAAAATTTTGCAAATTTTGGCAAATGCATAAGTAGAATCCTAATGTCTACATGTAGGTACTATATAAATACAAAGTTGTGCATACTCTGTGGATGTCATGCATCATTTATCTGTGTATTTTCGGTAAAACACATTTTGGTAAAATTTTCGGTAAACACATTTTGGAGTTTTAATACCACACGTGTCCTGTGTTAGATGTTTTTATGTTGCAGCAATCATAGGATATATCTGTATACGTTTGATATATACCTGCTTTGTGTCTTACATTATTTCATAAGCATTTCTATGTTGTGATGTATCTTCTTATAGTACCTACTACAGTACCAAAGAGGTACAAGGATTAAAATATTTAGTGCATGTAAAACTCAATAGAATGAATGGCACACAGCTAGTATTCACTAAATTATAGCATTGTTGTATGCCCTTTTCTAAGCTCAGAATTATCTTTTTTATAGATGCCCAGAAGAGGAGTTCCTGGGTCAGTGTGTATGAACATTCTTTTTGTAAAAACATTTGAAGGTCTTAGTACAAGACGTGTGTGTGTATATTTGATACATTGCTTTTCAAAGTTAGTTTAATTTGCAGTGTCACCAGCACTGTTTGCGGGTGTCCATTTCACTGACCCTCATTAGCATGTGTAGTTTTATCATTTTTAAAAGCTGATATTTTTATTTTTATTTTTTTATTTTTTATTTATTTATTTTT
>NC_138369.1:31974215-32057632 GCF_054177405.1 Leptonychotes weddellii
TATTTACTTATTTATTTAGAGCATGCACAATCAGTGGGAGGGGCAGAGGGAGAGAGAGAATCTCCAGCAGACTCCCCTGCTCAACGCAGAGCCCGACAGGGTGACTCCATCTCACGACCTTGAGATCATGACCTGAGCCGAGATCATGACCTGAGCCAAAATCAAGAGTCAGATGCTCAGTGGACTGAGCCACCCGGATGCCTCCCCCCACCCCCTCCATCTTGTAACACAAGCCCTGATCTTTTTAATGTGTTTGCCTTTAATGTTTTAAAATTGCAGTCATGACTTATGTAGACTTTTCATATTGGCTTTGCTCATTAAACAGCATATACTTAAGATTCGTCCAAGCCCTTGTTTTTTTGCCCTGGTAGCTCATTTTTTTAAATCACAGAATAATATTCTACAGTATGGATATACCACAGTTTGTTCATTCATTCAACTGTTGAAGGACATTTTGGTTGCCTCTACCAATGGGCTGTTATGAATAAATCTGCCATAAATATTCATGTGCAAGTTTTTGTGAGGCCATAACTTTTCAAATCAGTTAGGTAAATACCTAGGAGCACAATCGCTGGATCCTATGTTAAGACCGTTTTAGTTTATAAGAAACTGCCAAGCTGTCTTTCAAAGTGACTCTATCATTTTTGCATTCCCACCAGTAATGAGATAGAGTCCCTGTCATTCCACATCCTCACCAGCAGTTGGTATTGTCAATTTAAGCCAAATATATGTTTCATATCAGTGTTTTAATTTGCATTTCCCTAATGACAAATGATGTTGAGTACTTTTTCATATTCTCATTTGCCATCTGTATGTCTGCTTTAGCGAGGTGTGTGTTTTGTGATTTTGTCCACTTTTAAGTTGAGTTGTTTCTTACTGTTAAATTTCAAGAGTTCTTTGTATATTCTGAATACAAGTTCTTTATCACGTTTTCTGCAAGTATTTCTCCCAGTCTTCACTTATGTTCTAATTTTAACAGTATCTTTTGCAGAGCAGAAGTTTTTAATTTTAATAAGAAGGAAGTCTATTTTATCAAAATTTTTCCTCATGGTTTATGCTTTTGGTGTTCAATCTAAAACCTTATTACCAAACCCAAGGGCACACAGATATTCTTTAATGTTTTCTTCTAAAAGTCTTATAGTTCTGCATTTTACATTTAGGTGTATGATACATTTGCAGTTAATTTTTGTGTAAAGTTAAGATCTGTATCTAGCTTTATCATCATTATTATTATTGTTTTTTTTCGTTGGTTGGCTGGGGTTTTTTTGCATATGGACCTCCACTTTTCTAGTACCATTTGTTGAAAACAGTACCCTTTCTCCATTGAAGTGCCTTTGCACCTTAGTCAAATATCAACTGACTATACCTGTGTGGGTCTAGTTCTGGACTCTTCTATTCCATTGATCTATGTATCTGTTCGTTCACCAACACCATACTGTCTTGATCATTGCAGCTTTATATCAGCTCTTGAAATAGGATAGTGTAAGTCCTCTAGCTTTGTTGTTCTTCAGTATTGTATTGGTTTTTCTAGGTCTTTGTCTTTTCATATAAACATGAGAATCAGTTTGTCGATATCTACATATATTACATATATATTATGTCCAGAGTTTTTAGTTGTAATTAGTGAGAAGAATAGTGAAAGGCACATCTACTTCATCCTGCCATAAGCAAAAGTCCCTCCCAATTTTTTGTTTTTATATTCTACTTCTAAGTACCATCCATGCACACCACATTTTATATCCTTTTTTTTTTATATCTCAGTGTCTCCCATTTTTATATCCTCTTTTGTATATCTCAGTGTTGCCCCTATATTCTTGCATTTGTGCTTTGATAATGTTCTTGCATTCATGTAGGGATTCTTGCATTTTTCTTTCTGGTCTTCTTAGAAGTGAGTACTACCTCACATTTTCAGAACACTCAATGATGTTTTTGGTTGGAATTATTTTCTTCTTCCTGGAAATATTTTATGGAAAATGTATTTTTACCTCTTGCACCATTTGCTGTTCTTTGCCACAGATTTCATGTTACACATTTGTGTTGATACCGTTCTAGAATTTTTCTCATCACTCCTAATGGATTGAGTGGTTATTTGCAGGAGATTTGCTGTGGTGTTGAGAGTTCAGGATAGGGAAGAGCTTGGGATGACCTCCAGGTTCACAACCAGAAAGCTCTCTCCTCTGTTGCCACAGAGACAAATATGCAAATATGCTCTTCCTAAAAACATAGTGCATCGATGTGATTATTTGTAGAGGCCCACCTCACCTACTTCTCTGAACCAAATCAGGTCAGAGTTGTTCTATTGCCAGCCCTGTCTACTTCATTTTCTGCCCACTTGCTGCTCCTACAAGATATGAAATTTTTTTCACCACAGGGTGAGGCTCTCCTTTTCAGGAAATGTATTATTGTTAACTCTTGCTGATAGCTACTTTTGCTAGGTCCTCTCAGTGCCTTTTGTTTTTGTTTTTAATTCTCCTCACCTTTTCCCAGTCCAAGCTGTCTTTGGCAGATCATCTATATATCTTAGGATTATATCTATATCTTAGCTTCATTGTAAATGGAGTTTGCAGACAATTCACCCCCTTGTCTTCATGTTGCTCTTATATGATTTCCAAGAAGGGAAGGTAAAAAAAAGTGCTGACTTAAGGAGACATTTTCATAGTGGAAATTTTTAACCTGCATTTATTGAGTACCTAATGTTTCAGTCTTTCATTTTCATACTTCAAAAGAATCAAAAGAAGACATATATTGGAAGATGAGACAACAAAGAACATGTTGATAGTGTTTGTTCAGGGGTAACAATTTTCAATTGGCAATTTCGCCTTCATCAAAATACTTTCTAGAGAATTCACAGAAAGTTTTTTTGAGTTAACTAGGCATTGTCTCCAGTTCATTCTTTGACTAGTTGGTGATTTCAGGTAAAGCGCCTTCAAAATTTCCACATGAAGCATTTATTATACATTGGAATGAAGTTATAAATGCCCTATACAATAATTGCTATTACTTCTCATGAACTCCAACATAATGCTTATGCTGGAAGACTAAACTGGTGTGCTTATTTTAGAGTTTCTGTTTTATAAGGAAAGAAACGTTCTACACGTATAATGGTGCTATGTAATTTGAATCTATCAGACACCTTGTCATAGAGGGATTTTTATAGGTCCTTCTGGGACAAAATGGGACTTTGGCACATGGCAAGAGGTGCCACTTATTTTTCACTATTGATTCTAGGATTCCTACTTCACTACCTCTTTCAGGAGGCAAAAGAGAAGAGTTTATATGGTTTTTTCATCCAGAAACATGCTCTTGGTCCAACCCACTATTAAAAGTTTGGAAGCTACAGAAAATTCTACATGGTAGATAAAGATCATCTACAAATTTTTTCCTCAGACAAGCCAGATTGTTAATGTTTTAGAATATTTCTGTGCATCTTTTTCTGTGCATTTCAACTTCTTTGGCATCAGGCTTTCCATGTAATTTTTGTTTGTTTGTTTGTTTGTTTTTGGTTTAATACTAAATGTTATTAAGTGCTATTTAAAATCCTTACAAATATCATTCTAATAACTGAATTAATATTCTCATCCAATCTTGTTGAAAACACAAAACTAGACAACAAGAAAGCAAAGGCATGTCATTCTTGGATAGCAAGATGTATCATAAAAACATCAAGCATCCAAAACTTAATGCGTTAGTAAATTACAATCTCAATTAGAAGTCTAGAAGTTCCTTTAAAGTATTTTTGAAAGAAGTGAAGGGAAAAGGTGAAATGTTCTATATATCCACGTGGAAGACTAAATGTTCAAAATATCTAAAAATTATATTAAAAATTGCATGAGGTGATTAATTTCTAGAAATTAAAATATACTATAACTTAGTATATTTTATATATATCCCCAAATATTAAGGGATTAGCATTAGAACAGACAAATAAATCTGTGGGAGAATGTGCTTGAGTATACTTAGAAAATTTTTAAAAAATGAAGATGGTAACTTTGATTCAGTAGAAAAAGAGTGGCTTGCTTACTAAATGTGCTTTCACAACTGGCTATCCATCTGGATAAACAGTGGTCTTGGACCCCCACCTCACCCAATAAACAGAAATAAATTTCAGATGGATCAAAAGGTTAAATGCTTTCTTAAAAAAATCAAAAACCTGGGTGGCTCAGTTGGTTAAACGTCTGCCTTTAGCTCAGGTCATAATCCCAGAGTCCTGGGATCAAGTCCCGTGTCGGGCTCCTCACTCAGCGGGGAGTCCGCTTCTCCCTCTGCCTGCCGCTACCCCTGCTTCTGTTCTTTCTCTCTCTCTCTCTCTGACAAACAAATAAATAAAATCTTTAAAAAAAATAAAAAACCTGATAAGAAAGTTTAGGAAAATATTTTTATAACTTCAGGGTGAAGGAAAGTAATTTAAGCAAGACAAAACTCAGGGCCATAAAAGAAACCTATAAATCTATAAAGGTATTTTCGCATGTTAAAGTACGTCAAAAACCAAGTCAAAAGACAAAGGATAAACTGGAGGAAAATGTTGTAACACATATGACAGAAAAAGAACATTAGCCATAATAGTATAAAATACCTATGATTATGTGAGCAAAAGGCATGTGTGCCAATAGAAAAATGATCATGGAATATAAATAAACAATTGACAGAAGAGGAAATTCAAAAGACCCGTAAACATATGAAAGAACACTTTATTTCTTTTTCTTTTTTTTTTTTTAAAGATTTATTTATTTGAGAGAGAGAGAGAGTACATGAGAGGGGGAGGGTCAGAGGGAGAAGCAGGCTCCTCGCTGAGCAGGGAGCCCGATGCGGGACTCGATCCCAGGACTCCGGGATCATGACCTGAGCCGAAGGCAGTCGCTTAACCGACTGAGCCACCCAGGCGCCCAAGAACACTTTATTTCATTAGTAACAATAAGATATTACTTTTCACCCCATCAGACTGGCAAAAAATTTAATAAAGTGCTGGTGAGTATATGGGAGGAGGACATTTTCAGACATGGCTGGTGGGAATATTTATTGGTATAGACTTTAAGAAGTGATATGGAGCGGCCCCTGGGTGGTTAAGCGTCTGCCTTTGGCTCAGGTCATGATGTTGGGGTCCTGGGTTCGAGCCCGGCATTGGGCTCCCTGCTCAGTGGGGAGTCTGCTTCTCCCTCTCCCTCTGCTCCCACTGGTTCTCTCTCTCTCTCTCTCCTGCATGCGCACTCTCCCTCTCTCTCAAATAAATAAATAAATAAATAAATAAATAAATAAATAATAAATAAGTGATATGGAAATATGCATTCCAAATTAAAGCAGCATCCCCTTTGCCCTAGCAACTCCACTTCTGGGAATGCTTTCTATCTAAAGCACTCTATGTAGTGATATGTATAAGGATGTCTATTTAGCATAGAGTGGCAAAACAAACACAAAAACAAACCTCTCCCCGCCCCCAAACCTTGTAATCACCCTGAATGCCAATAAATGGGAAAATGGTTAAAATAAAGTGTGTTTCACCACTTTAAGAAATATGCAGCTAGCAAAAAAAAAAAAAAAGAGTGATTTAGAACGATATCTGGTGACCCACAGTGATGTCCATGACATGGTGTTCAGTGAGACAAGCCACTTAATGAGAAATGTCTAAAGAATGATCACATTTATGTTAAAATAATGTAAAAATAAGCAATGGCCAAAATGTTCTCTGCATGTGAATTGGTGCAGATAATTTAGGTGAGGAAGGAGGAAGGTGAGGAAGGATACCAACCCACCAGTAAATAGGCTAATCTTAGTGGAATGAGAATTAGGTAGGAAACACCAAGGCAGTAACAAAATGGAAACATATTGATTGTATGTTTTGTAAAATGCAGACTATCAAATTCTGTTTTATTGTAACTTTGTACAAGTTGCATATACATGCAGCAGCCCTGAAGTTTTCTTGGTACAAATGGAAATTGTGGACTGGGTGATGAAATTCCAGAGAATTTTCCTTTGGGTTGTCATTGTTATTTTGATAGCAGGTTTGAGTTAAATTATTTAAAATATTCATTCTTATAACCGCACAGTATTTTACTTGTGTCCAAAATTTGTACTCTGAACAACTTTGCATATAAATCATCCACATTTCAGACCATTTTCTTAGAAATGGTTTTAAAGCATAGGTATAAGACTAAAATACACAAACATTTTGAAATTTCCTAATATTTCTCGCCAAATACTTTTTAGAAATTACTTCTACCATGCTATTCAGGTTTTAGAGAATAATGCTTCCAAGTTCTGTCTGCTTCGACTCCTCTATTAGTTTCTAACTTGATCATGTTTTTCTTTTTTTTTTTTTTTAAAGATTTTATTTCTTTATTTGAGAGAGAGAGAATGAGAGAGAGCAAGCACATGAGAGGGGGGAAGAGGGTCAGAGGGAGAAGCAGACCCCCTGCTGAACAGGGAGCCCGATGCGGGACTCGATCCTGGGACTCCAGGATCATGACCTGAGCCGAAGGCAGTCGCTTAACCAACTGAGCCACCCGGGCGCCCGATCATGTTTTTCTTTTATTTTTTGGAGAGTTTCTCATTTTTAAAATTCGAACAGTAATATATACACACTTAAAGACAGTTGTACTAATGTTACACATGCAATGTAGTAGAAAAAAAAGACACTAGTAAGAGTGATCAATAACCCCCTGATCCAGAGAAAAGCAATGCTAACATTTTGATCTCTATCTTTTCCACCACACCATGCTGGCACAACCCTTATCGGGGTAATGGACAATATTTTTAAAAATTACATAAGCATTTACTCTTAATCTGGCAATCTGATTTCTGAGAATATACCCCAAAGTGCAACGGTACAAATATGAAATGATATACGCATAAGGCTATTCACTGTGACATTGTATGTAATGGAGGGGGAAAAAAAAAGCAAATAACCCAAATGGCTACCAGCAGATTCTTAAAATGAGCAGCAAAAAGAAATGAAGAAAAGATAAATACACAAATGCAGAATGATCTGTAGAATATTTTGTAAAGTGATCATTATATTCTTTAGGATAAGTATAAATATGCCCCAAGTATTGTAGGGGACATACTTATACTAAATATATATATATATATATATATATATATATATATATATATATATATATATATATGTTGTTTATCTGAATTCAAATTTAACTGGGCATCTCGTATTTTTATTTGCTAAATTGGACAGCCCTGTTTGGGAAGAAGACTCCAAAATAGAGTTTAGTGTGCAGAATGTTTATAGCAGTGTCCCTGGCTCAACACCTGCGAATACAGGAGCAGAGGGAGAAGTTATACAGTGAGAAACCAAACAATTTTAGGTGATCCCACGAGAAGCTCTAGAGCTAAAATGATCCATCGATGTCCTCTGTTAGGACATTGGCAGGTCTTTTTTGCCTTCCTCCTCAGTCGCTGAAGATGGTCAAGGCAGCTCTCTGTGGCTGAAGCATCCATGAAGGAGCTGACACCTGAAGATAATCGACTTGTATCATTTCCAGCAGCTGAGCAAAAGGTCCTCTTTCCAAGGGGAATCTAGGGGACTGATGTCTGTTTCCCTTACAGCGAAGAAAGCAAAGTGCCAAAAAATCGAATGTATGATATCTTTGATTTTCTTTTTCTCCTTAAAGATTTTATTTATGTATTTGAGAGAGAGAGAGAGAGCGAGCAAGAGAGCACAAGCAGGGGAGGGGCAGAGGGAGAGGGAGAAGCATCATGACCTGAGCCAAAGGCAGACTCTTAACCAACTGAACTACCCAAGCACCCCTACCTTTGATTTTCAAAGGCATAAAATATATGGTGCACTTGCTTATGTTTGTGAAAGTTAATAGTAAGTGTACATTAAGTTAATAAGAATGGTTAACAATGGCAAAAAGAAGGAATAGGACAATGGAAGAGAGACATTACTGAATATAATTTGTTCAATAGTTTTGACTTTGGATATGAATTTTTTATATTTTGAAAAAATGAAATTATAGACACAAAGAAAAAGAGACCTACAAAGTTAGACTGAAATAAGTAAATCTTTATCAAGCCTAGGAGACATAATAACTAAGAGAAAAAAATCTCAAGTCATTCTAGAACAGAGTTTGGACTATATCACCTTAGTTGGATGTATTCTGAGGTCAAAATTTTAAGGACTACAAAATATTTTAAACTTCATTATTACTGGTTTTATTATTTGAGACTATAGTACATACATTGCAGGATAAATAATTATGCTGATATTGTTCAAAACCTGAATTTTCAGTGTAAGAAAAAGGGAGATACAATTACTAAACTCAAAGAATTTAAGTAAATATTCTGCAACATTATATTTCAAATGGAAATATTAGAATGACTCATTAAAAATATATATATTTTTTGCTGATACCCTGTTCCTACAGCTCTGTGTACCTAAATACACCTAGTTCTGTGCACTGCAAAGCCTCAGAAAAACTGACAACCTAGTTGTCATAAGTACTAACTGCTCAGTTGTGGTCTCTAAGTACCATTCTCTTCTAAAAGGAATTTGGAGCTCCTTGAAGAATCTTGGAGATTGTAGAGAAAGCAAGGTATTTTTTCAAAAATTAATGTGGTTGCACTAAGAGGATAAGAAATCAAGTCCTTACTTTGAATAGTGGAAAGTAAAGCACTTTTTTCCAGTCTTTTCCCTATGAACTGGATTTCAGTTTGTATATAGTTCAAATTTAGAGTTTTTGATCTAAAATATATAGATTTTGAGGCTCTTTCTTTCACAAGACTTGAGAGGGATTAATTTGAAAGAAAATTAGAGAGAACATCTGAGAAAAAAAGAATATTTCAGTCATTCTCTAGTTTGTAAGATGAAGGTGGTTGTTGATGTTTTTGTTGGTTTATTTTTTACTTCTCAGTAAGTGAAAATGGATCCTTCCTGCCTTTTCATATTCTCTTCATCCTCACCCCCTCTTTTCCATGCTTATTCTGCAATAAGTAAGCTCCCTTGATAATCCTTTTTATAGAAGATTAGACAGGGGGAATCCCAAAGCATAAATCTACTATGTTTTAAATAGTTTTCATTAACATTTTTTACATTTAATTTTTATACTTCTCTGAAAATCATAAACTAACAAAACAGTCAATTACATACAAAGCTATCTCACTCCTCCAGTGCCTAGCAGGGCTTAATGTACATTTGTTACATCTATTGACCATTCTGCATGGTTTAAAGTGTAGGTGTATTTTTATAATTGTTTTCCCTTTAAAGAGAGAAAGAAAGAAAGAAAAAACCCTTATGGTCCTCTCAAGCCTAACAGGTAAAAGCAAGAAGTCATATTGGGAAATAGCTTTCATTTTTTTATAAATGCTATAATTAATCATTTGAGGCATAAAACTATAGCGGTGACCCCTCATATTCTTTAAAGCTTCCACACCCACTTTCTGGTTGAATTGGGGTGTTAAGTCCTGGTGTCAGTGCCAATTCTAACTTAGAAATTACATTCTTCCCACTCAGAAATTCCTCCTGGAGTTTCAACAGGAGAAATTATTCTTCATTTTCCCTCCTGAAAACTGTTGGGTTATGTTGCTGGCAGAGGGAGGCTGTTTGGTTCCACCACAACGGTAACTGGATTTCAGCGGTGTTTGAAGCAGTATCTATATATAGAATGCAAAAAGCCTTAGGCTAACTGTAGATGAAAAGCACTCCAGATATGTAAGGTATTATTACTAGTAAAGCATTATTATTTTAACTTTGCTACAAGTTACAACGAGCCTGTAAAATCTGCCCAACAGTATTATAGCAAGGCACGCTTTGTGCTTTAGGTTCTTTACCTCTAACCAGTTGTTTCTCTTGTATCAACACTGCCTGTCAATTTTTAGTAAGCAACATCATTTGAGGCACTATGAATTTTTTTTTGCTCTAGATGTCCTTGGTGGGGAGTGAGATGACCAATAAAACCCTTGGTTAAAGTTGCACCATTTGAGTGCCACTGAATAAGGCAGCAGATAGAAAGCCTTGCCCAGAGACAACAAAACAAAACAAAAAAACCACCTAGGAATAAAATAATCTACTCCAGTCATACTGAGTCTTAAACACGATTCTGTTGCTACCTGCTGATTTAATCAATCCTTTTCAGTTAAAAAATAGAAATTGGAGTATAATATACATGATGAAAAATTTTAATAAAACACATCGGAACTTTGTTTTTCTTAATGGAAAATGAAAATGATCTGAAGGCCTCTAGTGCACCTTTTAAGACCTCCTGAAAGGGGTGCCTGGGTGGTTCAGTCACTTGAGCATCTGACTCTTGATCTTAGCTGAGGTCTTGATCTCAGGGTTGTGAGTTCAAGCCCTGCATTTTGGGCTCCACACTGACTTGGAGCCTACTTAAAAAAGTAATAATATTAATAAATAAGACCTCCTGAAAAAGAAAAACCAAATGGTAAGAATGTATCAAAGCCTATTTGCATCAAAAACTAACGATGTACTATATGCTGGCTAATTGAACATTATAATAAAAAGTAAATCGATTAATTAAAAAAATAAAGGGGCACCTGGGTGGCTCAGTTGTTAAGCGTCTGCCTTCAGCTCAGGTCATGATCCCAGGGTCCTGGGGTCGAGCCCCACATCAGGCTCCCTGCTCCACAGGAAGCCTGCTTCTCCCTCTCCCACTCCCCCTGCTTGTGTTCCCTCTCTTGCTGTGTCTCTCTCTGTCAAATAAATAAACAAATAAATATAATCTTTAAAAATAATAATAAAAAAATAAAACAGGAAAAAAGGCCTGTTTGTGGTTTTACACATTTATGAAAATATAGAAACATTGGGTGCTTTCCTCCTAGCAATCAGAGAGATAAATATGGGTCAATCTGATGACCTGAGGCCAGACGTTTAGGTATTTTGATCTTAATCTACAAGAGTCAAATAGTTTGTTTCTCTGGACACAAAACTATCAGCTCATTCTCAAAGTGGAAGTGAGGGGCAGAGAAAAGGGCGTGGGCACAAATTATCGTAAGTCCCTTTCCATTGTCACTGCCAAGGAGAAGCACTTACACCTCTGACTAGCAGGGGGCCAACAATGACTAAACAAAAGATACATTTTAATTAATAGGCCGATTGAGAAGTCAGAATAAAGAACAAGCTCACTATAAATTATCTTTTGTTTCTCATCAAAAGGTGGTAGAATTCAGATTTTTTAATTAGAGTCCTAGAAAATAAGGGGTTTTTTTTTTCTACTAAGCTCTTGTGGTCTGATAGAACTATGCTGATGGAAATGTTCTATACCCAATGAGGTAGTGCTATTCACATGTAGCTAGTGAGCTCATCTGAAGTGAATTTTATGCAATTTCAATTAATTTTAATAGCCATACACATTTTAATAGTGGCCAACATAGAGGATAACACAGTGCAAGCATCAGGGAATGAATTAGCCAAAGTGGTAGGCATCTCTAACCAAGAATGTATCCATCCCTTCTAAGGAAAGGCTGGGCCATGCACCCTGAGAGGCAAAGTGATGTATGAGTAAGAGCAGTGGGTAATGGAGTCTGAGCATCTAGGTTCCAGTCTTGACATTCCACCCATTGGACAACTTCTTCTTTAAGGCTGGATTTCTGTAAAATAAGAGTAATAATACTTATTTTGTTAATCCCTTGTGAAGATTAATAGAGAACGTCCTTAGGACAACTAGAAAAAGGCCTGCCATTTAAGAGGTGCTAATCAAATATTAACACTTCCTCAAAATCATTACAAATATGTTCATGATGGAAGACCTAGGCCTAAATTGGGCGCAGCCATTAGCCAAAGAGCATTTAATTGTTGTAGGTGTGGGTGGGTTTCTGGGAAATCAGCCAAAATGTATAAACTCATTCAGAGGTTAGATTTATTCCATTCATTCAAGATATAGTTCAGTGCCAGGTTGCATTCAGCATTTTGGTAGGCCCTAGGAGAGTGATGAGGAGATACCAAGAGCACTCTCGGCTCTTGAGTTCTTGGGGGTGTTTAGGACAGGCTGTGATTACGTGAGTTGGAAGACCACAGCAACAGTTCGTCAGTTGTGAAAATTTTGACTAATGGCATGACCTACATGGTGACGGATGTCAAAAACAGAGCTACCTCATTAGCGGCAGTAACTCAATAGCTTTTTTCTCTTCACTCTTGTCCATTATTGATTTTAAGCTCCTAAAGGACAGATACATTGTCTTAACAGAGTTCACATTCTGTTTTTTTGAAAAATTCCTATGGATAATGGTAAAGATTAACAAGAGTCAAACGGTGCTGGAAGGACACTATTAATAGTCTCTTTTCAGCAGCGTTTTTCCATCATGAGTTTTGAGCTAGCAATGTGATGCCCAGAACAAATGAGGTAAGCTTTTGAACAAACATCCAGACGCAGGGTCACAAATCTGCGAGAGTTAGGAAGGTTATTCACTGTGGAGAATCACACTGGCTGCTTGCCTCCGTGCTTAGGGAGCAGGACCGCACAATATCATTGGCAAGAGAGTTCTGAAGCAGCCTGGAAAATGTGAGTGAAAATCTCAGCCTTATGCTATCAGGTCAACAATTTAAATTCAAGCCAGACGTACAATGACAGAAGTTCCACTGATTGTCAAGGTCCCTGGCATGCCCTGTCTCCCATTTCAAAGTCAACAGCTCTGTCTGGCTCTCTGATTTTAAGAGGGAAGTTAGGTTATCAACCACTGTTACCCCCTAAGTGGTTTACTCGAGGCAACCGGAAACAGAAAACGTGCCGTTAAGACTATATCCCATTTGCAAAGGGATTTAACTTCGTTTTTAAGTATATAAAATGAAAAAAAAATAAATCCACCTGAACTTTAGTAGAATATGTGATAAGTGAGAAACCAACCAAAGGAATAGAGATTGTATATTACACTCCATTATCAACTACGTTAACTAGAGGTACTGCAGGAATTAGACCATGATTCATCTCATGTGAAGTTTTTGGCAGATGGGGAATTTGGAGGTGTCAGTTAAGCCCAACATAATTAAAAGCTGATTTCTGAAATTGGGAGTAGCAATGGCTATTAATAAGGTTCAGATGCTAAATTCTCGTGTAAAGTCCTAGTGTAGATGTGTGAGGGAAGTATCACGTCCCGGATCTTTGTAGCAGATATACTAGGGTAAAGGCAGGTAGCTTGGAAGAAAATGTCCAAAGGAGTTTTTTTTAGTTAATGAAAAAAATTGACACACAAAAAATCCAGGCATGAGGCACTTGATTTCTCAGTTGGGATGTATTTCAGGAAAAGATGGCACCGTGCCTTCCCCATCAGGATTTGGTAACCATTCCACTATTCATGAACAGATGCCTTGGTCAGATCCCCAAGTGTAAGTGAATTCATTAAAAGATCTAGGGAATTGGGGTATTAATTCTAAATCATTACATATTATAGATTTTCTGGAAACAAGTAGGGGGACATGGCAAGGAGAGGAAATAGTGGAGACTGTGTCTAACTCTCGGCCAGAAGTTGGTCTCATGAGATCACCAGAAGAGCTCTTTTTAGCATAAGAATTAAACTCTTAAAAAAAAAAAAAAGGATTTAAGCAGTTATTGTCACAGTGTAGAAGGCTGATATAAGACAAAATAGAATCATGAATGCTGCATGCCATACATGGGAAATAATCTAGTGGATAGAGGAATGTGCACAAATCATTTTGTTTTTTGCATACTTCCAAAAGAAACTCTTGATACAATTTTTATAAAGGAGACTCTGTCCTGTAGAATGCTTGAAATGATGCTGTTTGTAATGGTAAGTAGTGTTCTGAATATATTGTGGCATATTTTGTATTGGGGCTTAGTTGCTCTCTTTCCAGATTTTTATTTTTTCACTCAGACAATTTGGCACTGGTTGATGTGTAGGTGGATATATTTTTCTCACCTGCACAATGAGCTTGAAGTTATTTTTGGAATCGTTTTCCTTTTCAGCTATTATGATGATACCATACTTGGGAAAATTCTGTTGAATTTAAGAGATTCTGACTAAGGGCAAAATGTAGCAATCGGGTCACATGAAGAACTTCAAAATAGCACTGAAGTTGTTTTATCAAGGATAAAGTTTTTGAGTACATAATTTTTAGGAATATGCTCTTTCTTGTGCTATGGCTTTACAATCCATCCTAACAGTCCTACAGGGGCTACACGAAATGCTTCTGCTTACCTCCCAACTGACTTAATATCATGAAGATGTAAGAGATACTTGAAGTGTCTACATGAAATTTTATTGTAGAACATGACTGAAATGTATTATAAAAAAAGAGATCTTTTTCTGTAATGAAATCCTGATTTTACGTTTGCTACATTTAAGCCTGTTTCTGTTTGTTTTATTATTGCTTGTTTGTTAATTCCCTACCCACAAAAGCAACGAAGTGATGCATGCTTTCTTGGCACATTGGTCACAAATAGGAAAGGTGGTTCTTAGTGACTGTGCAGACCACTGGGTAGAGGCATAGGACTCTGAGGATGTAGTCGGTTGGGCATATATTTGGTAAAATTAGTGTTCTAAAGCAGGGGTGAGCAAACAGTCACCCAAGGGCCAAATCCAGCCCACCCCTTGCTTTTGTAAATAAAGTTTTATTGGAACACAGGCCCATTGGCTTACATATTGTCTATACCTGCTTTTGCACTCTACTGTGGCAGAATTGAGTAATTTTGGCAGAAATGTATGACCTTCAAAGTCTAAAATATTTCTTACCTCGTCCTCTACAGAAGAATTTTCCTAACTCATGTTGTAAAAGATTTTTATTTGTTTCTTTTTATTTTTGTTTGGGGGTTTTCTTTTAAATAGAAATCACTATAGATTCACGAATGCAAAAACTAGTCCAACTCTCCTCTCCACTGCTATCTGTAAAATGTAGTCTGAGAGGGGGCCTGGGTGGCAGTCTGCCTTCGGCTCAGGTCATGATCTTAGGGTCCTGGGATTGAGCCCCACATCAGGCTCCCTGCTCAGCAGGGGGAGTGTGCTTCTCCCTCTCACTCTCCCTCTACACTCCCTCTCTCAAATAAATAAACAAAATCTTTAAAATAAAATAAAATAAAATGTAGTCTGAGGAAATTTATTTACTCACTTCCTAATTTTTTTTATACTTAAGTGCAGCCATGTGACTCAGTTCCAGTCCTTGATATATGAATAAAAGTTGGCTGTGGAATTCTGAGGAACTGCCATGACTAGCACCATCCCATGCTCACTTGCTTGCCTTGAATGTGAACATAAAACCTTGATTTGGGGCAGCTGTGTTGATCCATGTGGGAAAGCCTAAGGAAATAGCAAAAGTACCAGTCCTGATATTTTATATTTTTGTTAACTGGTCATAAGTAAGCCTATCTAATATAAAATGATAACTTGAAATCTTGTAAATCTTATTTTGGGGGGCAGAAAAGAAAATGGGGAATGTTGCCACAAATTCAATCTAAAATAAAATAGGTGGTCTGCATTATAAGCATATTATACTAAATTATGACTATTTTGTTTAAATGGGCCATAGTTCTCCTTGTCTCCTCTTATCCCCTCTTCCTTCATCCACCTATTTAACTGCTACTTATCCTTGAGGTCTCTGCTATGGTTTCCAAAGATGGCTACCCACAACTCCTTCCCTCCATGTGCACTCATATAGTGAAGTCTATATTCCCTTCCCTTGAATCCAGACTGGCCTTTGTGACTTGCTTTGACCAGTTAAATGCAGCAGAACTGATACTCTGGGACATCTGAGGCCCAGGCTTAAAAGGATTGACGAGAAGAACAAAGTGATTCAAAGAGGAAGGAGTGATCAGCTGTCAAATGCTGCTGACAGATCCAGTAGGATGATGACCAGGATGCAGTAAGATGGGTATCATACATGATCCGGATTGTAGCAATGTCTGTGGAGTATTTGGAGCCAAGTCCTGATAGAAGTGTATTCAAGAAAAAATGGGAAGAAAGAAATGAGTACACATGAGTACAAATAACTCTTTCATTTTTCCTGAAAATCCAAGAGCAACTGAAGGTGACAGAGATAGAGTCACTTACCTAAATCCTGTAATACAATTCTTAGACTTAACCTACAATTTAAGACAGTATGGCCTCAATGTAAAAACAGGATTCTTAAAAGCAAGATTAATGCTTGGCACATGATATCTTGGCAAATTATCTTCCTTGTATTTCAGTTTATTCATTTGTAACATGAATACAAATGATCATTTTATAGAGTAATAGCCCTGGTAAAATTTCTTCATTTGTGCTTTTAAGTTTGATTGTTCTCATTGTTGCAGACTGTTCTATTTGAACTTGGTAGAAGATACAAAAATTGATGTCAAGAAACATTATTTTAATAAATATGATTTTTATACATATGTAAAGGAAACCAAATCAAAAGTAATTCTTCATTCTTGTGATTTCCCCAAATTTGGGAAGAACATGTAAATTAAATAATGGGAGAAGGAGTATATGTAGGAGATGAAAATATTATAAACAAAACTGTAAAAGTATTTATTGCTTATTATATTAAGATAGTCCGTTAAGATACATTAAGATAGTAAGTTAATAAGTTTTTATTAACCTGACCCAATTGTGCCACCACAATTCGTAAAAAATATGTTACCGTATTTTATCATGGTCAGGCCATATCTTGGATAGAGAGACTGGTGGTAATTTAGACTGGAAAGGCTAAGTGCCAATGCAAAAGAAGAATCCCCTCACTTCTACAGTTGGATCTACATATCCTAGGAATTAACACACATGCATGCTCTTTCTATTTTGTTTGAGACCACCTCTGAAGACAGTAGTTTAGAAAAGTAAATTGCAACTGCTCTTTGGATAAAAATGTATTAAGATAGGAATGGATAAATGAGTAGAATATTTTGAACTTAAAAGATTCAAATTAACTGAATAAATATTTATAATCATTTTGATAACATTCTTTAGAATTATGTCCTTTTTGGCATAATATTTTGTAATATTTTGTGTACAATTTCAGGTTCGTTTCATGTTGGCACCTGTTCCGGGTTCTCAATGGCACAACATGTGTTTTAGGCAAGTGCCAGTAATGTGTGTCTTTCATGGTATTTGTAGGGATATTCTTCTTATAATTGCAAGGCGGAAGTTGTCTGTAGTCCAATGATATGTGCATAATTGTCTGTGTTCACTATAGCCAAACTTTGATTGTCAGCTGTATTAAGGGTTATGTTCTGATTCCTTTTTATTTTAATAATTCATTACATTTCCTGATAAAGGGGGTTTGGAACAGAGATTCATGGTTTGTTTTTTTTTTTTTTTTTCAAGCTTGTGTGTTTCAGTTTCTGGGTATTAAGCTAAAATGTATCCCCTTTAAAAGAATGGGACTTTCAAGTCTATCAATTAATATTGCTCTTTATTTTTGTTACACAAAGGCAACCTCACCAATCACGGCAAATATGTGTGGCAAGAATTGGACAAATTTCATATGAAACAAGGATGTCTTTTAAGTTCTCAATAGACCCATGAAACAGCATTTATAGGATGTACTGGTTAGTACTTACTGTGTGCCAAATATTCTCCTGTTACATCAGAAAACCCAACTATTTCTCTCCATGGGTGCTAAGCCCATATGCTCACAAATGCCAAGCTTCCTCTGTCCAGTGATATAGAGGAGTGGGTACATCACCCCCTAAGCTAGCTCTAGACATATTGCCAGTTGATAAGATTTTATCTTGGAAATTTCTTTCTGAAAATTTAAATAGAAGACAACAAATGTTGAAGATCATAATAATGGCTCTGATAACACTTACTCTGTGACAAGCACCATATTACGTGTTTTCCATCCTTTATCTCCCTCAAAGTCTCACCATCCTGAAGGGAGGTGGGTACTATTTTATCTTGAATTTGAGGCTCAGAGAGGTTATGGAAGTGAGCCAGGGTCACACAGAAAGTTGCAGAAGACACAAGCCGAGGCTTACCTGACTTCAAAGCCCCTGCAAGTAAATAATGTGCACATGGCCTCCCTTAAGGGAAGATTCACTAATGGCAGACATCTGGGGCTCTGCAGCCTGATGGTACACACGCCAGACCAGGCTTGCTTTGCAAGAGCATGGTTCTGCCCCCACAGAAGTCCCACAGAACCACCCTGAAGAATGTCTGAAGAGTGACAAGCTGAGGCTCTGGCGTAGTTATACCCGTGTTTGAATTCTGACTTATTACCAGCTTCATGACCTGACTAAAAAACTCTATTCCCATTATCCCATCTGTAGAGTGGAAAGAGTGATAATATGTACCTCAGAGGGTTGTTGCGGAATGAAATGAGATCAAACTTGTGCTAATTCTGACTCATGCCAGGTGCCAGGTGATAATGGGGCCATACCAGGTGAATGCAATGTGAACACACTGAGGATTCAAGTAGCAGAAGCCACAGGAGCCTGGGATGGTGGGAAGAGAGAGGCTTTGGGGACGGGCCAATTTTAATTCCCAGCACAACATTAATTTTGCACATTTTGGGATCTCCACTGAAGATTTTGCTTAGGAAAGGTAATTCCGATCTCTTTTTGAAGAAATGTGATTCAAGCAGGAACAGAATAAAGACTGAGTGGAATGTTTTTGATAAAAAGCTTGAATATCTGAGTATGATTGTGATAGATTCTTCTGTAGTACGTCATTTTATGATCTGTGCTGTGAATATCTGTGGTAAATTTTTATTTTCACTTGGTATTGATATGTTTTCTAGGTTCCAAAAAACTGGCAGGTAGTACTTAATTCACGTCACAGAGCTCAACTTCACATGGTTTTGACTTTAGGGAAGTCCATAAAACTCTATGAGCCTCTGTTTTTTTCCCATTAAATTGGGACATTAATATGAGATAGTATATGTAAAGAGCTTTGTGCAATGTTCAGCACTCAGTTGATTGCAACAAATGGTGGCTGTTTTACTATTTTTCGTAAAACCTTTATCACTTGTTTATCGTTGTTTCAACAAGTTGTTTGAGTACCTACTGTAAGCCATAAGCAATGGCTTATGGGAGAAAGGGTGGGGAGAAAGCCATCCCTGAAGAAGTAGCACTTGTTTTCCAGAGGTAGAGAACAATAAATGTATAAGCCATTAAACAGAATGATCCAAGTACAAGTCTGTGATAAGAGCTTCTTAAAAAAGATGTGAAAGAACTTGGCACCCTTCTCTAAAGAGATGATGCTTGGGCTGAGCTCTGAGAGCTAGAAAGGAGTGAGCCAGGTACAGAGCAGGGGGACCAGCAGATGCAAAAGTCTGGGGGTGGGAACAAGCTTCACTGTTCTCTCAGCAAAGCAAAAAACCCAAGGCAGAGGTAGGGGTTGAGCTCAGAGAAGTGGGCTGGGCCAGGCAGCGCAAGGTTTGCTGAAGAGTTGGATTTCTACTATGTATGTAGAATAGCCACTTGTGAGTTTTAAGCTGGGTAGTGACACAATTCAATATTTAGTAAAGATGGCTTTGGTGGCTGTGGACAGAATGGTTTAGGGGAGGCAGGTGTACAAGTGCGGAGGTGGGAGGCATTAGCAAGTGAGTGCAGGTACCGTGTGGTGATGGCTTGGGGTCAAGGGCTGGCAGTGGTGCTGGTCAGAAAACTTTGAGTCTTTGGAAGGTGAACCCACAGGACTTCTTGTTGGACTGGGTGTGTAGATGTGAAGTACTCGAGTAGCAGCCTGAATTACTAAGCCCAAGACTCCTTTCTGGTCATAGGTTTTGCTACCTATAGGGGAGATGGCTATGTAGTATCCCTTGAGAGAAATGTCTAAGTTTAAAGTGTGCTGGGCCAATTATGTGTGGGAACTGGGGCTTGTTTGGTTACTTTATTTGGATGAATCTTGGCCTTTGTCTAGAATTGCCCAGAATACCCTGATTATTGACTAGAAGTGACGCATGCAAAGAAAAGCAGGCAATAGCCTGCAATTTCCCTTTGCGGTGCTTTGCCAAGTCTGTTGGAGCCAAAAAGAAATATGTTTGCTCCTATATACACTTATCAAAACCTCTTCCCATATTTTGAGCCAAATGGAGGAAGTTAATAAAAGCTCGACAGCCAAACAACGTGAATATATGACAGCTACCAGGGCTGGGGAAAGGGGGAAATGGGGAGTTCATGTTTAATGGGTACAGTGTTTCAGTGTGGGAAGATGAAAAAGTGCTGGAGATGGATGGTGGTTGCACGACAATGTGAACGTACTTAATATGCCACTGAACTATACACTTAAAATGGTATGTGGTGTGTGTTTGTGTTTGCGTGTGTGTGTGTGTATAATTTATTTGAGGGAGAGAGCGCGCAAGCATGCATGAGTGGTGGGGGGGAGGGGAGGGATGGACAGAGGGAGAAGCAGACTCCCTGCTGAGCCAGAACCCCAATGAGCAGGGCTCAATCCTGGGACCCCGAGATCATGACCTGAGCCAAGGCAGATGCTTAACTGACGGAGCCATCCAGGCACCCAGTGTATTTTTTATGTATTTTTTGCCACCGTTTAAAAAATTTCCTGAAAAAGGGAAACTATATATAAAGCCTAGTGTTGTCCAGTCTTTCCAATCTCCATGCCAGTCCTTTATAAACACACCCATCAGGGGACGCAGAAGCTGTTGGAGGCCCTGATCCACAGGGTGATTGAAACTGATGGTTCCTATTGCACGATAACCAGAGTTTATAGAACAAACAGCCAACAATAGTTGATCTTTACTTAATATCTTGATGTTTTGTTCATCATTGGTTTTCTGCATTAATTTTGATTTGTTTGAGATCATACATTCTTATATTATTTATCTTGAATATTGGGGCTTGGGGACTTCCGTAATTGTCGTGCCCAAGGCCAGGATTTCATTCACCTGTCTCTTTGTTTGTGGTGTGAGAACCATCACCCAATCACTTAGTGGTTTTGCCGTGGACTAAGGATCTCTCAGAAACCTAGCTTTTCTCTGGCTCACTCTGGGAACAGGATACAGTGGTCCCTATTGCTATTAAACCTTCCTAATCCTCTCAGGAATGTATATTATTGCCCCTGGATTCCACTCTTCTCTCTCCCCAGCACAAAAGCCAGTGTGGGAATGGGTAGGAACCCATTGCCAGCATCAAAGTTCTCCTCTCTCTTTTTGCTACTATCCACTCAGGTGCCTCTAACCTGCCCGTAAATGACTATTACCATTCTGTTTAATGGCTTATACATTTATTGTTCTCTACCTCTGATGTGTGGTGAGAAAGTGACTTCACGATACCCATAGTCTATGGTTTAGATTCTATGCTTTGGGACCTCTATAGTTGTGATATTAATATTTAAACCAAGCTGTAGGAATGCCAGCAAAACTCCTTTTTCTTCCTAAAAGTACTTGGCTCTCAGGTTATTATCTTCTGTTTTAGGTTCACAAAATCCATCCAGAAAGGTATCTGATGGTTTTGTTGTAGGCTTTATGTGACCTCCCCTGAAGCACCTAAATGGTTAGGAAAATATAATGGGTTCAGGGAACCTGGAGTGGCAGAGACAGCCACATAATAGCTCCAATGCCGTAATCCCACTAAGTAAAATTAAATAAGCTACAGTGAAGTATAAAGTGCCCCAGGTCAGGAGTCAACAGTCTGGTTTCTTGCTGTGACCAGCACAGGAAGGGTCAGGTTCTTCCCTTGGAGGTTGCATTGCATGGTGTTCAAAGGCATGAGCTGGGTCTGAATCTTGGCTCATCCAGCCTCCCCTATGAGACACTGGCATGTTATTTCATCTCTTTAAGTCTGTTTTCTCCTCTTTAAACTTACTAATGATTATTATCCCCAGCTTATAAGGCACCTAGCTCACAAGGATACTAAGCTTATCCAAGCCTGTTTCCTCATCTTTAAAAGACGTTATTTAGGACCGGGGTTAAACGTGATCAAGCATACAAAGCACGAAGCACAGTGCCTGGCAAACAGTAGGTGTTTAATAACTGACAGTTATTACTATTTTCTCCACTTATGACATGACAGGAAAAAAAGATTATGTACTGTGACTGATTCATACTTTGTTGAAAGACTGATGTAAAAAATATGAAATGGCGTTGTATATTATAAAGGGTTAGGCCAAAATATAGGATTATTTTGCAGTGATTTTCAGAATCATTCAGTGACTAATAACCATAATTGTAGAGTACTCAAGAAATCAAATCCTTTAAAGATCCTTGGCCATGTAGAGGTGCTCTATGACTATTGCAGAAGCTCACAGGTCCTTGGGGCAATAATTCACGTATTTATCCATTCAGCAAACATTTAATGAGCATCTACTGTGTCCAAGGCATGGTTCAGGCATTCTTCTAGGGATATGGGGAGTGAATAAACCACAACCAGAATATTTCAGGCTTTGGATAGAGTAACTGAAAAGCCTATAGATACCCAAATTAAGGTTTGAAATGGACAGCTGGTTATATGATTCTAGAGTTGTAGAAAGAAACCTGGCTTAGAAACATAAATTCATGAATAATCAGAGTGTACATGTTATGCAAAGTCAATACGAGGAACATGAAAACAAAAGGATCATCTCTTATTCTTACCTTTAAGTGCTAGGATAGAGAGGGGAGAGTTTGGGGTAAGAAGAAGGAAATCAGGAGGACTCAAGAAGATAATCTAATTAAAGGAAAATGGTACTACTTGCTTATCTTTGTAAATTTTAATTTGACTTTAAATGGAAAAGCAAATTTCCTAAATTTAGCAAATACTTACTGAGTCCTTTACTTGGACTATGGTCCATTACTTAAAAACAGACAACAAAAATGTTCCAAATTGTTATATGTATATACTCTTCAGTATTTAATGTGATAAAAAAGAAAAGGGCAATCACCACAAATCTCACCACTAAGAGATTTTCAGTGTTATGTTGATATATTTCCCCACAGTTCATTTTTGTTGAGTAGTATCTATAATTTTTAATCAAGATTTTGAGTATTGCTACATGTTAAGTTTAGTATTCCATTTTTAGCTGATAGATCAGAAGATTTTTCATTTGTTCTCTTATCTTTTAGAAAAATGATTTTTAATGTTTGGTAAATGTTCAGGGGGCTATAGAATGAACATTTCTCAGCTGTTGAAAATCAACTTTTCGATTAATGTGTGTGAATATATGTTGTTATAATGATAATATAATTATAACCTACAATTATATTATTATTATAATATATATTTAACGTCGGGCGCCTGGGTGGTTCAGTTGGTTAAGCGACTGCCTTCAGCCCAGGTCATGATCCTGGAGTCCCAGGATCGAGTCCTGCATCGGGCTCCCTGCTTGGCGGGGAGTCTGCTTCTCCCTCTGACCCTCCTGCCTCTCATGCTCTCTGTCTCTCATTCTCTCTCGCTCAAATAAATAAATAAAATCTTTAAAATATATATATATATATATATATATATATTTAACTTCATTTCATTTTCTTAGGAAAAAAAATCCTAAAAGTAAAATTACTGGATCAAAGGTATAAATGTACTAATATTTAGGATCTAATTAGCTTGAGAAAGATGATGCCGTTTACATTCCCAACACTGGGGAAGAGAAAGCTCATCTCACAGTACCCATACCATTGTATGTGGTTATTACTTGCTAATAGGGTTAGGCAAAATATAATATCACAACTTCTTTGTACTTTTTGTTAAGCATAATGTTGAGTAGGCTTCTGAATTCTGATTTCCTTAGTTTTACTAACATCTTAGCAAATATTTATGATTTTTATCCCCTCATTTCTTTTTTTTTTTTTAAAGATTTTACTTATTTATTTATTTGAGAGAGAGAGAGAAACAGCATGAGAGGGGAGAGGGTCAGAGGGAGAAGCAGGCTCCCCACTGAGCCGGGAGCCTGATGTGGGACTCGATCCCAGGACTCCGGGACCATGACCTGAGCCGAAGGCAGTCGCTTAACCAACTGAGCCACCCAGGCGCCCTATCCCCTCATTTCTAATAGTTACATATTAGATTTTTCTCAACTGAATTATCTAGAATTTCAAAAACAGTTAAGTAACAAGGGTCATAGTGGCCAGTGTCGAGAAGTGAAATGTCTGGAAGCAAATCTATGGACACAGTGCTTACACCAGAGCAACTTAGAAAAAATTCCATGAATTATAGAGCACATATTGAAAAGAAAAATATAAAATTACCTATGTGTATGAGTGGTTTGCATATGTTTGTCATTTGAAAAGAAAGTGAGGTAATTACTCATATTGGTTTTATACTAGAATCATTTTTACTGATTTTATTTGAGAATGAACAAGGTTTTCTGTACATTTTGGACTACAGTAAATTAAAGAGTTTTCGTCTGAAATGAATTCAAAATAATTTTGTAGATCATATCTTAACGTGTATCTCCGACATGTATTGTATGTTTCCATAACTTACAAACCTGTTTTTTTAACAAACAGGAAGAGAAATTTCTAAAGCAATGTATTCTTTTTAACAGTTCAAATAAACATAGCATATTCTCATTACTACTTTCTTTCTTAATAGCACACATCTTTGTGATCCTTAACTAAACCATTTGTTTGACCAGTTTATGTAAATTGCAGATGTTTCTGAAGCATTTTTTTAAATATTAAAAGAACACATTACAAAATAGCTTTTATATGACCTGAAGTTACTCTTCATCATTTGTGAAATCCTAAAGATGTCCTGTAAATTTTATACTCATCTCTTCAAATTTGACTTTTCACTTCATCAACAACATAGGGAGTGTGTGGTAGAAAATGTAAATGCTCGATGCTCTGCTGAGACTCACATAAATATAGATTTGTTGGAATTACTACAGCTATCTGTCAGCCTCATGGCTTTTGGGAGCCAAAATTTCCTAACTCCAAAATTATGAACATGTGACAAAATATGATTTATATTGCTTTGTGAAACTAAGTCCTCCCTATAAATAAGTTAATAGACTAAAAAAATGGACTTGGGCTAATGAGAAATATACCTTAATTCATCTTTTAGTGATCATTTGAAAATGTGAGGCTTAGATGAATTCTGTTTTAGAGCTAGACGCATCTGAAAGACAATATATGAATCTTGTGACTTCAGTCTTGAGAAATTTACAATGGAAATAGAGACAGAAATGTTTTTACTTGTAATAAGCAGCCCACCAACTCCTATTCCACGACGTCCTCATTGTCTTGGTTTTTAGAGGGAGACTTTGTAATAGGACAGATAATGGGCCAACTCCAGTTGATCCGTTCTAAGCAAATTGTTTAAAATTCTTTGAACCCAAGTTGTTTTTTTTTTATCAGTAAAATAAGGTGGGGGAGGGGGGTGGTTAATGGCAAAAATACCAAAACCATTGAGTTATCATGTGAATAAACTGTAGTTAAGTCAAAAGCTTGATAAAATGCCAGTAAATATGATAGTGGATAATAAAAGGAGTTGATTATTCTTTACTGTTAGATTTCCCCCCAGGCTGTAGACCAACTAGAAGTCCATGCAATTAAAAAAATATGTTTATTAATACCATTTTAGCAAAATGTTTACAATTATAAAAACATTTTCATGGATATCAGTTTTCTCATTCATTCAAAGTATATATTTCTAATATAGGTAGTTTTTCTTTGGGGTAAGCAGAGCATATGATTTTATGTGATAATATTGATAAACATTTTTAATACTATTTTTATTTTAATGTGTATTCAAAATATTACTGGAACACCAAACCCTTCATTTCATGGTGATAATAAGTTTTCTTTTAATCCATCTAATCAAGAAAAAAATCAGGTTGATTACAAACAATTAGTAGACATTGCATACAGACACGGCAAGAATTATGAATTTGGTACATGAGTCACTGTGATTTGGAAAACATTAAGCTAGGAGAATGTTGGAGGGGGTTAGAGAGGGTTGTCATTAAGAAACTCTGAAGAGGATATATAATTTTATATTATAGTTAAGGATTAATGTCAAAATATGGCCCACCAGTATTGTAAGCTGTTTATTACTCTTTATTCTTTTTCTTTTACATTTGTTCCCTTCATTCTTTTTTTTATTATGTTAATCACCATACATTACATCATTAGTTTTTGATGTAGTGTTCCATGATTCATTATTTGCGTATAACACCCAGTGCTCCATTCAGTACGTGCCCTCTTTAATACCCATCACCAGGCTAACCCATCCCCCCACCCCCTCCCCTATAGAACCCTCAGTTTCTCAGCGTCCATAGTCTCTCATAGGTTCGTCCTTTGTCTCATAATCCATAGTCTCATGGTTCGTCTCCCCCTCTGATTTCCCCCCCTTCATTTTTCCCTTCCTACTATCTTCTTCTTTTTTTTTTAAACATATAATGTATTATTTGTTTCAGAGGTACAGGTCTGTGATTCAACAGTTTTATACAATTCACAGTGCTCACCATAGCACATACTCTCCCCAATGTCTATCACCGAGCCACCCCATCCCTTCCACCCCCCACCACTCCGGCAACTGAGGGTTGTTCCCTTCATTCTTAAAGCCAAATTCTTTTCTTGTTCACACTCATAATTTATATAAAGTTATTTGTAATCTCCCCTTGGGCAAAACATTTGTCTCCCATTACAAATTAGTAGAGCCCAAATGAATAAAGGTTTTTTTTGGATAGTCTTCATCATTATATAGCTCAAGATAGGAAAGCCAAAATGAATATCTACAATTTATTTTCTAGATTAGGCAATAATTTAGGTAAATCCTGAACTCTGTGATGCTTGAGAAATTCTAGACAATTCCAGAATGCATGTTTCAATGTAGGCTCTTGCCCTATTCTCAAATAAGGCAGTCTCAAGTGCTCTGGGTTAAAGGATTCTCATTAATATTCTTTGAATACAAGATAATCCTTAGTAATCTGGATAAAATAGTCATAATTTTACTGTGTACTGTTTTCCCAGAATAATATGAAAATGAAATAGAAGCACAGTTCAGTTTATTTTCCAAGAAAAAAATTTTTTGCTAACTCTCAATTCTAATTTTTCCATAATTTTGTTCCAATTTTTCTGGAATTTTTTTTCCTATTTATTTTCACTTTTTTTGCAATTCAAAAACCTTATTGAAAATGTGGTTAAGATTTAGTCTGAGGATCTATTTCTTGCTAAAAGAAATATACCTTTTTAGCTTAGGTTTCCTTTTTGAAAAAGCTCAAAGCAAATTTGTTGGCAAAAATCTTCCTTTTGCCTAAGGCAAAAACTAGTGAAATTATGCCATATGAAAGAGATTATTAAATATTTTATTTTGCCTTTTTGAAGAAAGTCATGAGCAAACATTTACAGGGTTCTTCTTTATACTGAAGTTTATTTTTATAAACCTTGGCTAAAGCACTTTTTGTTCTCCTCTCCCTAATTGTATTTCTTTAGTATGTCTTTCGTGCTTACTCAAATTCAACAGATGATTAACCAGCCCCATTTTTCTGGGTTACATAAAAGTGGGACCCTGTACCCTCTGCTAAAGTGTTGGTCTATTATGTGCTTGTCTTTCAATATGATCCATCACCTCAGATCTGTTCTGTAGAGGTAATGTGTATATTTATATAGAGTGCCTTCTAGGCGAATGTGTGGCTATTGCCAGTGTCTTAGTTCCTTGTAATTGCAGTTGTTATTCCTTCTAGGGTAACAGAACTTGAATTGAGGAATAATAAAATACATACTTCTTATTAAAACACCATCTGAAAATATACATTTCTTTTAATGAATTGGATGAGTTCAGGAGGTATTTTTTCCTATGTCTGATATGTTACAGTAATGGAAGTAATGTTGGAATGCCTACCATATGCCATGTATTGTCCCAGGCATTTTATATATGTTGTCTTAATTACAATTTCACAACAACTCATTTTTTTATGAAGTTCATCATACATGGATTAGGTTGGCATATTTTTCTGAAGGCTGTAAATAATAAAACTGGTGGAATATCCAATATAGTCTCTTAAAAGTATTTATTTCAAAATTACAAACAATATGTATGATGGACATTTTTCCCTAATTAACCTGGTACAAGCCATGACTTCTAATTTATAGTCACAGATGCCCAGTTCATAAGTCATTTTCATTTTGCTTCTGAAGTTAGTTTAGGGAGGTGCAGAAAAAAAGAGATGGTTTGGATAACCTTATTCTGCATAATAATCTGTGAAATTCAAATGATAGTCTTAAGAGTTCATATGCTCACCCTACACCTTGCTCTAGGTAGATCTATCCAAGGTTTGGGACACAGAGACAAAATCTTGTTTGAGTATCCTGCCTCAAGCACTCCAGAGCAGAAAAAAGCAAGAGAAGAGAGACCCAGTAAAAATTTTTTTCTAGAGAATTGCTGGAGAGACCAAACAACTACCCAAAGCCAGGAGTGGGGGCCAAAAAGGAAAATGGAAACAAGCACACAAATGGATTGAAATGCGAACAGATAGATACGCATCTGGGTTGATTTCTAAGCCCTCGAATGTTACCAATTCCATATTGTGCTTACACAAGAGATGGGCACAAAACTTTGTCTTAATGGTTCAAAGCTGATTCTACATAAGGCATCTATCTTCAAGTGGCTTTAAGGCTTTTGGTTCTCTTGTACTATAGATCACTAACTGGCAAACTATTACTCACAAGCCAAAACTGGCTCACCACCTTTTGTATAAATAAAGTTTGATTGGAACACTGCCCCACCCACTCATTTCCTTATTTTTTATGGCTGCTTTCCCACTACAATGGCAGAGTTGAGCACTTGTGACAAAGTCTAAAATATTCATGATAGAGTTCTTTACATAAAATGTTTGCTGACTCCTGCTGTAAAGAAATCTTGTAATAGGATACCAAATGTCCTCATTTGGATCCTCTGATCATAGATAAAGATATATAGATAAATGTACACATATGTGTATGCGTGTGTATATAATGCATATATAGATGTGTGTGTGTGTGTGTGTGTGTATTTTAGTAGAAACTTCCTTACATTTGCTAAAAGATTTTTCTTGACCCAGAACAGCTACTATGCTTTCTATCAAATTTCACTTTTAGTGTCTATAAAAAATCTCCAAATTTTGACAAATAGCTTATAGTTTTCAAAATACGAGGTCCACGTTTGGAAGCAGTATCAAATGTTTTTTTTCATCAACTTTCAAAATAGTGGTTTTATTGAAACATTCATGAGTTGTGAACGAATTTTTTGGTTATATCTTAAATATCTGAGTGATTAAAACTTTTTACTGCTATTACTTATTAAGCTGATTTAGCATGCAGTCCTCACGGATATTAAATAGTTTCTTATTTTCCTGATATCATTACCGTCATTATTGCAATGCTTGCTTATATTTGGGGGGGATTTGTTGATATTTAAGGTCATGCAATTGAGAAATAACTCATTATCTATGACTTTGAGACCAAGGAATGTTATGCATCAAATTTAACCCATATAAGACATTAATGAACCTTATATTGACCTAGACCCTTGTAGATATGCTTCCATATGGCAGTTTTGATCTTGTCAAGATTCAGAGATACCCTGTAGACAGAGAAGACCAGATGGGAAGGAGCTTTGCTGACTTGATATAATTAATCTTCTTGGGATTCGAGCATAAGAATAAAAACCATAGTAAGGATTGTATACAGTTTGAATTAGTTTAGATATTCTCTTATTAAATAAGTATGATTCTCTCCTGCTTCTAAGTATGATGGAGAGGTGGTACTAGATTTGTGCTCCAGTCATAAGCCAGATCTGAGCAAAATATAAGAAATGAAATGAGATAAAATGCTGCACAAAACTGTGATCTAAGAGAAGAGAAAAAAAGCCAGCAAGCCCTATGAATGCCCTGGATTTCTCTATGAGATGCTTTCCAGATAACAGTGTAGGGAGGGGAACTTAAGCAAAGCATAAGAGTCTCCCTCAGTTGAGGACACAGGGTTCAGAGTTTGGTGAACCTGAAACATCTGGAGTTTGATGAGTGGAATACAGGAGAGAAGGGAACTATGCTGAGAAAGAGCTCCAGAAATCTATAAAGGGTCACCTTGAGTCTTTGGCAAAATACTAAACTGTTCATGTGCAGGGTGAGATCCCTGAGGCCAGCAAAAGAAAAAAAAAACACTGATGAAAGAGTAACTGCCAGGTAGTTTTAAGTGGAACAATTCCCAGAGCACTCACAAGGCTGGGAGACATTCAAATTCCAACCGAGTAAAGTGACAGAACCTCATTAAAACTGTGACATTTACTGGATATCAAAGAAGGGTCACACCATAGTAGTAGGTAAGCTAAACTAGCCCTAAATTAAAGATTATTCTAGACCTGCCCTAGAAAAATTTTGAAACAAGACCCAAAGGATAAAGCTTAATTCTGGCCTGAAAAAAAGGAAAAACTTGATGCTTTTTAAAGAAGTCAAAATCCAAATACTCAACAAAATTTTAAAATTACCACAATCTGATAAAAAATTACTTCACATGCATAGTCTAGTAAAGAGCGTAGGAAAAATGTAATCCATGACCAGAGAAAAAAAATCATTCAATAAAAACAGACCCAGAAATGACAGAGATGATAGGACTTGGAGATAGCTGCTACCATGAATATGTTCAGTGGCTTAAAGGAAAATGTGAGCATAAAAGTGGATAAATGGAATTTATGAAAGGACAGCCAGATGTACCTTCTAGGAATGAAAATAACTAATATAGAAAATTCACTGGTTGTGCTTAATAGCAGATTAGACACTATGGGGGGAAAACTGACAAGCTGGAATACATTGCAGTAGAATAGAAACAATCCAAACTTAGGCACAAAGAGAAAAAACTATGAAAATAATAAATGGAGACCCAGTGCTTTGTAGGACAGTATCAAGCAGTCTAACACACCTGTTGGAGTTCAGAAGGAAAGGGGGAAACAAGAGGCAGAAAAAATACTTGAAGGAATTATGTCCATAATTTGTCCACGTTTTGGAAGTATAAACTCAAAGAGCCAAGAAGCTTAATGAACTACAAGCAGGATTAACACAAAACTATACCCAGGCACATTTTAATAAAATTTTAGAAACCAATGATGAAGAAAAACGTTGTTTTAAAGCAGACAGAAAGGTGTATTAAACAAAGGAGAGCAAAGACTTGTTACTAATGAGAACTTAGGAATAACTCTAACCAGAAGACAATGGAACAACATCATTAAAGTGCTGAAAGAAATACACAATTGAGTTAGAATTCTATATCCAGTGAAGATATTCTTAAAAATAAAAGTACTGTAATTTTTTTAGACTGATGAAATCTGAGAGAATTTAAAGAAATACTAAAGGAGCCCAGAAATTGTATCTATGAAGCAAATGTAAAACACTTTGCTTTACTGGCTTTTAAAATTTCTTAAAAGTTAATTGTTTAAGGACAGCAATAATGTATTAAGAAAACTTAAGAAATAAAATTTATGATAAAAGCACAAAGGATCAGAGAAAAAAATGGAAGAGTATATTATACATGATATGATATAGTCTTATTTGAAGGTGGATGGTGATAAGTTAAATGTGCACCCTGTCATCCTAGAGCAACAATTAAGAAATAAAGCAAATATGTATAGCTAAAAAAGCCAAGAGGCTGATCGAGAAGATTAATTGGAATCTAAAGAAAAAAAACAAAACAAAACTCAGTCTAAAAGAAGACAGGAAAAGAAGAGAAAGAGAACAAAGAATAGATGTGATGAACAAAAGACATTAAGACAACAGAACAAGGACAATGTTGTAACATTATATGTAAATGGCCAGATAATTGAGAATCTTGCTGTAAGCCTATAGTCTGATGAGCCAATATAATTCTTGGTACCAACCACTATTTGTGACATTTTCTCAAAAATAGATTTTGTGATACATTATTGGCATTGTAAATATTTGGGAATGAAGTTTTAATTTTCTTGGAAATCAATTTCATGGAATACAATTAAATTTTAAATATCACATGTAGCAAAAATTATTCCACACGAAACAAAAGTCACTTAAAAGAGAAAAAAGTTTTCAAAAGACTAAGCTCTTTTCACACTGGAAAAGAATTGAAGAAAAATTTTAAACGTTTGAGTGCTCACCATGGAAGATGTAGGCATGTATTCTGGTTACAAAATGGCCCCTAACTAACTGTGTGACCTTGTCTGTGTCATTCCACCTTCCTGACATTTGGCTTCCTCTTCTCTAAAATGAGGGGGTAGTCTGTGTTTTTAAGATACTTTGGGACCAAAGATCATTTTAAGGCACAGTTAACAGATCAGTAATGATCTAGTATTTTTAAAATGTACTCCACCAAGCTAAAGGCCATATTCTGGTAAACCAGGTATTCTGTTTGTTCTACAGCTAGAGCTAGAGCAAAAGAGGATGACACAACCCTCGGTCCTGATGTTTAGCTGTCACTCACCCCTAGTCCCTCATCCCTCTTCCAGTGTTCTCATCAGCTAGGATATTTTTTTTAAAACAACAAGGCATGGACAGTGAACACTTGGAACCTAGAAAGCATAGTCCTTTTTCCAGGATGCATTTAGAACATGACTCCCAAAGGTCTAATTGGAAGGTACTTGAGAAGGGGGGGTGCCTGGCTAGCTCAGGCGGAGGAGTATGTGACTCTTGATCTTGGGTCATGAATTTGAGCCCCCATTGGTTGTAGAGATTACTGAAAAAAATAAACTTTAAAAAAAGGAAGGTACTTTAGAAAGATAATAAGGGATCCAGAAACAAACAAGTTAGACACCGGGATAATCAAGGCAAAACAGATTCTCAACTACAGGACTTTCTAGAATCTTCCATGTGGTAAGGAGGATTGTGAAGGGTCAATAAAATTCAAGCTCCACAATTTTATAATTGGTGACTAACATTTAAGTTTGGTGAGGCTGTGGCTTAAAACAAAGCCACAAAAGAAACTTGTGAAATTATAACTTAACCCTGTCCCCACTGTCATAAAACAAAAATAGTGACCATGATGTGAAAAATTACTACCAAGGCTTGTTTTCAGATGGGCAAGGCCTAGGAATGACTTCACCAATAATAATGTCTCTTTTCTCAGAAACTCCAAAGAAATGTGCACCTTTCATTTTCTGTCTAAAATCTCTGGGTATTGTAACCACTCACTAGGATCTGTACCTGCTGAGGGCCCAAACGCTGTCTCCTTCACTGTTGTAACTAAGAAGGCAGAGGCATTGCGATTCTTTATCACTGTTGAACATTTGTCTCTCCATCTCCGGAACTGGATTTCCTTTCCTTTGAAGCCCACCATTGATCTACGTAAAATAGTACAATTACAGACCAAAAAGGTAGTACAATTGTAGTACTTTAAAGCCAACAGAGACCAGAATATTGCAGAATTGTTGAGGCTAAAATGGAGGCAGATTAACTGAGATTCAGTGTTTATTTTCAGAGAAGGTTTTTACATTTTGTCAGATTCAATCTGTTTGAGTGGCTTAGATTTGAGTCTTTCTAGAGGTAAGAATTTTAAAAACATGAACTAGTTCCTGATTTGTCGATAGAGAATTCATTTTATAGAAAAGACTTCATTCAGAGCTTTCCTCTGCCCACAGTAACATTAGATGAGAAACATTCAGCATGTCCGTTCCTGTTAACAGAATCAAAACCTTTTTTTTGTTGTTGTTTATTTCTAGATATTGAAAGCTTTGGTTCTTGTGCTAAATGGATATGACAGTATGTATAACATGGTGAGAATGATTTTGTTTATGCTTTGTAATGATGGAAAATGTATATACCCATGAAATACCTAACAAAATGTACTTGTGATGTTTGGAAGCAAGAAGGACATTTCCTCCTGGTTTTGAATAATTTTAATGATCTCACAACCCATTCTATTCATTTTTCCTCTCAATTTCCTTTCACGTTAATGAGGGGAAGCTTTTAAAGGACTAATTCAACACTGATGAAATTAAAAGAAGCAGTTAAACTTCATGAATTGAATATGTAAAAACATATTAACCATTATGGACTTATCTCACCAAAGTGATCAGACAGATTTCTTTAAATGTGATGGAGTGTAGGACTCAAGCCCATAATATATAGTACACCCACCCTAGTTTAAAAATACCAGACTTACAACCTTCCTGTAATGATATGTTTACTAATTCTTATTACATGGCACGTTTAACAAAATATTTGATCATTAAAATAGATTTTGGAACAAACAAAAGCATGAACTGTCTAGATGCTCACTTTTTCCTTAAACTTAGAGAAAAATTTTGATATATGAAAAGTGATCAAGGCAAAAGAACATATAAAATATATGAAGAATTGGCAATTTACTAAGAGGTACCTTTGTGCATCCAGTCACAAATGATGCAAAATGTTTGATGTAAAATAAGGTACAAGAAAGTCTGCTTCTTGGGTTCTGATGAAGACCTAAGTAGCACAGATCAACAGCACATTCATGGTGTTTAAAAATCAGTATCTCCTTTGCCTGCATTGATGTCCGAGAGATGGCCTACTGTGACATGGCAGAGATAAAACAGAATAGAGCTGGTGGGTTTGTGTCTTCTTAGAAGCCCATAGAGCCTCATTTATACACCTTGAATCGAGCAGTTGGTGACATCCTGAATGAAGGGACTTAAATTATTATGCTGAATAAAGGTGTTCTTAACCTATCACCAGTATGCTTGTGCCTTCCTTCTCTTGGTGATAGCAAAAAGATATATTTTATACTTAAAATATATTACATATATATGTATACACACACATGGTTTGACCAACCACAGGATATCTCAAGTCATAATTGAGGCCCATCTCTCTTTTGTTCAGCTTCATTATTTTCCATTATTTTGTCCTCTATCTCAGTAATTCATTCCTTTGTTTCTTCCAGGCTCCTGTTCATTGCATCAAGCCTGTTTCCAATCTCATTTATTACATTCCTCATTTCTGATTGATTATTTTTTAACTCTTATCTCTGTGGTAAGGGTCTCCCTGATGTCTTTTCTCAAGCCCAGTGAGTATCTTTATGATTATTGCTTTAAATTCTCCATGAGGCATGTTACTTAAATTCACTTAGATCTTGGGCCATGGTCTTGTTATTTCATTTAGGATAAATTCGTCTGTCTTGACATTTTGTCTATGTCTCTGCCTCTTTCTCTGTGTTTGAAGAGCCAGTTATGTCTCCTGTTCCTGAAAGTAATGGCCTTAGGAAGAAGATGTCATTTGGTGTCCAGGGCCTGGTGCTCCAAGGGGTCCTCCAGTGTGTGCTGTAGGTGCTCTGCTGTTGTGTTGTGGCTGCTCTATCCTTCAGGCCAGTCATCTGCAGAGACTCTCCTTGCCTACTGTGGACAGCATTTGTTCCTGGCCATTTAAACTAGGTGTGCTCTGGCCTGCTTGTGAAATGAGACCTGACACCAACTCCACCAGAACTGAGGCCCTACAGAACTCTCTGGTCAAGAGACATGCTGGTCTTCTGGAGGAGGGGCCTGCCACACTGGGACCAAGGCAAGCTTGACTTAGAAAGGCAGTCCCACCAGAGCACAGAGGGGTGCTACTTGGTGTAAGCAAATTGAGACCTGGAAAGCTGACTTGAGGAATGATAGCATCTTCAACTTGGCAGGTTATTTTTTTTTTAAACATAGGTTCTGCATTTCTTAAGAAATATCCTAAAAATAAGCCTTTTAAAACTTATTTTTCTTAATGTAAGAAAACTGAGAATCAAAATATCAAACAAATGGAGGAAATGTCAAATATTTGGTATGTTCTGAAGCTTCTACCCAAACCTTGGAAGCACTGTAATTCTAGATAGTATGGATTATTTAGCCTTCTTTAGTGATCTGCTCCAGTGTTCAGTCTTTCTTCAAAGATTTTACTTAATATTTGAGAAAGAGAGAGAGAGCAGGGGGAGGGGCAGAGGAAAAGGGACAAGCAGACTCCCACTGAATGGGGAGCCCGATGCAGGGCTTGATCCCAGGACCCTGAGATCATGACCGGAGCCTAATTCAGATGCCTAACCTACTGAGCCAGCCAGGTGCCCCTGGAGTCCAGTCTTCATTCTTTCCCTATGTCAAGCTGAACTTTATTGCTTCAATAGAAATTTAAGCTACACTTCATTTAGCCTAGACAAATACTCCTATATCAGTTGTTCTATGTAAATAAGCTTTCAAAAACTCTCTATGTGTAATAGCACCAAAGTCCAAAAGTCACCCTGTCCAAAAATCACCCTGAAAAGGACCAGAAAAAGTCCAATCAGCAGCCAACTGAAGTGCCTTATTGTAAGCCTGTCCTACAGAAGCCAAATTAATCGCAGAAGCAGAAAATGTATGCAGAGTAATCAAAATACAACATCAAATATTAAAATTACATAAAAAGAAACTGAAAGCTGAATACCCCCAAGAGGGCACAACTACTAATTTGTCCTCGAGACATTCCTGAGACAAAAGGAATCCAAATACTTCTTACAAAACATTTTGTGGGGATTCTGCTTGCCATGCATATTCTGTATATTTTCAGAAATTGTGTGTATAAATAGCATGTCAAAAGAGGGCACTATTTAGAGAAAAATAATAGGCGTTAATTAAAATGTGGACAATAGGGAATGAAGGTCCTTCAGTTTCTAAAATTAGAGGAAGATGATTCAATAATAAATAGCTCTGCCATTATTAGTTTGCGGTAGCTTCTGTTAATTGTACCTTTTGTTACCTTTACAGCCTGTCTAAACATAGTGTGCTTGAAAGCGCGATATTGTTTTCTAGCTAGTCCTTTATAGAAACTGTTCTGAAGCTTATCGGGCAAAGAAAAAAATGAGAGAAGGGAGAATCCAGTCTTTTGTAGCAAAGAGCTTAATAAGTAGAGTACCAGAATAATTTTTGATACCTGTCTTACATTTGTTTTGGATAATTTTGTTCTAATGAGAGTTCTCTGAAAATTTCTAGTTTCTAATCATTAGACAATTTGTAAAGTCTTGTGTGAGGGGCACAAATTTTGAAAAGTGTAAGACTGATTTGCCTTGGTCAAATAACATGTATAAACCCATTATCATGGGGTCACTTCAGCTCATCTCCTGATGTAAGTATTGAGAAGTAATCCCTGGCCCTTTTTTAAATTAGATTCATAGAGTTTGTAAATACAATGAAATGGTAGTCTTTACCAAGGTGATTAGTTTATTTTGGAGTTGGGGGGAAATGATGACAATGAAAGTACCATTAAATGGAATATAAAGTTGGAAATTTCTGTTTTTATGAATAACCTACCTATTGTGGTATATACTAGAGTGGCATACCATAGGGCTATACGTGCAGTCAGCAAGGCTGTCACTGTGTGACCTCAGGTGAATTCATTCCCTTCTCTGAGCCTGCATTTTTTTAATCTATAAAGTGGTGATAACTAATGCCTGGTTTTCCCATGAGGTTTTGAGAGATTCAAAATCACAGTACAATATACAACTGAAAACAGTTTGCTAAACACTTTTTAGCAACTATGCCAATGTTAGATATTTAATGTGACCTTGATTAAACCACATAACCTTTCTAGATCTGTTTTCTCATTTATAAAATGAGGAGGTTGCACTAGATGAACCCTGACAATCTCTAGTATTAAAAAATGAAATCATTCAAATTGAATTCTGTGAAAACAAATATTTTTCAAAGAAAGAAATTTTAAAAAGTAAGCATGATTTTGATTAAGAGTATTTCAAGTGATTTTTTTTTTTTTAAACTCATGGTTCCAGTGGCAGAAACTAGACAATGGCAACTAACTTGATACAAGAAGAGGAGAGGGAAAAAGATCCATGAATACAAAGAAAAGTTGAAGAGGATGGGCTGGTGGAGGTATAGACAAACTACAACAATTACTGTCAACTGTAAATGGGGAGGATTACAAGGGGGCAAAAGGAGGAAATTCCACCTCTGTTGACTTCTGCCAACACAGCACCCTTCCATTCTGTAGAACAAAGGTGAGCAAAGCATGCCTGATAATATTTAAGATATTATGAATTCATTTTGTAGACAAAATTTAGACTGAGAATGAGGACTCATCTGTCATCTCCTCTTCTGTCAAATGCATGTTGCCCTTGGCAATGGGTCTGCTGTTACTAATTTCGTTTTTGTTTAGAAGCTTGCTTTTCCTCTTTGGTTCTCTGAGTTGCTGTGAATTAAAAAAAAACAAAAAACGCTCACAAAAGAAAAATGTCTTTGATTGATTTCTGATGGTGACACTGACACTCTTGTACTTAATGTCAGTGCCAACCTGATTGTTTGATGTTTATTACATAGGTGAGTGGGAGGAGCTCCCCCTCCTTTTTGGTTGCTGCTATTGTAAGACTGGCTCTAGTGTTTAGTTTGATCGGGGTGAGGCGGGAAAGCAGTAGTTATTAGTCTATGACAATTGGGAAGACGCAGTTTTGTTTTCAGCCTTTCAATATGCTAATATTTTCTAAAACCTGTCAGGAGAGGTCAATGTCCTCATCAAATTTCAACTGTCAGAAGCTCTGGAAAAATTTAGATTCTCTTTCTAAGATATGGAACACAATCTTCTGAAGAGTTATCATAGAACACCCCGATCCTATTTGGAATCCTTCTAGCTAATTACCAAATATTTTTAAACCAGGGTCACGTTGTTAAATGTTGGACCCTGAGCAACCCTTTATTATATAGTCTTACAAATGACCCTTTAAAACAATTCCTGTATATATTTCACTTTTTTTTTTTTTTTGCTACTGAGTTTGGATTCTGTGTACAGCAAAATGTCTATCTTGTTCTTCTATCTATCATTATTTTGCTGTAAAGACAGCAAAAGATCTATTTTAAATTATTCATAAGCTTTAGATAGAAACCTAAGCAAATTAAAATGTAGGCCAGTATAGAGGAAAATGATAATGGGCATATAAGTATTTGTAGCTACTGTAGCTTCCATTGGGACAATCATAAAATTAATTTCATACCTTGCACAGTAATTTCAATGGGAACAATTTCTTAGTTCGTGGTCAAACTTGTTTCCAACACTGATGGAGATGAGCACTAGAGAAAGTATTGAATTTTCTTTCTAATTAGCTTTTTCTTATGAAATAGCTTCTTAATAATTTCCCTTCGTGTCTAGTACATAAAGGTACCTATTCCTTTTAAACTGTATGTGAATTTAATTTATATGCCAATGATGTTTAATGCATTGTCTTGTCTGCATCTCATTACTGTCATTAATAAGCACTGGAGTACATCTAGTTACAAGGTTAATTGGGACAAATCTGGATTCCTTCTTCTACTGTAAATATGCTATATCTTAGTAGTGTATTACTCATGGATGGGTGGTAAAAGTTATGGCATTTTACATTACATTTCTACTTCTGTTGTCATCCAAATCAATCTAAATACAGTATGAAGTGATTTTTCTGCATGTATTGTGCAGAGCTTGGTCAGTTTTTTTTTTTTTTTAACCAGACATATAATTTTATGGCTGATTTAAATAGAATTGCTACTCATCTGTGTGGTATATACTCTTCCCCCAACACACACACACACACACACCTCACCTTCATTTTAAACTGTTTAAAGGGATATATAACACCAGGAAGAACTCCTTTCAATTGAGTGAAATTCATAAGAATTTTCCATGAGAAAATTACAGGCCAAGAATTAAATCTTTTTAGTTGTAATCTTTGATAATGCCCATGTAAATAAGCTAACAGAGCTATTGAATTTTGTCATGGGCCCAGGAAATTCATGTTAGATAAGCTATTGCTCAAGGGCTCTGCTTTTGAAAATGAAGCTCTATAGCCAGAGCAGGAATAGCAAAAATACCTGGCATAAATCCTACCATTTCCCCCTCCAACTCTTGTGACAGACAGCACTAATAGTCTGAGACCACTTTTCTATGGAGCCCAGTCCCAGCCTCAGAATGTTTTTCTACCCATTGTTCCAGGGAGCCACCTGGAACAAAGCCATCAAATAGCTTGGCACTGGAGTAAAACCCAACATCCTTTGCAGGATAGGAAGACCTTACCCCTCAGAGTATTTGCTCCCTTTGTCAATGTCAGTCATCAGTGGACTTGGTCAGCCTGCTTCCTAGAACCAAGACGTCAGGTGAAATTGGTTTAGGAGTAATTTAAAATTATTATGTATTAACTTAAGGAGCACTAGGCAGAGCAAAGTGTTAAGTTAAAATTCTACTGAAGTGTGTGTTACATAGTCTCTCCCTAGGGCAATGGCCACTTTGAAGCCACTATATAACTTTGTCTTTAAAATGGGACCTTGATTGAGTCCTTCTTTAATTCAGGGCTTTCCAAGTATATTTCTCAAGAGTGCTCTCCTATAAAACTTCTGCAGGCAACTTCCGGAGCAAGAGTCTCTTTCCAAGCAACCTAGTACAAGACATGCTCAGATTTTTCAGAACATGCTTTTGATATTCACCATTAAGATTTTGCAGTGGACATATTCTTGTCTCTCCGATGACCCAAGTCAAAAGTATCCTCTTTTTCTTGAATAATGAAAAACTACAATTGCGCTCCAAGCGCAAGAGTTAGATTCTGATTCCTTGGTCTAACTCCTCAATCAGGCAGTGAGATAATACATGAAGGTAACAAGGCTCACTTGTGACCTTCACATGTTAAGCTACTACATAGTTACTACCCCCAAATGGTTCTCTTTCTGTCAGATCAGTCCTTCAGGTTAGTGCCATGACTAGGTGTCCCTGTATTTGCCAACCTGACACTGATTGGAAGAAGGGTTTAATGAAGTCAATTCCAGGATATAGGTTATATAGGAAGTGAAACCTGGTTCCCTTATGTGTTGAAACCCTACCACAATTATACTTTCTGTAAAATGGTGTTATACCTAACAGAGCTTGTTCTTTGGTTTTGTTTTATTGTCATATTCCTCATTGAAGAAAGTAACTAGCAGTTCTCCAAAAACTCTTTGAAAGAGAAGCAGGAGAGATGGAAGAGGGGCCTAGACCCTCTATGAAGAGCCTTTCTGGGGAAAGATACCTGGATGTTGTGGCTCATTGTCCATGTCCTAGGTAGCACAAGCTAACTGACTTATAAATGGTCATAGAAAAGTTAGCTGTTCCACATGTTCTCTGATGTGCCTGGTGGCTTTTGTTGTACTTTCACAGTTGTTTGCATTGAGGATCACAGATTCCATTATAACACCCAAAGCAGGAAAGACATGCATGTAGACATTCCAAACACCACAAAGTCAAAGTTGTTCACTGAATGTTTTTAGAAGAAGGAATCATGTGTTTCTGGAAGTGTACTGGTAGACTGTGTTGCCATGATATCATTGTGCTCTGATTAAAATGGAGGGTGACTCTCTTTTGATCTGTATTTTCCCGGATTCAATGTACAATGAGAACCATTGTCTTAATATATTATTGTTAATGATAAATATAGTTGAATGAAGCATACAGTTATTTGCATATGATATAATATTAAAGAAAAGGTTTTCTTGGGATGCCTGAGTGGCTCAGTCGGTTAAGCATCTGCCTTCAGCTCAGATCATGATCCCGGCGTCCTAGAAAAGAGCCCCATGTCAGACTCCCTGCTTAGTGGGGAGTCTGCTTGTCCCTATCCCTCTGCCCTGCTTGTGCTCTCTCTCTCAAATAAATAAATAAAATCTTAAAAAAAAAGAAAGAAAAAGTTTTCTTAAAATCTACTTAAACATCTCTGATATAGTATTACAAATTGCTTGTGCTTTTTATTTTTAAAAAATGTATTATAAGGGCACCTGGATAGCTCAGCTGGTTAAGTGTCTGACTTCGGCTCAGGTCCTCATATCAGGGTCCTGGGATGGAGCCCTGTGTCAGGCTCCATGCTCAGTGGGGAGTCTCCTCCCTCTCCCTCTGCCACTCCCCCTGCTCATGCTCTCTCTTTCTCTTTCTCTCTCTCGAATAAATGAATAAAATCTTTTAAAAATGTATTAGAAAAATATTACATGTATATAAATTAGATTTTTGCTGTAAATTTTTTTGTGTGTGTTAAAAAAAATAATCTAAAATGTCTTACCTCTATCTCCAAGGAGACTCATGGGATTATTTTCTCTTCTTGTTGGTGTTTGGCGAGTTGAAGATGATCTAGTTCCAGAAATAACATATAGGAGGAGATCATGGGAGCTTAAATACAGATGGTTGGCTGTTTTCCTCATGGAAGAAAGGTACTAACATGTTCCCAAAATTATTTGTGCTGGAAATAGGCAAGACAGGGTGGAAGTGTGTGTCAGTGATGGAGAACCTACAGCATGGACTATAAACTCAAAAGCCTGCAGGCAACAAAAGCATGAACAGGGCCATATGTAAAATAACAATTTTTATTTTATTCTGTGCAAATCAGTTGATTGCTGTCTAAAATATTGAAAGTATTTAAGTATTTGGATAAATAATAATTACAACTCTCATTTATGTCTAAAAGGTTCCCGGTATATATATATCTCGTTTAATCATTTCAATCTCCCTCCCCAAAGCAAAAAAGATCTTACAAAGAAATGGGCAAAATAACTTGTCAGCTTTCAGTTAGTAAAGGTATTTTTACTGTAATGTGTCTTTTTAAGCTAGCCATACTAGCTGACTCTAGGGCACAGAAAAAACAATAAAAGACCAAATGCTGCATAGGCTGAAATTAAAGAGAAATGTATTAACTGAGAACAGCTTTAGATCTGGAAATACATCTTTATGAGTCACTTATACATAGGCTATAATTATTTGGTAATTAATGCTCCCAAATTAATCCCTTTCCTAAAGAACCTCTAGTGGTTCTTATGTGCCAGTTGACATAGAAAAGCTAGATCTTAGGAGGATTTCCCTCTAAATTCAGAGAATGTTCATCCATGCAAGTTTCCAAGGGCCTACAAATAAAATCTAATCAAGGAGGAAAGCAATCAGGTCCAACCAATCAGAAATTGAGCTGTGGGGCAGAAAATCAGAATTTAAATAAAAGTTGCAATTAGAACCCACAGAACTGGCATGACACTCGTTTCAGTTCTCAGCGCTCAGAGAGTTTGAAAATTATCTCCACAGTAGGAATAAGAAGGGCTGGTGAAGATTTTTGCCTCTTGATAGAATATTGAAAATTATCTTCATCAGTGGGTTAATTGGCTTAATTTTCCTTCAGATGGTAACTTTCAAATGCTTGGTCTTAATTAGCATGGGTAAATGAGAAATGTAGGTGATTCACACTTTTCAGTTTCCTTGTTCTCTAGAGAGTTCCATTCCTTTCCCTTAAGATATTTGAAATGGCTGAGGGCTACATTGATTAAAATAAATTATGCCAGTATTTTATACCAGTAAAAATTTAGATGGAATTGACTCATGCCTGGTCCATTAAAGAAATGCAACCCACAAATACCATAAAGGAGAATCAGTGTGAACTAAAGATAAACCCTGTATTTAGTATGCTAAAAATTATAAAACTCTTCATTTCTCAGTATTGTGCTAGTGTTAAGGTATAGTGTTCAACTAAGAAAGTAGAAAAAAATCTGAGGCACTTTGTGTATTTAATAAAGCGTGTATGAGGGAAAACTCGTACTATGAAGGAGGGCAGTGGCATAAAGGGAGAAAAATATTCTTTGTTATTCTTAGTTTATGTTTCTCAATCTCCACTTGTTTCACTCCTAACCCCCTCAACATCAGGTTTACCTCTAATAAAGAGATAATCAACACCAAATACTGTTTTTAGAATCTGACAATAGTTTTGACCTTCATTAAATATCACACATTATGAATTTTACCTTTTTCTTATGTTAATCAATATTTTATTCTAAACAACCTATTAGTAATCTCTGATTAAAAAAAACAAGTCTTTCAGATGATGGAATTTGAACTACAAGAACACAAAAGCATATCTGAGTTATTTGGGTAACAAATTTATTTGAATTCAGAAAATGAAATAACATCCACATTATACTGTACAACTTACATAACAATTTCTGTAAATTACATAACAAACAGAAGACTTTCTCATTTCACTTCTGTTAGATCCATCTATTAAAACTCTAATAAGGGTGATAATAAAGCTAAAGATTTAGTTAAGAAAGTTTAAGACAAAATCATTTTTGAAATTTCATTAATATAGTATGTATTTTTTCCTTCTGGCATCTATATAAACAATAATTAAAATTTTAAAATCCCAATATTTTTTATATATTCCAAGATTAGACATCAAAACAAGCAATTATAAATTTTTTGTAATTTTTAATAAAACTTTAATAAAATTCATGTTTTACTTAAAACAGAATTCACACACCCACTTGTAATGGAGATGCAAAAAATTTTTAGGGATTGGAAAAGTTGTATCATTACATAAAAAAGCAAGCTAAAAATTATGTATACAACATGTACTAAAAATGAACTGTTTAAGTAAATCTCAGCATATAAAAAAAGGGAGAACAATAGACTGAGAAAGAAAGATAAATGATATGAGAGAGAAAGAGAAGTAAAGAAATTTGTACTAATGCATTAGCAATGTTTATCTGTGGGTTTGGGACTTACGGGTGTATTTTGTGTTGTTCTTTGTGCTTTTCTCTATTTTACAAATTTTCTGGCACAAATTGGTTTCTCTTTTAATCAGATTAAATGTTTGAAAAAATGGGCCCTTTCTTTGCCTTTCCATGGAGAAATAGGACCACCGTGGTTTTATTACCTGTAAGAACTTCAATTCTAGAAATACTGTTGCATCCTTCCAGGTAGGCATGCTGAGCACTCAACATGGAGATCACATTTTACCTTTCTACCTAATAGCATCTCCGTTTCCAGATTGCTCCCCAAATAAAAACAAGCATTGAACCTCCAATCAGTGATGATAATTTAATTTCCCTCTCAGCTGTAAGTACTAGAAAACAGTCAGGCAATCAGTGAGAAAAACGTGTTCTCCTGGTTTATTTTTACATTAACTAATTAACATTTTCTTCTCTACCTATAATGGGAGGTCTAAAAAGTATAGGCTCAGCTGACCTAATTGTGTAGGGCTTCTTAGCAACAGTGCTCTGTATGTTAGGGGGTTAGGTGGAGCAGGATGCAGGAGTGAGATCATTAAGTTAAACCTGGAAATGATTCTTAACTCTTATAAGGGTTCTTCATAATACAGAAACTTTAGGACTGAATGGGAAATGGGCAAGAGAGATTAGTAGGTATCTTTCAGTGGAGTGCTGGGCACTGTTGAGCTCACCTTTCTGGTCTGGGATTGCTAGACTCTACGGGGGTATGCACCTTTGATGGGTTATCGTCTAAGCTAATTTACAACTCTACTGGGATAGAGATTAAGTTGCAATGATTTTAGTTCATAATGAAGTAAATGAATTTTATTCAATAGAGATAAAATTTCTATTCTGTAGAAAAGATGGCCCCCAATATTACATTTTATTGCCCCATGGAATAGTACCTAGTTCTGCCATGTCAACATTTCTAACTTTGTGTGTGTGTGTTATTTGAAATCTCCTTTGAACCAGTTATGATGTTTTACTGGTTTCCTCATTAATTCATTACTTTTTTGACACAGGTTCTTTTTATATTTGTATAAAAGTCTTGTGTTTTACTTTTTGACAAATCCTATCTTAACACCCAAAATATATTATTTGGGGTTTATAACAAACAGATCAGAGCAAAAGGTGGTCCACAGAACTCTGGTACTCTGTGGAGATAATTTAGGAATCTTAAAAATGTTTGATTTGGGTTTTACTTTTAAACCTATTTTTATATAGTTTTTCAAATCGACTAAAATGGGTTAAGTGTCAAATTTTTTCACATTGGATGTCACACAGAAACTGTGGCTTCCATTGCATGACTTCATAATATATAAAAATTATGGATTTGAGCTCATAAAATAAATATCCAAATGTCTAAGAGAACACTGCTTTTATTTGCATATTAGAGTTATGCATAAGAGGTCATCAAGAATATAAAGGTTCTATTTAAAAAAAAATCCTAGGTTTTACCCACCTTTAATCACTACAGACTGTAACTAGAACAGGCATTATCAATTTCCACACTATTGACATTTCCATCTGGACAATTCCTTGTTAGGGGAGGGGGCTGCCCTCTACATTGAAGGAGGTTTAGTAGCATCCCTGGCCTCTACTCACCAGATGCAAGTAACACCCCCTCCTCAGTTGTGACAACTAAAAATGTCTCCAGACATTGCCCTCTGTCCCCCTGAGGGACAATATTGCCCCCAGTTGAGAACCCCTGAACTAAGGGAACAAGGAAGAAAAAAGAGAAGGAGGAGAAGGAAGAAAAGTAGAAGAACAAAGAACTTTGCAGGAGGCCAATTACTATATTAGTAGTTACTAACTAATGCCCTAGACCATATGCCAAGAGATCAGTGTTAAAATCACTGTCTTATTTGGAATAAGCATGGAGAATATGGTCACATAATTTTCTCAGTTCTCAGCTTCTTCATTTGTCAAACAAGAATGTTACACTTAATGGTCTCCAACATTTCCCTTTTAGTAGACCCAGCCTCAGGAGCATAAGAGAAATTGAACCAAGAACCTCCCTAGCAGGCCTTCAAATTTTGCTAATATACTCCCTTAAAACAGCAGGCCAGTGACGGATTTCAAGTTGTCTATTTTCTATGCTAATGGGTGGAAATACCTAAGAACATTAATTGAGCAATTGGTATGAACTGATAAGAAATAGTTCCTGTTCCTTGAGGCCTATATGAGGACTCAGTATGAGTAACCTCTAAAATGTAGTTACACATTATTTGAAAGGAAATATTTCTTTCTTTTTTTTTTTTTTTATTTGATAGAGAAATAGCGAGAGCAGGAACACAAGCAGGGGGAATGGGAGAGGGAGAAGCAGGCTTCTCGCCGAGCAGGGAGCCCGATGTGGGACTCGATCCCAGGACCCTGGGATCATGACCTGAGCCGAAGGCAGACGCTTAACGACTGAGCCACCCAGGCGCCCCGAAAGGAAATATTTCTAAATCATTCTGTTGGGGTCAGGTCCAACAGAAATATTTTTGAAATTATTTCTGTGCCATCTGCAGCCAGGGCTCTTTAAACTCAGTGATATTCTCAGGAACCTGTGTTGGTCTAAATATATAGTTGCTGTTAAAAACAGAATCAATACTGGGGCTTCTGGGTGGCTCAGTCGTCAAGCATCTGCCTTCAGCTCAGGTCATGGTCCCAGGGTCCCTGGATCGAGTCCCACATCGGACTCCCTGCTCAGTGGGAAGCCTGCTTCTCCCTCTCCCACTGCCCCAGCTTGTGTTCCCTCTCTGGCTGTGTCTCTCTCTGTCAAATAAATAAATAAAATCTTAAAAAAAAAAAAAAAAAGAAAAAACAGAAGCAATACTGATCTGAAAGAAAGGTTTAGAAATATTGCATCTGGGATATTTTCATTTGATAACTACTTGCTCAAACTTCATAAGTCACCCATTAATTCAGTAGCATCAGGTTGTTCTGTTGAACATGGAACCATGGTGGCAAATAGTAAGCAACTTGGCAAGCCTGTTGTCCCATCTCATCAAACAGGCTGTTTCTCAAGGCCGAGTCCTTTGATCCTGACCATTTGCCTGACCGTGAAGAAACCAAATGTGACAGCTTGGGAAGAGGTGCCTGTCCCCAAATTCCTTAAATTCAACAGAGCAGATCTTTGATGGGAAACAATAGTGTATTGCAAACAACTGCTATGATTCCTGAAGCAGAGATTTTATTTATTTATTCATGAGAAACAGAGAGAGGCAGAGGGAGAAGCAGGCTCCCAGGAGCAGGGAGCCCGATGTGGGACTCGATCCCAGGACCCTGGGATCATGACCTGAGCCGAAGGCAGACACTTAACCATCTGAGCCACCCAGGCGCCCCAGAATAGCATATTTTTAAATCTGTGGTAGCAGAAAGTTGAATTTTTTATGCTCAGGTTTGATCTTCCATTCATTCATTTGTTCAAATGGTATTTGTTGGGATGCCTGGGTGACTCAGACAGTTAAGCGTCTGTTTTCTGCTCAGGTCATGATCCCAGGGTCTAGGGATCCAGTCCCACATCGGGCTCCCTGCTCAGTGGGGAGCCTGCTTCTCCCTCTGCCTGCCACTCCCCCTGCTTGTGTGCTCTCTTTCTCTCACAAATAAATAAAATCTTTAAAAACAAACAAACAAAAAACAAATGCTATTTGTTAGTTGTGTCTACTACTTGGTATTTGTAAAGTTTTGAGGTTTACAATGGTACTTAGCCCATATTTTCTCACTTAGGCAAAAATGCTGAACAAAATGTTTTAATGATACAAGTGTAGTAACATCCAGAAATTAACTCTCATAAAAATGCCCTAACGTACTGAATGGAGCACTGGGTATTATACGCAAACAATGAATCATGGAACACTACATCAAAAACTAATGGTGTAATGTATGGTGATTAACATAACATAATAAAATTTTAAAAAATACCCTAACGATCTCTATTATTCATACAAATTATAAAGTCCTGGCTTAGGAAGTATTTGTGGGATGTCTTTATTTCAGTGTTAATTTCAAGGACAACTTAATCAACATAGACTTCCATTTTTTATTTGCAAGGTTGAGAGATAAAATATCAGTATTTAAAAAAATTGTATTTCTAAATGCTGGCAATGAACAGAAAATAAAATTTTAAAAATATCATACCATTTACAATAGTATGAAAATATATGAAATACTGGGGATAAATCTGAGCAAATATGTGAGAAATCATCACCTTGAAAGCTATAAAATATTGCTGAGAGAAATTAACAAAACTTAAAAGAATAGAGATAAATACTTTGTTCATAAGTCAGAAGCTTCAATATTGTCAAGATCAGTTCTCCCAGATTGATCCATAGATTGGATGCAGTCCATTCAAAATGTCAGCAGGCTTGTGTAGAAATTGACAGCTGAGGGGAGCCTGGGTGGCTCAGTCGGTTAAGCGTCTGCCTTCAGCTCAGGTCATGATATCAGGGTCCTGGGATCGAGCCCCGCATTGGGCTCCCTGCTCAGCGGAAGCCTGCTTCTCCCTCCCCCACTCCCCCTACTTGTGTTCCCTCTCTCAGTGTGTCTCTCTCTGTCAAAGGAAGAAAGAGAGAGAGGGAGGGAGGGAGGGAAGGAGGGAGGAAGGAAGAAAGGAAGAAAGAAAGAAATTAACTGACAGCTGATTATAAACTTCATATAGAAATGCAAAGGACGTAGAATAGCCAAAAGATTTTGAAGAAGGAAAATTGGGGAAATAAAATGATCTGATTTCAAGAATCAGTAATCAAAATAGTATCAAAGTGGCTTCAAGGCAGATAAATAAATCAATGAAAAAGAATAAAGGATAGAAATCAACCCACATGTAGATAGACCATTGGCTTTTGACAAAGGTACAAAGCAATACCATGGAGTGCTTTTGATAAATGGCACTGGCACCATTGGATATTTATGTGCAAAAAAAAAACACAAACAAACTTGTAATTTAATGGATTTTTGCCAGTGGTGATATTGTAGTTTTAAAATGTGATAGGTCACTAGTGTAGAATTTTGTGAAGGCTTTATAAAGGTCCCCCTTTTATCTTAGGATGATGATTCATTAATTCATTCAACAAATATTAAGTAATTAGACAATGCCACAGACTGATGCTACAGTGATGAACAAGGTAAGCATGCTCCCTGCTCTTACGGACCTTTCGAAAGAGTAAATAATGGAGATACAATAAATAAATTCTCCCAATGCTAGTTCTGTAACTAAAATCACAGTAAGTTGAATTGAAAAATACAAGTTGTTAAGAGAGCATTGTGACTTGATATCAACATAGAAGAGAAAGTGCAGAAGGAGGGGGGTGGGTTGAAAAAGGTTTCTTAGAAAAAAGGACATTGAGTTTGAGACCTGAATGGAAGTAGCCAGGCGGAGTACGCAGAAGACCATAACTGGAGTCCTTGAATTGACACAATCAAAGGAGCAACACAAGTCTTAAACTGTAATTTTCTAATTTTGAATTCAGGAGAATAAAGGCCATTATTTTTATTGTTCATAGCAGCACCAATGGCTATCCACTAGGCACAAACTCAGACAAGGTTAGGTTTTAAAAATCTCCTTTGTCTCATCATCATCAGGAATTTGGTTGACATCAACTATTAAATAGGGTTTTGCATTTGTGCCTATCACAGTATAGTTATAATTTCTACTCATTCTTATTTTATCTTTACATTTTGGTTTTGAGACAATTCCACCAGGATTCTCAACAAAGAAGGTACCTCATTTAATTCGTTACTTGGGCTCCTGTTCAATTTTTTTTTCACTTGAGAATATATTTCAGCTGTTCAGTGTTGGATATGGATGGATGATTACTGAATTTTTCTTTAAGCTCCTGGTTTCTTAGAGAATAGCTTGGACAGTCTATCGAGTTCTTTGTTGAAAAGAATAGAAACTCCCTCAAAAAAGCTCAAATGAGAAGAACAAAAAAAGTACAAAATTATATGAAGTCCTCAGAAAAGCTCAAAATGTTTTAAATTTTTGAAGTGTCCCTTTTCAGTGAAATAAAATTGTCATGAACTGTTAATTCTTGTGAGTTTTAAATTTCAAATGTTAAGGTAATGGAATTGATCAGAAATACGGCATTACTGACTACAAAATTCAGTTTGGGGTAAAATAAAATCCGTAAGATACCTATCAGGTACAACATACGCTTGTCTCTTATACTTTGGAGCATTACATGATTCTCTTGGGATATTCAGTTTTGCTTGTTTTAATATAGAATGAAATTCTCTGAGGATAAGGAATCCTTGAGAGTAATAGGAATATAATAAAATATTTCAATCTGTCTCCAAAATGATTAGTTTGGGAACAGGGTCTGCCCAAATTCTATAGTAGGAAACATTTTAATTCATGTGAATATATTGTGCTGGCATCTGGGCATTTTTATTTAGCTGTCATTAACATACTATAAAATATATAGGTCTTGAATGTTCAGTTCAATGAGTTCTGGCATTTGTATACATCCATATAATAATCATCCCAAATGAGATAAAGAAGTTTCCTAGAAATTTCCTTCATGCTCTTTTCCAGGCAATTTTCCTTGCAATGATTATCTAATTTTTATCACAATGGGTTAGTTTTACTTGTATTTGGATTTCATATAAATGGATCTAGATCACATAATATGTGTTCTTTAGGTTCTGGCATCTTTTGCTTAACAGAATGTTTTTGATACTTTTGCATATTTCTGCATGTATAAGTAGTTCATTCATCCCGTATCCCTGCATGGTTAGACATTGTATAGATATACCACAATGTATTCCACTTTTCACTATTATGAATAATGTTGCTAGAAAGATTGAGATAGAAATCTTTGTGGGAACACATGTATTGCTATCTTTTGCATGAATGCCAAAGGGTAGAATTACTTGGTGATGGTGGTCATGAGGCACGAATGTTTGTAAGAAATAGCCAGACAGTTTGCCAGTGAAGTTGTATCATTTTACATTCCTATCAGCAGTATTTGAGGGTTTCGGTTTCTCCATATTCTTGACAATTGGTTTTGTCAGTCTTTTTCAACCTTTCAAGTGGGTTAGAAGTGTTAACTCATTGTGGATTTTTTCTAAAATGACAATTGGTCCTAATATATTTCCTTTTAGGAGGTATGTGTTAAAAGTTTTATGCTCATGATTTTTTACGCTCTTCTTCTTTTATTATTGCTTTTTAGGAGTTCTTTATATACCTACATACAATTCCTTTGTCAAATATATGTACCGTGGAAAAAAATATACATATGCCTGTATATGTGTCTCCCAAAGCAATTGTTTTATTTTGCATTCCCTCCAGCCATGAGAGTTCCTCTTGCTCTCCATCCTTGCCAGCATTTGGTGTTTCCAGTGTTTTGCATTTCAGCCATTTTAATAAGTATGTAATGGTATCTTGTTATTTTAGTTTGCAATTCCCTGATGACATAAGATGTAGAGCATCTTTTTGTATGTTTATTTGCCATCTGTATTTGCATCTTTGATGAGATGTCTGTTCAGATCATTTGTCCATTTTTTAGTACAATTGTTCTTATTGTTGAGTTTTAAGAGTTCTTTGATTTTTTTGGATACTAGTCCTTTATCAGATATATGTTATGCAAAGATTCACTCCATTTCCGTGCCTTGTTTTTTTATTCTCTTAACTGTGTCTTTTGGCAGATAAGAAGTTTTTAATTTTAATGAAGTCCAACCTACTAATTTTAGCTTTCATGGATCATGCTTTTGGTTTTGTATCTAAAAACTCCAAGTTCCCCTAGATCTTCTGTGTTACCTTCTGGGAGTTTTATAGTTTTGCATTGAGTCTGTGATCCATTTGGGGTTAATTGTGAAAGGTGTAAGATCTGTATCTATGTCTTTTCTTTTCTTTTTTCTGCATGTGGATATCCAATTTCTCCAGCACCATTTGTTGAAAAGACTATCATTTTTCCATTGAATTGCTTTGGCTCCTTTGTCAAATATCAGTTGACTAGGTTTGTGTGGGTCTAGTCCTATATTCTCTATTCTGTTCTATTGACCTGTTCATCTATTTGACCAATACCACACTGTCTTGACTCCTATAGCTTGACAGTGAGTCTTGAAGTCAGGTAATATCAGTCTTCCAAGTTTGTTTTCAATATTGTGTTGGCTATTCTGGGTCTTTTCCTTTTCTCTATAAACCTTAGAATCGTTTTGTAGATATCCACAAAATAATTTCCTGGGATTGTGATTGAGATTGCCCTGAATCTATAGATAAAGTCGGGAAGGACAGGTATCTTGACAATATTGAGTCTTCTTATCTGTGACATAGAATATTCTCCATTTACTTAGCTCTTTGATTTCTTTCATCAAAGCTTTGCAGTTTTCCTCATGTAGATCTTATACATATTCTGTCAGATTTATACCTAAGTATTTCCTTTTTCAGTGCTAATATAAATGGTATTACATTTTTTATTTCAAATTCCAACTGTTCATAGCTGTTCATATAAGAAAGCACTTGATTTTTTAACATTAGCATTATATCCTGCAACTTTGCTATAATAGAATATTATTTCCAGAAATTTTGGGAGTGGGGGCTTGAGATTTTCTACATAGACACTTCTAGCATCTGTGAACAGACAGTTTTATTTTTTCCTTCCAACTATGTATACTTTTAATCTCATTACTGCTTTAGTTGAAATTTCTAGTATGATGTTGAATAGGAGTGGGGAGAGGAGATATCATTTTTCCTCATTTTACAGAAAAGTATGTCATTTTTCATGACAAAGTATAATGTGAACTGTAGGTATTTTGCATAGGTGTTACTTTATCAAGTTGAGGCAGTTGCCCCCATTCTTAGTTTACTGAAAGTTTTTATCATAAGCGAGTATTGGATTTTGTCAAATGTTTTTCTGCATCTGCTGATATGATATGATTTTTCTCCTTTAGCCTGTTGATGTGATAGTTTGTGCATTAATACATTTTCAATTAAGCTATCTTTTCATGAGCAGAAATTTTATTTTTTATCAAGTCCTATTGGTCTCTCTCTCTTTTTTTTCTTTTATGGTTTTGGCTTTTTATGTTCTTTCTGGGCTTCTTTTTCTTTCTTTTTTTTTCTGGGCTTTTTAATGGGATTCTTTATCATCATTAGATGATGAAATGGTAGTAAATAGGTTAGGACTTTTTAACGATAGTGTTTTGGAGCTGTTAAACATTAGACAGAATGAATTCATTTATAAGCCATTTTAACAAACAACTTTAGCAATTGAAAAGAAACAGAACATCAACATTAAACCCTAGAACCTCTGGTAAGGCAATCAGTGAATTTTTAGCTTGTTAACTTCTCAGAGTTCATCTTAGTTTAGCATATTATCAGTCTGGCTGAGAAGCAGCTAGACCTGAAATCCAGCCTTACCTCTGCTCACTAGGCAGAACCGCTGGAGGTAAGGGCAGTGTTTTCTCATCAACCAAAGGTACCATCCTTCATATAAGCCTGCACCAGTCCTAAGGGGGTTTATTCAAGCCTTTTAAAATCCAGTTGTCTGGGTAAGGCTTATTTAAATCTTAAGTTCAAGACCAATGCGAGCTACAGCAGTTCTGCTATAATATTTGTTTTGAAAATGTGATTTGTTACAACACGAATAATATACAGGGGGAGAATTCAGCAAAATGTGAATTTTGCATTTGCACGTGTGTGATTTTGTCAGCAAGATACATTAGGTAAATGCAAGAAGTACACCCAGCTAAACCAGATCACACAGACATATACAAAATGCACACACAGGCATACCTTCAACCTCTGCCTCCGTTCACCTCGTGTGTTACACACCACACCCATTCACATGTGGTGTTACAGCATTCCAGTCAGTTCCAGATAACACTGTTTCCACCATTCATAATAACTTATAAGCTGCACCCCTTCTAACACCGATTTTGCTTCCATGAGCAAACTTTAGTTGTTGTTTCCATTGTGAAGTGTCCTGTTTATTGTCATATTGCTGTATTTCTTTTTTTTTTTTAAGATTTTATTTATTTGAGAGAGAGAATGAGATAAGAGAGAGAGAGCATGAGAAGGGGGAGGGTCAGAGGGAGAAGCAGACTCCCCGCCGAGCAGGGAGCCCGATGCGGGACTCGATCCCGGGACTCCAGGATCATGACCTGAGCCGAAGGCAGTGGCTTAACCAACTGAGCCACCCAGGCGCCCATATATTGCTGTATTTCTTAAATGTGCACCATTATGCCATTGCTTTTATTATGTTCCTTTTTTTATTTTTATTTTTATGCATCATTGTTTTTGAGTGTTGCACTCCTAACACTATTTTCCACATAAGCTTTGTGGTCTTTATTGTACGAATTTGCATAATGTGATGATTTTTAAGAACTTCTGTTTCAATACAGCAGTATTTAGTTTCAGCCATGAAGAAGCCATACCACAAACATACTCTAAACCTAATATAGCAGAAATTATCACAAGGTAGAAAAGAAGACAAGGTGTATGTGTTACAGCAGGTATCTATCACCATTCCCATCTTGTGGCAGTAGTAAGGAGAATGTTCTCTCCCTCTCCCTCCTTCCATTTCTCCCTCTCTCTCTCTCATCTTGGCTTCCAGAGTCCAACTCATTCTTCAAAACCTCTTTGCTGCCATAGGACTATACTCAAGGCTCTTTCTTGGCCTTTATCCCTTCTGCTTTATATGATGGTGAGACATGTGTGTCCTTCTTGTACTGGGGTCTAAGGGTAGAAACTCTCTATTTTCTATTACAACTTGTTTCCAGGTGTGAATCAATAAGAAACACATTGTGTGAAATGGGGATAGTGCATGCTACAAATAAAGGATCTAAGAGATCACCTTAGGTGAACCAGGGTGAAAGTACATGTTAAAGAAAAATAAGTGTTGATGTTTAAAATCCAAGTGTGTTAAAACCTAACTACCAAGAACAGTGCTTGGATCATAGTATGTACTCAAAATATTTAATGAAGGAATGAATGAATGGTAATGAAGGCGATTGGTAGCCCATAGATCTGTTTAAATCATCTCAGTTCCCCCAAAGAACATGGAAATTCAGAGATAATAAGAAAATCTTCAATAAATAATACTATATATTATGGTAGTATCTTTTGCAAATAATGAAACAAGAATAATATGGAAGCAATTATTTTGGCTAGGAGGGACAGAAAAAGGAAACTATAAGAATTTTGTATAAATTATTCTTTTTAAGAAAGTCCTTTCGCTAGAATTTGATCTTCATCTGAAAACAGAAGCATTACCTAAATAGTTTCTGATTTCCAGATAGCTGTACTTAAGCATTTAGGTATGTGTCAACAGTGAAGAATGATGTTAAAATAAGCCCAGGTTGTGTTCCATCACAGTGCTACTGCTTAGAGCCTGGTTTGAACTTCCCTCCTCTCTTCACCAGATTCCTGCCATCATCTCCCTGCCCCATGCATATCTCCTGACAGCTTGCTCTCATGACAACACCCTCTTTAATGATCTCAAAATGTTAGAGTAGCGCAGGCTCCTCCCTGCTCAACACCCACCACCTTACTCCCTGCTCTGTCCACCGTCTTACTCAGAGTAGAACACCAGTGACCAATCCCATGTTGCTTTCTTCCTCCTTACCTCTCAAACCTGCCCCCACAACTCTTACCCTCTCTCTTCCACCCCCAACTCTCACTTCTGTTCCAGCCTTAGCACTCACTGACCATCCTACATTCTAGAAGTACTTCCACATTGTTTTGTGCCCTGGCTGTTTCTTCTGCTTGGAACATTATCCCCACAGATATCAAATGGCTCCTTCCCTCACTTCCTTGGAATCTTCCCTCAGGTGACCCCTTCTTAATAATTCTTACCCAGACTACATTATTTATAATGTGAACCTCACCCTTCCCTGGCCATTCACTTCCTTGGTCCTCTTTCCTTTTTCTTTTTCCATACCAATTTCACTTTCTAACCTGCTATGTAGTTTACTTTTTACCATATGTTAATTGCCTATATTTCCCATTCTAAAACATAAACTCTGTAAGGGCAGGGATCTTTATTGTTTTATTTGTTTTGTTCACTGATGACTTACCAGGGCTTAGGTTAGTGTGAAGAATATAGTGGGTACTCAATAAATACTGTTGAATGTATGAGACCATTAATGAACATTTTACAAATCCTTCTACTGTTTCAGCTGTATATTTCTAATGATTTCAAGGTTCACTGACAACACAGCAGACTTAAAAACCAGAAGCATAATGATAAAGTAGAAAGCAAAGGGCCTTTTTGTTTTTGTTGTTTGTTGCTTTTGGTTTTTTTAACATCCAAAGTTTCAAGTAAACCCAGACTTAATACTATAACTGTAGTTTTGGTGATGAGGAAAAAATTTTTTTGAATAAAAAATAAAAAACTGTGGGTGTTGTTAAGATGACATGTGGCAAGAACACATATAATATGTCTTTTAAAATTTGAATTAGTAGCAAATGCTCATTTTTATTCGTGATGTTTTTCTCTCACCATTCTGGTAAAGATAAAATGTATTGATCATAATAATATTGATTGACTTCTTTCAAAGGTGGAGGAAAAACTCTTAGCCTGTGTTTTTCCATTGGGATTGTGCTATTTAAAACAGTATGGCAGAAAAGCAAGTGAGCATGGCTGTTTAATTACAGTAGAACACGCTACCAATTCAACTATTGATTTTACTTCATTTGCCATCTTATAATATATTATATACTTTTCAACCATTCTACATAATGTTCAGTATAGAATTTCATATTTATAAATTCTTTTAAATATTTAATGCCTTCCCATTTAGGTTCTTAAATCAAATGATTTCTAATAGGCTAAAATAATCAGCATTACACTGAAAATTTAGGAAAGAGATATAGAGATAGATCAAACCTTATGATATGTAAGGAGTTTTAGGAAACACAAAACCATGTATCTGAATATTAAATGTGTCAAATTACATGTATTAATTAGAAGTTATGGGTTAATATAATAGAAACTCTAATGGTATGACTACAGGACAGCAGTATATAATGAAATGTAGTTCATATATGCAGGTAAGATGGAAAGTGAAATGTAAATTTATGTGATTTAATAAGGTGGTTATTGAACGATGTATAAAAATTGAACAAGAAAAAGCTTGGCTTTATTAGCATATGATGCAAATTATTTTAAAAATCTTGTTTGAAACATAAATTATACTGCTATATGTAGAGATTCTAATTCTCTGGGACAACAGAGCCATGATATCGTAGAAAAGTAATAAGATCATTAACAATAAACTAAAGATCAATATAAATGTTACATATATACATAAGTGTGGTGTGCACACACATGTGCATATTTTAGGGTATGTACTAAGCTGACAACCAGTGATGTTGTATAATAGTAAGTATTAAATGAACAAAACCGCCATACATAGCTAAGTATGTTGGCAAGGGACATTTAGTCATTTGTTAAAAGTGGCAAAGTGGAAGAAATATCTGAAATATATATTGCAGTGTTACTCAACACACCACTTTGGCCTTGTCTGCAGGTTGTTTTCTTGATCTATGAAGGCATTAGGGAATGACCACTAATTAGTGTTACTAGACCAAGCGATGGCCATATTGGGTGCCACCCTGGCTATCTAAGTTGCTAATGTACAGTCCCATTCCAGAAGAGCTGTCACTATAAAACCAGGTCAGCATGGCAGCAGAAATCTATAAATATCGTGCCTATGTCATATCCTATCATCTCTGGAAGGAGCACGCACCCTGTCTTTTTAAAAGAGGTTTCCATATGCTGTAGAAGACATGTGTGATAAATTAAGCACTTCTTTCTAGACACTGAAAACATAATAGTGATATAATTAATTACAGTCATATTCTTGTTAAAATTGTGCAGAAAAATTACACCTTTTTCGATTAGCATGAAATATAAGTGTCAAATCTGTAATAAAACCCTGATCAATAAAACAATAATAATTGTGTTGTTAAAAGCGGACATTGAAAGGTGTTCATGGCAACATATTTTAAAGGTTAGAAACCCTTTTAAAATAAACGGATTTCATCTTTACACTATGTCATCTAAATCATTACTGTGTTTGTGTATACAATTATAATCAGACGATAAATTGCAGCTATTGAATGGATTAAGTCTGCACTTCTTGACCTCATAAATCTGAGATTGTCATAGCTTTAGAAAATGCTTGTGTAACAATCAGTTGATTACATGGCATGAGCAGCTGCGTGCATGTTAACTGGAAAATATGAAAGGGGAAGGGTAATGCAGAGTTCAGTGGCAGAACTTTATAACGTATTTGACACTTTCTTTTTAACACTTTCAGACCCTCCCTTTGGAATGTGCCTTATATTTTAGTAGGTTTACACATTTAATAGAAGGATGTGAAGAAAGTTGACGCTAACAAAATGAGGTCCAACTGAAATGTCAGTGTTCATTAAGATTCCCTGAAAATATCCATTCGTGTTAAATCACCGTATTTTTTAAAGCCTTAACAGAGCATCATAAAGAGTATGGTGGTGAGAAATACTTCACAGTACACTCTAATTAGTGATTTAGGAAAAAAAATCTTCACCAATCCAAAATGACAATCTGTGCCCAAGTGCGCCATCTCCAGCAGATACACAATGCCTCTTTGACAAAACCACAATTTATGTTCAAGAGAAGTGAATCAAAGGATGGGTAATGCTGTACACTTTTGAAAATTTCAAAAATATAAAAGTGACTCTCTCACCACTAATGAAAATAAAATCCTTAAAATAGCAATATACTAGTAGTTTTTGATGGAAGTTGATACCCGCACCTGCTGTTTTATGCTTAATTCGTGAGGCATTATGTGCATTTTAGATCTTCTTAGGAGAATAGGCTTTAACTCAAATTTATCTATTTGTATATAGCTTCCACCCTCAAAAATTTATATAGAATATGACCAAATTTTGAAAATCTCCTATATTAAAATGGTATTAATCAAAGATTTAAAGAGAATTAGATTATTAATAATGAAATATTTTCATTTACTTTAATTTTCTCAGATGAAAGGAGCTAAAGCATGCTTTAAGCATTAGTTAGGAATTTACAGCCTACTTGTAAAAGTGGCATTTTTCTCATTTTGCATAAAAAAGTTAGAGTATAGAATAGCTAAATAATCCCAAGGTCACAATGAAAAGGGGAATGAGGGGCAGCTCAAAAGAAAATCCTCAATTTCCAGCTCCTAAGGAACAAGTCCTTTTTTATAACCCCTGTTTAATAACATTTAATGATTAAATTACCATGAAAATAAAACATCTTGTTCCAAAGGCATTCTAGCATGGAAAAATAGAAGACAGTGATCTATGATATCCTCTCACCTTCGTTAAAACAAGCCTTATAACAGATTAGACCCGGAGTACTCCCACCTGTCTAGAGAGCTAGCCAGTGTTCAGAAAGTTGTGTAAGGGAATGTCCACATCCCTACCCAAGATGGGATTCTTTGCCTCTACGAACCTGACCCAGATAGTTATTGATCACCAACAATTGCACAGATGTCTCATTTTGACTTCTGGCAACATAGCCACATAGATTGCTACTTCATCTGATGTTGAAATTGACCGATTTGTGAGATGATGTCAAGGAGTCCCATGTTGTAGACTGTTAACTTTGTTGACTATGAAGAGCTACTTTATATCACCTAATCATAATGGTGAGGATAGGAGTGTCAATATTTACATTCGATAAGTATGTCACATCAATTCATCTTTCAAGCAATCTGCAATGGACTTATCATTGTTCTCAACTACCAGATTACAAAATTAAGGAATTAAGTGTATTGTCTGAGGTCACAGAGCTGGAAAGTGGTATAGCCAGATGTAGAATCAGATCTTTAAACTTCCAGAACTCAGATTCTTAACCGCTGGGCAATCCTGCCTCCAGGTTTTACATTTCCCAGCTCCAGCTGATGTTCTAGAGTTGGGCTTCTGAATCTCAACAATCAATGCCTCCCAACAGGCAGCTTAATTAGCTCCTCTGGTTTAAAAGTGACCATTTTAAAATTTTGTTCTAAAAGTGACCCATAGACCAGTATGACTGGTTTTATTTTTTCAACTTTCATTGACTTGACTAATTGTATGATAAAGTGCAGCTACTCTAGTTATTGGTGTTTATGGGTATTTCATTCAAGTAAAAAATACAATCAATTAAAGTTTACTATTTTAGTCAAAGACAGAATGTTTTTCAGATAAGTATGTTAAAGCAATCAAACAGCTGCTGTGAGGAATGTACCCCTTAATAGAGTACTTGTGTGCCACAGAATGAATTGAAAGGAATTTATTCAAATTTGTCAAATCAGTTTGTTGTGGTTTTTCGACATCATTGATAGAAACATTCAGTGAATTAGCTTCATTGGTTAACTACTTTTGGTCAATATGCCAAACAAAAATAATTTTATTTTGGATCATCTGATCTCTACAATTCTATGATATGAACACAACCTTGCTTAACATAGCTTTTTCTTAACAGAACTCTTAAAGGTTTTTTCACCATGTTCTCCCTCACTCTCTGGGTTCCTCATGTCTTCTAACTTTTGAAAGTGTCTTCTCAACTTTTGAAAGTGCCTGTCTTGAGTATGCTCTTCCCCATGCCTGGAGCATGTGTTTCCCCACTTTCTTACCCTACCTCTGTCCCAGGTTCAATAGGTCTTCAGAGCTAAGTTCAGTGATTCCTCCCCTAAGGATGGCTCCCTGACCTCTGTGACTAGATCAAAAATCCCTACTACCTGCTATTGGAACACATAGCACTCCCCTTTTAGCACTTGTCAGCATAGTTACATTTCATTGGTGTGATTCTTTGATAAATGTCTCTTTCCCAGTAGCCTGTAAGCTACATGCAGACAGGCAACCTATCTGTTTTGCTCATCATTTACTCCTAGGGCTTGGACAGTCTTTGGGGCATATACATGTTGAATGAAGTAATATTCGATAGCATACTGATGAAGCCAAAGACATGATACAGAAAGGGAAAACATTGACTTCTAATTAACTTTATTGAGATGTAATTTACATCAAATAAAATACACCTGTTTTTAAGTGTGCAGTTCAGTAAGTTTTGAATGGGTTGGTTTTCCATAGCTTGCCTCTTTGTGATACTGAGCTGTAACACAGGCAAATCTTTGAATGTCCCTGGACTTCGGATCCTTCATCTGTGTTATGGGATTAGGCTGTTCCTAAAGTCCCTGCCCATACTAGGATTCTGGACCTGTGTTCAGGCTATTTGCACCTGAGAGTATGTCTAAAGATCTATGTTCTCCAAAGGGCAACTACATCATTAGAAAATTGTCAAAAGAGAGGTTCAGCCTGCCTGATGTTGGTAGTGATTTGCTTAAAAATTCCTTCTTCATTGACCAAACTTGAATTTTCAAGTTACCCCAGCTTTGAAAAATGAAGATTTAGCTCCCTTAGAATGGCCTGTCTTTTAACATTTGGTTCAATATCTTTGTCAACATCTCCATCCCCTAGGGAATCAGTTCACAGTTCATATATAAATCATCACAGTATGCACCTTCCATACATTACAGTTCTGTTTGTCAATTATACCTGCATAAAGCTGAAAAAGAAAAAAAAAAAAACGCTCTCTCCATACCCTGGGATTAAAAACAGAATATTTAGACCATGTCAACTAGAGTTGTGGTAGCTCTTTTCCGTGAAGGCCTCTGAAGCACAAAGGAAAAAATTAAATAAGGGCTACTTCAGGGAAGGTAAAGATGTCTCTCTTCTTTCTACCTGTATTTGTAGCTTCTTCCCTTTGTCCTCTCTTTCTCTCTCTCTATTCCTTCCTTCCTTCCTTCCTTCCTTCCTTCCTTCCTTCCTTCCTTCCTTCCTGCCCTCATTATTTTAATAACAAGTACAAAAACAGTACATTGATCTACTTTTTGAATTTAGAGCACTGGATAACAAATTGTTCACTAAATGTAACAATTTAAAACATACTCAGGCGCTGCTACATGGATGGCAAACAGAGAAAGAGTAATTGAATAAGGAAAGGAAATAAAAAAGGAACAAAACAGACAAGCAATGAGAGCACAAACTGCCTGACAGCCTAGAACGCCCCATAGAGCAAGGGAAGAAAAGAGGAAACACAGGGAGAGACTAACACAAACCACCACCCACAGGGGCATGCATTTTGATGAAATAGAGGGTCTCTATTTTTAGGCGAGACAAACCCAGTTGTGAATATTTAGGACGTGGATTCTCAAATGATGCCCTTGCACTGGGCAGGTGAAGCTAAATATTTTTAAATGGATCTAATTCACACTGAAAAAAAAATTTCTTAAATAAAACAGTGTCCCTCTGAAGATGGTTCTCCCATTATTTCTTAATTAAACCTTTATATCTGAATCTGCTTACTCTACTAGCACCTAGATTTAGCAGGAAAGGAAGTATATGTTTAGTTATATTAAGAATAAAATGATCTGTATTTTAGGGAAGGCTCTTTCAACCAAAAAATATCAAAACTATTCATTCGAGTAATTGATGTTAAAAATATTTTCCCCAATACATTTTTCCTTTGTGAAATTTTAATAAAGGAATCCATGCACATAGTTAAAAAAAATCAAATGGGACACAGGGCTTACAAGGCAAGCAGCAGTTGGCCACCCCACTCCTTAGTACTTTCAGTCTTACTGAGGAAATCACTTTTAATGGTTTCCTGTGTAGTTCTTTGGAGCGATTGCCTCCCAAAGCTAAATGATATGCTTAATTACTATATCACAACTTACCAAATTTAAATAAAAAATATCGGACATAAAAGATGAGAAAATTACACTACCTCACTTATCCTACCCTGCTAACTTCCATTTCCCCCCTTATACCAATTTTTGATGGTTTTTTTTTTTTTGCCCTCTAAAGAACTTTGTACCTTTAAATAATGTATTTGAATCACCATTTTATGATGATTGACTATTCTCAACACCCCAGTGATAGAAGATGATAATACCAGTATTCCTCTTTTCTCTCTACCTATTCTATCATATTTCACTTTCTAATTTATACTCTTAAAGTTATGGGACCACATCTTGACTCTTTACATAATTTTCATTCTGTTTTACAAAGATAATTTAATCTTCTATTTTTGTCTATAGAAAAGGGGGCCTGAAGCAGTCAATGAAAGATGTTTTATTAGAAAAACAACAGTACTCGATGGGTGGAATGGTTCTCCAGGGTAGAGAGCAATGTAAATCCTATTGTCTTCCTTCAACATTTTTAGTAAAATACCCATTTTCTTATTAAGTTCTATAGGCTTCCTACAGATTTAATTAAAGCGAGTCTCAAGAGCCTAAAGAAAATCATGGCATTTATTTTATTTAAAATGTAATAAATAGCATAAAAATTTCAAGAAAGAAGATGCCAGCTATTTGCCAAGCCATGACCTAGGTATCTTAGTGAATTGAAAACATTTCAGGGCCCGGTCATCACTTTGAAATCTCACAAACTTGATTTTATTCACTAAGAATTGAGTCATCTCTTAAGGCCAAATTTCTATCAACCAAGTTCATAACACACAAGCTTACTCATCAGAATACCAATTTCTCAAATTATTGTGATAAATTTAATTGTCAAGGCCTTAGACATTCCTGTTATTTCCTTGGTGCAGAATATGCTTTTTGAAGGTGCTTCCATGTGTTGAGTCTTGGTGGAAGGCGAGCATAGATCAAAAAACAAGATTTTTAAAGGTGATTCCATCATCACATTTAAGTTATAAAAATATTACAAGTCTTGAATCATGTCTTACAGTAGATCTTTAAAGACTTCTCAGATGGGTAAATTCCTGATACTGATGGTGGTGTGTGGTATCACAAAACAGTTTCAATTAGAGTATGTGGCCTGGCTCAAAGGTGAGAAGACACCTGGGATAATGTCATATTAGGGAAGTTAAGAAGTGAGCTAGTTTTGTTTTTAAAATAATTTTTTTAAAAAACAAAATTCTGCAAAATGTGGGATTTGAAAGCAGAAGTGTCACAAGTATTCTTTGAAAGATCAGACTGAGGATGGAGTACGAGTAGAAGGCAAATTAGCTAGGAAGTAATGAGGAAGAGGACCTAGAGAAGTTGCTTGAAAAATTGTGGAGTGAAACTGATTGGAGAAATTGGAAGGAAAAGCAAATCTTATCCTGAGAGGCCAATCTCCTAGTGCCGTCTTTCCATGACTCTGTTCTCTGCATCCCCCAGTTAAGTGGCTGTCGTCTTTCTCCCTTGTCATGGTCATTTGTCTATGCCTCTCTTACAGAACTTGTCTGTCTTTTACTTTGTGTTAGGTTATTCATAAATCTATGATATCTGCTCTATTAGGTAGAAAATTACTATCTAATTTATCTTTACTTCTTCAACACCCAGCCCAAAGTCTTGCATGTAGCAGGTATTGAAGAATTTTTTTTCATGTAGGAATGTGTTCATGCTTGACTAAAAGTGAACTGCGTCCAGTTCTTTTATTTCCTCCCTTTGTCTTGTCCTTCCTTCCCATTTTCTCCTTCCCACCTTTGCTCTATTTATCTTTCCTTTCTAACAAAGAGAAACCTGTGTGTGCATGGATAAGAAAAGACAGGTCTGTGGGTTCATAGAGATCGAAGACTTGAGAAAGAGAATGAGAATTGAAGTGATAAAGAGAGAGGAAATGTGATCCAGATATTACAAAAAAAAAAAAAAAAAGGAAAAAAGAAGAAAGTACATAATCCTCTTTTGGAGGCTAGAGGGACCAGGCCTGAATATCCACATACTATCTTAACTTGAATGGAAATGTTTTCAATGATGTTTGCCTGCATGTAAAAGTAGAGAAGTGTTTGGGCACCTGGGTGGCTCAGTCTGTTAAGCGTCTGCCTTCGGCTTGGGTCATGATCCCAGGGTCTTGGGATCGGATTGAGCCTCATGTCAGGTTTCCTGATCAGGGGGAGCCTGCTTCTCCCTTTCCCTCTGCCCCCTCACTTGTGCTTCCTTTCGCTCTCTAGCTCGCTCTCTCTTAAATAAATAAATAAAATCCTTAAAAAAAAAAAGTGTTTAAATTCCTGCCATTCCTTTATACTAAGAATAGATGGAAAAACAAACAAGCATCAAATTACCATAAACACATTTCAAATATCAGCTAACAAGAGATTATATCCAAAAGAGAAAGAAATGCAGAGGTTTGTATAGTTTCTGGTTTAGAGACTAGCAGTCCATAAAACTACTATCTGCATTCAAACTAGCTGTCAGAATTGATGGGCATTTTTCTATAGATGGATATTTTTGTTTGTTTTACTTTTTGAGTTCTATAGGCTTCCTACAGATTTAATTAAAGCGAGTCTCAAGAGCCTAAAGAAAATCATGGCATTTATTTTATTTAAAATGTAATAAATAGCATAAAAATTTCAAGAAAGAAGATGCCAGCTATTTGCCAAGCCATGACCTAGGTATCTTAGTGAATTGAAAACATTTCAGGGCCCGGTCATCACTTTGAAATCTCACAAACTTGATTTTATTCACTAAGAATTGAGTCATCTCTTAAGGCCAAATTTCTATCAACCAAGTTCATAACACACAAGCTTACTCATCAGAATACCAATTTCTCAAATTATTGTGATAAATTTAATTGTCAAGGCCTTAGACATTCCTGTTATTTCCTTGGCACATTGTCTCCTTGCAGGCAAGCTTTGTGGGAAGGTAAGTTATAAGTACGATTTCACTTGATGCATTTGGAATTAAAATCGGCAGATATACGTTTAAGTGTTAGACGTATGGATCAAGGGTTTCCTGAACCCAGTGACAAGTGTTCAGTGCACCTTTATCTTTGAAAGGAATAGACCCGCCATTAGAATTCCACAGGTCTTGTGAACCGGGTATTTTTTTTTTTTCACTTGGAATTCCTATGGGACTTACTGTATATACCATATTTTATGTGTTTCTTAATACCATTATATTTATATAATTGTTTACATTCACAAAAGGTATTTATTTAAGTTATGTGATGATTTCCATTGTGTTTCATATTAATATCACAGAAAGGGAAACTGAGGCTCAGAAATGTTAAGTGACTCGGCCAAAGAGCCTATGGATACTAGCTTATAAACCCCTGAAAAACAGGAAGCAAATCTTATATTTTTTATAGTCCCAAGAATGGTGCTCTCTAACAAGAGGTACTTGTGACTTACTTGTTGATAAGAGTAGGTTTATAAGAGTATGTAATGTCAGAATTGATATTTGAATATTGATAGAAATAGTCTTCACTTTACTCAACATTTCACAAGTTTTTATTTCATTATTGAGTTTCCCATAATGCATTTAAAACATAATTTGCTTTATAAAAATTGGGCTTTTTTTTTTTTTTTACATTCTAGGAACCTGTTTTAAAAGATGAATGACTTTGAGCTATTATTTTACATTTAAAAAGCACAGATGATCTTTGTTCTGTTGGGTGGCATATTAGTGATTGGTTTTAATTGCAAACAACAGACTCCACTCAGGGAAGCTTGAGCAGAGAAGAAATTTATTGGGGCGCCTGGGTGACTGAGCGACTCTTGGTGTTGGCTCAGGTCATGTCCCAGGGTCCTTGGATCGAGCCCTGTATTGGGCTCTGCACTCAACAGGGAGCCTATTTCTCCCTCTGCCCTTCCCTCGGCTCTTACTCAAACTCATGCTCACACTCTCTCTCTCTCACTCTCTCTCAAGTAAATAAAGTCTTGAAAAAAAAAAAGAAATTTATTAATGATACAGTAGATATAACCCATGCTTTGCTCAAATACCCTCAAATTCCTTTAACTCTGTGTGTTTATATGCAGATACTCCATTAAAAAATTTTTTTTTAATGTTGGCACCTGCAACTTTCTTTACACGCCTGTTCCAAAACTATGGTTGCTGCTTTGCCAACATGCATAGGAGGCCTGAAGTGCCAGGGAGATTAGGTCAGGTAGGGTGGCCCTCAGCCAATGACTGCCTCCCCTCATAGAGAATAGACAAGTCAGCTCCATTGCTTACAGTTAGGACAAATTCTGGTTGTAATTTAAACTCTGGAGTTCTTGCAGGATTGGACTTCAGCTAGGACTTCATCTGAGATCTCACACTTACTTGGCTTTTAAATCCTTCCCTGTCATGCTTCTTTCCTTCCTTGCTGGATTCTCCAGGAGCACTTTCTTAAAAAATCACTTGCACCAAATCCTTATCTTAGTCTCTCCTTCTGAGGAACCCAACTGTATTGGTTTCTTAGGGCAGCCATAACAAAATACCCCAATCTGGGTATCTTAAAACAGTATAAACATATTCTCTAACAGTTCTGGACACTGGAAGTCCAAACTCAAGGTGCCAGTAGGGTCATGTTCCCTCTGAGACTCTGGGTAGGGTCTTTTCCAGCCTCTTCCCAGCTTCCGGCAGTGGCCATCAATCCTTGGCATCTCTTGGCTTGCTGCTGCCTCTAACGTCTACCTATATTGTCACATGGCATTTTTCCTATGTGTCTCTGTGTCTTCACATGGCATTCTCCTCCATGTATCCTTTATTTTCTTTTATAAGGACTCCTTTCATATTGGATTATGATCCATGACTTTAACTTTACATCTGCAAACTCCCTATTTCCAAACAAGGTCATATTCACAAGTACCATGGATTAGAATTCCAGCATATCTTTTGTAGAGACACAATTCAACCCACAACAGTAACATAAGGCAAATGAAGTTAGGGACCTCACAGGAAGGGCCAGAGCATTTAGCCTTGGAGACTACAAAGCAAGGAATACCACCCAAGCATACAAAGGAGTGATTCCTGAGAAGAGCCACTGCCAGTTAGCATGGACACCAAGCTTCATTTGCCATGGCTTGCTGTTGTGTGTGAGATTCTAGAACTTCCACCCTCTTGTCCTTGAGAGCCAGGAGCCTCTACTCTGATGAGAAAATGGACTCTGTATGTATGGCCCCGGTTTCTCCATGTTGCTTCTTCCAAAGTGAAATCTCATGTGGGCAAAACCAAAATCTGAGAGAGAGGTGAGAAAACATGTTTTTTCCACTGCTTCTGTGGGGATGCAGCTCTCCCAAAATGAGAAATTCTTCCAATAGAGGAGAAATGTTCGAAATGTGTCACATAGCCAGAAAACATGAAAAACTACCACTACAGTTAGTCTCAGTGACAAATTAGGATGCCTGAGGGTATATAGAATTTTTTCTACATTTTTAGATACCAGTTTAATTCTTTTTTGAAAGAGAAGAAATAAAACTTCTGCTTTGGGGAACTTGTCACTATTCTTTATATTTTCTACCTTAGAATGCAATGTTACTCTTCTTTAAGCTATGAGTGGACATTTACTCTATAGTTCATTAGAATACTAAAGAGCTTCATGTGTATTAAGCTTTTGGCTGCATGATTATTTATTACGAAGTTCTTAAAGATATTTATATTAAAATTATTTGTGTAGGAGGAGAAACAGATTTGAAGGTTAATTGAAAGAAAGGATTTCATGTTTCATTTGTGGAATCTATGAAAAGACATGTTTAAACCTGTTATATATTGCTTCATGAGACCTATACTTAAATTTATATGAACTAGGAGGCATTATTTATTAATGTTACAGTTTTTAAATGGATTTAGGGTCTAGTTAGGTTCATGGTATTGTTTTTTTTTTTTTTTAAAGACTATTTATTTGAGAGAGAGCACAAGAAGTGGGGAGGAGCAGAGGGAAAGAAAGAAGCAGACTCCCTCCTTAGCAGGGAGCTGGAGGCAGGGCTCAGATCTCAGAACCCTGGAATCACGACCTGAGCAGAAGGCAAACGCTTAACCAACTGAGCCACCCAGGTGTCCCCATGGTATTGTTCTTAATATCTATTTCTGTTGCCCAGCACACAGCCTGGTAAATGGAAATGGCAATAAATATTTGTTAATTGAAAGAGAAAGAACAGGAATCTTTTGGGTTCTAATTTTTTTTTCAGTTGAAAGAAGGCAACTTATCACATGAAGTTTCAGTGGTCAAAATGGACGTGAGGGGCGCCAGGGTGGCTCAGTCATTAAGCGTCTGCCTTCGGCTCAGGTCATGATCCCAGGGTCCTGGGATTGAGCCGTGCATTGGGCTCCTTGCTGCATGGGAAGCCTGCTTCTCCCTCTCCCACTCCCCCTGCTTGTGTTCTCTCTCTCATTGTGTCTCTCTCTGTCAAATAAATAAATAAAATCTTAAAAAAATGGAGGGGATTTTTGAACTGTGTCCTCTATCTTGTTACACAAACAAAATGTAAGTCACTAGTTGCAAATTTGGATGAATATCCAATGTGATCTTATTTTTGTTTAATGGTCAATACCTTAATGCAGGGGTCACCAAACAATGGCCAAATTTTGCCCACCACCTATTATTGAATGGTCTGTGAGCCAAGATGGTTTTTACATATTGAAATGTAGCATATAAAAAAGACTATTATTATTTCAGTAAGGACAGTTGCTCAGAGTTAGGACCTTGCTTCTTGGCCTGCCAAGACTAAAATATTTATTCGCTGACCCCAAGAGTTTGCTGACCCCTGCATAAGAATATATCCAAGTAGACTACTGTATTGAAAGCATTCTGTTATCGTAATAGAGTTTACCAATGTGTTGCCATGTTTTTCACCAAGAAAATCAGCCCTAGAAGGAAAATAATTATGTTTTGAAAAAACAAAGTGAAAATGAAGAAAATACAATCGGGGGATAATAAAATTAAAGACTATAGAATCAGGGGATAATAAAATTAAAGCCTATATAAAATTAAAGACTACAGATAATAAAATTAAAGACTATAGAATCTCTGTTCTAGAAATGCATAGGTGGAGTAACCTCGTCCACCCTAAGGCAACAAATACTTGTTAAAAATGATTCCTTACATTTGTATACCACCGTAACTTTTCAAAGCTCTCTCCTGATAGTATTTAATGTCTTATAGCTGTATTACAGCAATAACTGACCTTTTTTGTTGTTTAGCATTATGAAACTCAATTGTGTGTACATTCTTTTTATCTTTCATGATGATAGGTATTCTGTTCAACCAAGAGATGTAGTTGGAAATCAAGAAATACCTTGAAAGCTCTACTTGCCTAAAGCTTATTCTGGCTGAAGTCCATGCATGAAGTTCAAAGGTACTAGAACAAACTTAAAGTTACCTTATTTTTTAATTTAGTAAACCAAGGATATGGTTTTGAAAAAAAAAAGTTCCTATAAACTCTAAAAAATGTACTTTTTGTGTAAATATTACATAAGTATTATTGAATATAAGTATTATTCCAAAGATCTCAATACCTGATGCAGAGGGTAATTTAAAATACGGTTATTTTGGTTATGAGTAAGGTGGTTTCAAGTGGTGTGTTAAGGGATCCTGTTTAAGACCGTTGTTATTAACCATGTTGATTGGCAAAAATCTCCAAAGGCATGCTAATTTGATTTCAATAAATTGAAGTTGGGAATTATGAAGTATAAAATGTTCAAGATGCTGCTTAATAGCAACCTTATGGAGAAGGCTTCAAGGTTTAGGTGATTGTTAGCTTAATGTTTGTCAAGGGCATGATGCGATTCCAAGAAAATTTATGACCTTAGGCTACAACAATTTAGGTAAAGCAAGGTGAAGGCCCCTCTCTATTCTGTGAGATCCCAGTCACATCAAAGTACTTGATCAATTTCTGGATGGTAGACTCTAAGAAGAGTATAGAACATCAGGGATGGCAAATAGATTTCATGTTGTCTGTCATTTTTGTTTGTGGCCTAGAGAACTGGGTTGAGAAGGATTCTGAGGCTTTATGCAGGCCCACTGGGAAATGGTGCTGTGTTTGTCTGGCAGGGAGGTAATGCATTATTATCACTGAATATATAGGTTCATGACTGGGCTAGAAAGGGGATAGAACAGTGCTGACAAAAGTTCAGCTCTTTCATCTCCTGCACACTTTTGTTTTCTCTCATTAAGGGTAAGCAATCTCTTAAAATTTTATGTGCCTCTTAACAAGGTCATCTCTTAGAACAAGGGTAGGTAAACTATGGCCAACAGGCCAAATCTGCCTCATTGTCTCTTTTTATATTTTAAATATAAATGTCATGTTTTACATTTGTTCCTTGGATTATATTTGGTGGATCTCACAAAATGCTATAAATAACAGTCTCATTTTTATTATCTCCAAAATAGTATATAAAATTTGTATCTCATTTTTAGGCCAATAGTTTTTTTGGCGTGGTGGAGAGGGATAGATTGCTCTTTAATATCCAGTTTTTAGAGTGTTTATTTTTAATATTAATTTCACTTTATACTCAGAGGCTATATCCTTTACCATGTGTTTGAAGAATGTATTTAATATTTTTCAGTCTGTTATATATTTTTGAGTAGATATTATTAAATATCTTGAATGCTTAGAAAATAATGGCTTTATATAACATATGAACCTTAGTACATGGTTTTTCACTCAACATTCTTAAATGTCATTTGAATCCTTTCATCCTTACTTATTTTTGAATAATCTGTCCTTGACTGGTAGTAATGTATGAGAACATCCCACCAGACTATATATCCATTTATCTTTGTAGATGTAATTTTTTTCCCATGACCTTATAATGAATTTATACAGAGGAGCTATTGAAGGTAGGATTCTGGTTCTAGGTGACTCAGAAAAGAGTCAGCTGGTCAGCACAACTTCTGTCTCTAATAAAAGATGCATCTTATTCTTCCACCACGTTAGTGAGGACCTTGTTTTTCTACCAGGTTAACAGAACAAGAATTGCTTAGCCACCTCTCTGCCTAAAAGATGGAGTTGTTAGAAATTCAATTTGGGCTTCGGATAGCTATGAAGTCGTGTTTATCTTCTTGAGCATTTTTAAAGGAGACTTTAGAGTGAATGGATGAAGCCCATTTGTTCAACTACTTGGTCAAACCTTGTCTTTCCACCAGGTCTTACTGTATAATTTAAAACTCACCAGGAATAAAATACTCAGTTCAGTTAATCATAGATTCCAGGTAGATAGCCTTCAAATTATGTTAGCCATATAACAATTATTCTGATGTCATTCTCAGTAGGAGCTGTGGTACTGAACAAACAGGAGTAAAGCTGCTTGCTGTCCTAGAGTGGGGATGGGGGGGAAAGGATGGGGGACTAGAGAAGGGTTGGGTGGTCTCAGCACCAAGGGGGATTTAGGGGAATAGATGAGAGGACAGATACTTCCAAGATTTTTGAAATGAAGATGAGTCGATAAAGATATGTGGCTAATTAAAGATACATGGATTATTGTAAAATAGCTTAAAATATGTTTAAATCATAGTTGATATTAGAATGTTAAAGTCCAGCACCAGAGTCATGTAAAACCCCACTGTGTTTCAAATGATGGCATCAAAGGGGGTGAGTAAGTTTGTTTTTTTAATTCAATTAGCCAACATATAGTACATCATTAGTTTCACGTGTTTGGGTGAGTAGGCTTTTGTGGAAGTAATGTAAACACAATCTACTAGGACTACCTTTTTAAACTGTAGTCCCTGATGAAATTTTAAAATTTGGGACAATTTCCACTCTTTCAATTTTTTTTTTCATAAAGTGAGACTTAAATAATAATTTTATATTGCACTGTGAATTTAGATTTTTTCAGGTTCTCATAAATTAGATCATACAACATTAGATATTAAAACCATGCACAAGTTTTGCTTTGATGCCAATACCATATTAAGGGGGGCAGGGTACTGCTTGCCAGACATCCTCTTGCTTCCCACTCTGCAGCAGTTATCTGTTGTCTTCAGATAAAAGGGAATTTTCAGAACCATAAACCTAGATCAGGGAAAGGTTTCAGTTTGCTGGAAATGATGCGTAAAACTCCCTGGTTAGTGATGGAAAAGGTGATGTAAGCAATGGAAGGTTTTTATAAATTAAATTCTTACAAGATAGCAAATAGAAATAATAGGTCTGCACAGAATGATCTGCAATGAGTTAACTACAAAAATTTTTAAAAAGACTCAAACAAATGATGACATGGAACAGAAGAGTCATGTATGTGAAAGGCCAAAGTCAAAAAAAGTAATTATCTGCAGCTTTCAAAATGTTCTAAAAATAATTTTTCAAAAGAAACTTTTATGGAATGTTTGGAGGAAAAGGAACCATTGGACAGAGATGAGGCCGATGGTGGGTCATTAACTAATGACAATGAGAGAGCAACTCGTGGATGCCCGCTATCTCTCACTTCCTCCACCAGAAATGGGGTTCAAATGGAACAAACAAGCATGAGACCCAGGGGACGTCACAGACTGCATGGGTTTCTGTAAAGTGAGTTGTCATAAAGTTCAGATAGATTTTGTCCAGGATATCACTTGTGTTCATAATACTAGAACCTACCTCCGTCATCTGTAAGGGATGCTGCAGGATGGCAGAAGTGTTGGAAAACCAGAATGAGTAAATCACATTATAACTCTCCAAAATCTAGAAACAGGCAGATAGCTAGCAAAATTGGGTGACCCATTCCTGAAGTGGCTGATTGAAAGATTGGGAAAGCAAAGCATTTTTCTGTAGTCCACAGTGTAGGTTATGACAACGAGTCATGTCAATCAAATCCCTCTTTCCAGGAGAAGAAGTTAACACAGTAGAGTGTTTTGGATTTTGTTATTGTTGTTATTTGACTGTTTTTAAATCTCTCACAACCATGATACTCTTCTGGGCAATGGTGAAAAGTATATAATCATACCCATAGAGAATGTTAGCTTTGAGAAAGATGATTATCTAAAGCATGTTGATTATTGATCGTTGCTAAACAGATGTGAGGCTAATTTTACATGTCAACTTGACTGGGCTAAGGGATGTTTACCTAGCTGGTAAAACATTATTTCTGTGTGTGCCTGCAAGGCTGTTTTTGGAAGAGGTTAGCATTTGCGTTAGTAGACTAGTAAAAAATATCTGCCCACAGCAATGTGGGTAGGCGTCATTCAATCCCTTGAGAACCCAATAAAACAGAAAGGCAAAGGAAGGGTGAATTCCTTCTCTCTCTTCTAGAGTGGGACGTCCATCTTCTCCTGCCCTCCAACATTGGAATTCAAGGTTCTTGAGCCCTTGGATTCTGGGACTTAACCAGCAACAACCCAGTTCTCAGGCCTCTGGCTTTAGACTGGGAGTTACACCAGTGGTTTTCCTGGTTCTTCAGATAGTGGATGACAGTGTGGGACTTCCTGGCCTCTAGAACTGCATGAGCCAATGCTTATAATAAATCACCTCATATATATCTGTATCTTTATCCGTTTCTCTCCTACTGGCTCTATTTTTCTGGAGAACTTTGACTAATGTAACAGGAGAGTATTCTCTATAGAAATCCATTCATGGCCTAACCCCTAGTCAGATTGTAATGTGTAATTTTACCAACAACTTACATAAAGATAGCAGGTATCAGTTTCCTCAGCTGCAAATGGGGAAAATGACTGACCCATATACCAATTTAAAAAAAAAAAGTGATAAATGATGATACACAGAAAGTACACATTACAGGGCTTGGCACACATTAAATGTTCAGTAAGTAGAAGCAAATAATTGTGTTATCAAAATGAATGAGGACATAGAGCTGAAGCAATGGACATATAATAGACATAAAAAGGAAAAGTTCCAGACCTATGTTTAAAATAAGTCAATTATATAAATACAGGATGAATGAAAAGGCCTTAAGATCTTTACCTATTTACAAATTCACTATCACCCTACCATGTAACCATGTGAACAGGCTATATTAGACTTTATTTTTGTCTCCAGAAAGAGGAATATTCACAATATTCAACCATTCTGTTTCATACCATATGTCATAAGATAACTGCAATATGGGGTATGATAATTTAAGAATAACATCAATAGGGGCACCTTGGTGGTTTAGTCGGTTAAACATCAGACTCGTTCGGCTCAGGTAATGATCTCAGGGTTGTGGGATTGAGCCCTGTGTTGGGCTCTATGCTCTTCAGGGAGACTGCTTGAGATTCTCCCTATCCCTCTCTCTCCCTCCCCCACTCTCTCTCTCTCTCTCTCTCAAATAAATCTTAGGAGAAAAAAAGAATAACATCAATAAATTGGTTTGTGGCCAGAAGAGATCATAAAAATGATTAAACTTTGTCATTCAATAGTAACTGAATAAAATGGAGGTGTTTAAGCTGGAGAAGAAATGGCAAAAGAGGTTTAGATCAGCTGGTCATTTACATACAGTGAAACACCATGCAGCCATATAAAGGAATGAGAAGGAACTCTGTGTACTATAACTGAAAGATTTCCAAGATAGAGTAAGTGAAAAAAAAAAAAAAAAAAAACAAGGTGCAGAATAGTGTGAATATAATTTGCTATATTTTATATAAAAAGAGAGGAGTAGCATTCTATATTTGCTTAGAGATTCACACTGGGAAGGAAAATAAAAATGTAACTTATCTATTGGGTGTCGGGGTGGGGAATACTGAGCAGAGTTGAGGATGAGGACAGGCACTGGAGGGAAACTTTCTACTTCGTACTCGGCTTGAGTTGGTTCCCCAGAAGCTGACCCTGAGGTGATGATTTTCATCCAAGTAGCTTTCTAGGAGATGTTCCCAGGAAGCATAACTCGGAGAGCAGACAGGAGAAGGAAGCAGTAGATTATGAATGGTTGAACAGGTTACCACAAGAGCAACTGGAGCTCCACCCATTGCGGCAACCTCTGGCAGACCATGTGAACTGCCCTTCAGGGTCACCCAGCAATGAGAGAGGAACCCTCGTGGATTGGTGACTGTTTGGGAGTGGGGACTGAACGTCAGCTGCTCTTAAATCACAGGCACGGTGTGGTAAACTCGGTGCCCACAGTATACATCAGAGTACCTTCGGATTCATTCCAATTTTTAAACCAAGAGAAGGTATTCTATTAAAATTTTTTTTTGTTATTTTAAATTAAAGAAATAGAGGTGCCTGGGTTGCCAGTCAGTTAAGCATCTGCCTTCAGCTCAGGTCATGATCTCAGGGTCCAGGGATCGAGCCCCACATCGGGCTCCCCACTGAGCAGGGAGTCTGCTTGCCCTTCTGCCCTTCCCCCTGCTCCTGCTCGCTCTCTCAAATAAATAAATAAAATCTTTAAAACTAAATTAATTTATAAAATGTTATAAAGAAAATTTAAAAACCACCTACCATGAAATATTAGTGATGCTGACATAGAGAAAGGGGTTAGATTTAATTTTGGTCAGTTCCAAAACACAAAACTGGAAGCAAAGTTTCTTATTGCAGGATAGCAGCTATCAGCTAAATTAGGAAGCACTTGCCAATAATTAGATCTGCCGCCTTATAAGGTCTTGATAATTAACTATCATTGGACCCACTCAGAGAATCGAGCTCACTCAAGGATTTGTTTTAAACTAACACTTATTGGGTATTAAACCCAAGAAATAAAGTAGATAATCCCCAAAAGTGGGTGCCAAAGATGGAGTTGTTTATTATGCTAAACAACCCTTTACAAGAATTTCTAGTTAATTATCTCAGTGAAACATCTTTATGAAATGGTGAATGCTAGGGAAGTATTTTCCACAGAGTGGGGAATCCCAAAGCAGCCAGTAGGTGTTTGGATGTCCCCGGCGATTCTCTGCAGCCTGGCTGGTTCACTGATCAGCATCAGCTGGCATCTTGTCAGAAATGCAGAATCTCAGGCCCTACCCCAAATGTATTGGATCAGAATCTGCACATGAGCAAGATATCCAGGTGATTGTGGACGCAGAGTCAAGTTCGGAAAGCAAGTTTCCCAGGGTTTAGGTTCCGCACCTACAGAGTATAACTTGTCTTACCTCTAATGGAAAATATATTGGCCTCTGCTTAAACACATACAATTTTAATTCAGCTAAACATTTTAATGTACAAATCAAATTCCCCACGATGACCATCATACCTGATGATTATATGCACCCTTAAAAATATCATCTCAAGTATACTGTACTGATGTGGTAGGAGTAGATCATTCAGGACTGAAGGATTTTTATTTTCTCCAATTTGAGCATGTCATGTTCTGACGTGGGTATAGTTCCCATATGTCCTGAGGGCCAACTAGGTGACCCATTAAAATCCTACAGTTAGGTAGTTTGTGTCAGTTCATTATCAACTTCAGTCGCAATTGTGAGACATTCTATTATGATCTGAAACAATGGCACCTGAAAACATGAATAATACATAGCACTAACAATACTTTTGGAACCATTATGGTGTAGAATATTGTATCAATCCATAATTTGAAGATGGAGCTAAATGGATCTTTCATCTAAAAGACCTGCTGTGATATGTCAATTTACACCTGATGTTAATAAGAATATACTATCACTTAAAATCCATATTAAAATATTTTATATAAGATGTACTTGCATTAATAGATATCTGTCATTTGTTACTAAATACAGCTATTAAAAGAACCTCTTATGTGCTTTCAAAATTTGTTTTTAAGACCTTGACATTCGATTGAATAAAAAGTATTACGGAACCAATCCTTCATTATGAAAGTGGACATAATGGATGAAATACCGTGTGTTGCTTACTTCGTTTTTGCCGGGTCAAACTGAAATTCTCATCAGCGTTTGACACCGCTTACATGGCCACATAATAAATGAACAAGAACCTAAATATGGACATTAAATATGTCCACAGTATCTTTCACATTTCTTCTTTGAACATTACAGTCTTTCGTTTTGAACCTCTCCTATAATAGGGGCGTAAAATAAGGTAGCTCGCTCAATTATGAATCATTCTGGATTATAAATTCATGTATCATTAACCATGAATTCAACAAGTACGCAGTGATCTGTTTGATCTGAAATTGCATCAGAGTCTGAAGTAGTACTTTAGGAGGATTAAATTAATAAAATAAATTGAATAAATGTTCAATATAAGTGAAATATGGCACCTTCACCTAAGGGTAAATAAATAAATCCACTGTTTACATTGTTCCCCTTTGACTTCATTTTCTCCATCATCTTCTTGCTGACACTAACTGTTCCTCCATTTGATGGAATCAATATTTTAAATATGAATCAAAATGCAAAGTAGGGGGGCTTAGGCACACATAAGTTTGCAATAATTTTTTTCTAATGGCTTAGAGGCATTTGTCTTAGTTTGAAAGGCTTTTGACTAAGTGGTGAGAGAGTTACAGTAGTTTTCATTTTTATTCAAGTTGCTTTTCGTTCAAACATATTCCCTTTATCATTATATCGAAATAAAAGATGCTAAGAAAAAAACTGAACGGAAAAAAAAAACACCACCCTTTATCATCATCATCATTTTATAGAATGAATATGGAACATGATTACTATGCTACCTTGCTATTATAATTAATGAAATGTAGTTTAATTTCCAAGAAGTTTATATTATTCAATATCCCTCATGCCTGTTATTGTCTCTCGCCTGGGGTATTCACCTGTGGTAAGCCTGGAAAAAGGTCAACTTTACCAAGGGATTTTTAAGGAACCGCTTTAAATGACTAGGGAGCATTTTGGGGAACAAGTCAGACTTGCAAGTGCATACTGAAGTTTAATTTATCAGTTTTCCTGTTAATTTCTTAACTATTTCCTTGTGCAGTAAGGTGTTTCCCTAAATGTAAGCAGATGATTAATATTGCATTAGCATGTGTACCAAAGTCTCAAGTCCTGAGACAATTCTTTACTCAAAATTGTCTAGAGCCTGAGTTACTATGAAGATAAATGGGTGAAACTTTGCTAACCAGAAATAAGTTACTTTCTGTTATCTGCAGGATTTACATTCTAAATAATCCTAACAGACCACAAGCTGGTTTCCACCAACATAATCAAGTTGAATGACGTTCCTTCTCCCACTGACCACTTCGTTCCAGAGCTTTTATAGCCTGGGATGGGGTATGTTTGGATCGCTTCATTTAGAAAATGCATTGTTTAAATTAGAGGCTCGGAGAAAAAGAAGTAGTGTATGAGAACTGCAGAATCAACTGTTGCCCAAGAAACTTGTATATCTCCAAGAGAAGATAAGACCAAAGTCTCCAGCTTGGGCAGGTTTCACCTGTTTTGTGCGTCCTCGTTTGATCCCGTGGCTTCTTCCTGTCTCAGCTTTTCCATCACAGACTTTGCCTCATGTGCCGGTCTTTATCCTCAGTTGGCATCCATAGCACCTTTAAATGTCTTCCTGTTTTGTCATTCAGCAGATGGACTCCATGCTTTGCATCCCTCTCCTGCCCCTCCCAGGCCTTCCCCTCCATCACTAACACACTCTGCCATTACTTTCAGGCACACAATGTCACCGTCTTCATGCTCTCCCTTGCGCTCTCCCAGCTGATGTCTGACATCCTTCATTTTGCGACATCTGAGCAGAACCACAAGATGACAACGTTAGGATCATAATACGAATTAGTTATGCCCTCACCATTTCCCGTTCTCATTAAATCATTGTCAGGACAATGGATTCATGTGGTACCATTTCCTGTTCTCATTACAATTTTTGTCACAAGAATGAGGTATCAGAATTGCAATGCTTCACGTAGTCTTTGAAAAATAATAGTTAACTCTGCTGCTTTGACCTTTTTTTTTTTTTTTTCCTGCTCTGCATTTGGCTCAGCCCTGCCCTTCTCTTCCCCTGCCTATTTGTGGCTTTGGCAATTAGCAGATGAAGATGAAAGAATCTGGAACAGGGCAAAAGTTAAGAAATCACAACGATGGGATTATGTTCACACTTTGCCTTTCTCTTCTCAGTGACAAAACCAAACCCAAAACCGCAGCCTGCGTTCCACAAGAGTTATGGAACACACACATGGTCGTTTCTTTGGAAAAAAACAGTTTATTAATATTTTTTTTTCCATGAGCATTTTTACTGTTGTTCAACTTCTATAACAAACGCAGCACTTGACCTTAACAGAAAGCAGAGACCTATCGTTCATAGTTCCATTGTTGTTGTGGTTTTTTTTAATGATTTCAAATTTGTTACTCTGAGCGGAGAAAAACATTCTTACTATTCAGATATACAATTTGAATATATTACTTGATTTCCCCTCCCTGCTGATCCTAGCTGCCTTTACCAAGGTTTGGTTTACAATGGAGGGCTTTGTTCTCCCAAGACAGTTACACGTTCTGTTTGGGTTCAGGTAGAAGTCTTACAAACACTAAGTAATGATTTGTTAACTAAACGTTCCTGAAGCTGTCTGTCAGCTCTCCCAGTGGCATAATAGTGGCTTCACCTGTCTGCAGTCACTTCAGGGCGCTCTAATTAAATGCAAACTATCAGAAGCCCCAGAGCAGAGCAGGGAATGTGGAGATGCTGTAGAAAATGCCTCTTCTTCCCTTTGGTGAGATGCTATGACAGTTTTTTTGTTTGGGTTGGAGAGTGTTTATTACAAGATGTGAGAAAACCAGAGATCATTTCATTGTTAGCAGATCAGTGACCCTATTTGTAGAAAATGTTTTCACTTGTAATGTGCTTAAAGCGAAATTTCAGTTTGCCTTGGATTCAGGAAAGAAAATTGAGTTCGACTTAATCTGTATTTTTGAACGTGTGCCCCCCCCCCCCAGTCTGCCACATTTTCTGTATTGTTTTCATGTGCTGCTTGTTTTCCATAATTCTTTCAGGATTATGTATTTAATTTCTCCAACTTGCTGCCCAGCACAGTGCCTCAAATAGAATAAGCACGCAATAAACTTTTGCAGGTGGAAGGGAGAAGGGTGGGGGACAGAAATTCAGTGGGACAAGTTAGAAATGGCATAATAAAAACTTGAAGGTGAAAGGGTTTTCAGATAGTACTTGTGTTGGGTCATGGTAAATACATTTTGTCTTATTTAAGTAGTTTCTTTCTGTTCCTATTTGATTTAGAGTTTTCATTAGAAATGGCTACTGAGTTTTATCAAAGAGCTTTGCACAGTCCATGAATATTATCATACATTCCTTTCTCCTTTAATTCTTTGAGGGACTATGTGATAGACTTTACTGAGACTCGCTTTAAGTCACTCGCTTGATCACCTGTGTTAGTTTTGGATACACTGTTGGATTTTATTTCTTACCTTTTATTTAGAAGTTTGCATCTTTCTTTAAAAGCGAGTTAGTATTGTAGTTTTGCTCTGTTTCTTTTGTGTCTTCTTCTCCACGTTTTGGTTTTAACACAAAATTGTCTTTATAAAATGACTTGGGGGGAATGTCCATATTTTTTTGCGGCTTGAATTAGTTTAACAGTATGTGTCCTTGAAAGACAGATAAGACTCAGCTTTGAGAGCATCTGGACCTGGGCATTTCTTTCACAGCACATTTCTAACCACCTTCTCATGTCTTCTGGGATAAAGGGTCTATTCAGATTATCCTTTTTATTTGGGGGTAACTTTGTTCATTTGTGTCTTGCCAGGTAATCACCCATTTTTTTCCCTAAGATTTCTAATTGGCTGTCATGGAGTTTCAGGCAGTCATGCCTTCAGATTCGTTCAATTTCTCCCCAATCTACAGTTATATGTTCCACTTCTCATTCCTAGTCATGTCTATTTTTTATATATACTTTTGCTCTGATGGTAATTGTAAGAAGGTCGTCTATTTTACCTGCCATTTCCAAGAACCAGCTTTCAGATTTACGTATCCATTCTACTTAATATTCCATTTTTTTTATTTCCTTAATTTTAAGTGTATCTTTGTTTTTTTTCCATCTCACTCTTACTGTTTCTTAAGATGCTACATAACTACTTTTTATCTGTTTTCTTTACTAATGAAGGCATTTGAGGCCATAAGTAGTGCTAATAGAAGAGCTTTCATTAAACCACTGTGTTTGTGATGAACTATTCTGTGTCAGTATTTTCTAGAATGCATTTTTCATATTCCAGAATTATCTTGGATAATAATTTTTAGTTTTTAAATATAACATTATTTTGATCATCTTTTGTCTATATCTAATTGCATTGGGTACATGAATTAGATTATGATTTTTTTTTAAAGTAGCCTGAAAAATAGAGTTCTGCTTCTAAAAAATGTATTAAGTATTTTTTTTTTTGTATTAAGTATTTTTAATGGTTAGTTTTTAAACATAGTCTGTGGACACAGAAAATACAAATATTCTCTATTTGAAGGATAAAAATACCTCTGTATATTTATTAAGTAAGTTTATTAATCAGTTCCATGTCTTATTTTTTATTTAATATATCTGTTTAATTCTTTGAGGGCTATTGAAAACTCCCACTATAATTCTCTTTTTTTTTTTATTAAGTTCTTTGTGCATAACAAATGGTTTTTGATTTAAATATTAGTTAGCTTGTCTGGAAATGCAGATGTATTAGTTATATCTATGTTATAAATTATGTCTCATTACATTTCATAATGTCCCTTTATCTTATTTTATTTTCAGTATAGTTAACATAGAGTGTAATATTAGTTTCTGGTGTACAATGTAGTGATTCATCACTCCCATACAACACCTGGTGCTCATCACAGCAAGTGCACTCCTTAATCCACATCACTTGTTTAATTCATCCCCCCCCAAGCCCCCCTCCCTTCTGGTAACCATCAGTTCTCTATAGTTAAGAGTCTGATTCTAGGTTTTTCTCTCTCTCTCTCTTTTTCCTTAGCTCTCATATCATCCCTCTTTATCCAGCTTACTGCTATATTCTTTAATTTCACTTTGTCTGCTAGTAGTATTATTACTCCTATTTTCATTTTCTTTTTATTTATATTCACTGGTATTCCTTGCACATCCTTTACTTTTTTTTAATATCTTTTTTTATTATTATTATGTTATATTAATCACCATACATTACATCATTCATTTTTGATGTAGTGTTCCATGATTCATTGTTTGCATATAACACCCAGTGCTCCATGCAGAACGTGGCCTCTTTAATACCCATCACCAGGCTAACCCATACCCCCACCTCCCTCCCCTCTAGAACCCTCAGTTTGTTTCTCAGAGTCCATAGTCTCTCATGGTTCATCTCCCTATCCGATTTCCCCCCTTCATTCTTCCCTTCCTGCTATTTTCTTCTTCTTCTTTTTTTTAACATATAATGTATTATTTGTTTCAGAGGTACAGGTCTGTGATTCAACAGTCTTACACAATTCACCGCACTCACCATAGCACATACCCTCCCCAATAACTATCACTCAGCTACCCCATCCATCCCACCCCCCACCACTCCAGCAACCCTCAGTTCGTTTCCTGAGATTAAGAATTCCTCATATCAGTGAGGTCATATGATACATGTCTTTCTCTGATTGACTTAATACCCTCCAGTTCCATCCATGTCATTGCAAATGGCAAGATTTCATTCCTTTTGATGGCTGCATAATATTCCATTGTAAATATATATACCACATCTTTATCCATTCATCTGTCGATGGACATCTTGACTCTTTCCACAGTCTGGCTATTGTGGACATTGCTGCTATAAACATTGGGGTGCATGTACCCCTTTGG
>NC_138369.1:32058132-32114584 GCF_054177405.1 Leptonychotes weddellii
GCCGAGCAGGGAGCCCGATGCGGGACTCGATCCAGGGACTCCAGGATCATGACCTGAGCCGAAGGCAGTCGCTTAACCGACTGAGCCACCCAGGCGCCCCAAAATAAAGCTTCTTAGACCCGTACGAATGCAAAGCCCTCTGCTCTCCGATTACCATGTAACATCTGCCAGTTTTGCAATTGGCATTAACTGTCTGGGCTGAGCTATATAGCAAAGGCTCAGAAAAATACTGCTTTTATACATCTCTCCTCTTCCTCAACAGTGAATTGTTTTTCGCATTTACTTCCTGAACTTCTCTTTTCTCCCGTTAGTGCCCTCCCTCCTGTCTTCCACCGAGCACGTTTCTGTTGGGCCAGGGGTACCTACGTTGAATCCCTTCATATAACTACCTTCTCTCTTACTGGATAAATGGGGACAATATGGTTCATCTCCAAAAACTTTCCCTGAGAGTCTTACTCTACCCATCTATTTAAATACATGAGTTCACAAGGAAAATTCAGTGTTAAATTCAATGCTGAAGCAATTGCATGAGATTTACCACTGTCTTTTAAATTAAAGATTTCCATACTTGCTCTTGCTAAAATAAAACTATCATTTTCATTTTTCAAAAATAAATACAGACCAAGAGAGAATGGCAGTAATATTTGTGAGCGGTTATATTAGAACCACATTTCTACTTTTGGAAATCAATATATTGTTGCGGCACCCTAAATTTCCACTGACATTCAAATAAGCTGCCTGAAATTACTAATATTATGGTAAGGGAATCTTTCTGTTGAAAACGTGTGCCCATAAGAGTTCTAAATTCAGTGTAGTATGATGACTTGGCAGGACAGAGCTGTTGCTTGAAATATAATAACAAGGAAGAAAACCAGGAGAAAGATGCCTCCATTAAATTTTCCAGCTAGTCCGTATGTTCTCAGTATTAAAATGGACTCAATATTTTCATCTGTTTTCCACACACAAACCTTGTGACTAACCACCTCAGCTACGTCTAAATAACTTCAATTCCAGCATTAAAATTGAATACATGTCATTTCCCCTTCAAATATATCTAGCCTCTCAACTTGATCTTGAAAGCTGTTCGAGGCTTTCATAGCTTTTACATCCGATTTGAGAATCTGACACACAATTCAAATCTTAGTACTTGAAAGTTCTAGCAAGTGAAAAAGATCGGAAGTCCTTGGAAATGATTTCAAAAGTTCCTTTTCTTTTATGTCCAAAGACATGGTTGACATCTGAAGAATAAAATTAGAGGGACAATAAACCCAGTTCTCTCGTTTAGGTTCCTGGTAAGGCAGAGATATGTCCTAGAAATGCCTCAGGTAGAGGTACCTCTCCTAAAGAAAGTTGAATTCTCTCATGTCTGAGTAAGGTTAGAAGGGGCGCCATGATCATTTCTGCAGCAAGGAGAATCACACCAAGCAAATAATTTATCAAAATTAGTGACTGTAGAACAGGGTTTAAGAACATGGACTCTGAAGTCAGAAGAATCTGATTTCAAACCTGGACTCTGGCCATTGGATGAGTCACTTAAAATCTTTATGCCATAAGGTGTAATAGTTACTGCCCCATAAAGTTCTATGAATTCAATGAAATAAACTACATGGAGGGTTTATCAAAATGCTGCTCTATAACAATTTGCAGCTATTACTATTACTACTGGCATTATTGCGAACAGAAAGAAGTTTTCACATTTGATATGCTCATAAGGGAGTTCTCGAATTTGCATATGCAAATGTGGGATAGTTATTGACAAATGTGTTTAAATAATTCCCCAAGTCTTGTTTTAATTGGTTTTCTGTAAGACTTCCAATTCTAGACTTGGCTTTAAAATAGTTCCATTTCCCTTGACCGTGGCTCAGCTTTGATGGTGCTCTTTTCTTTCCGAAGGAATTAATTGCTTCTTTGGGTGTGGGGAGAGAGGAGTTGGGTCAGTGCATAAGAACTAGTCTCCGAATTGAAATTGCCAACGAGCCTTTATAAAGAGCTCATCTACAAATTCACACTACTGCCTGTGGATTTTGATGTGTGCCCTCGCTTTCTTCTCAAGCTCACTTCCTGCTGAGAAGGCAAACTATGGACCTGCCCTGTTGTTATCCAAATAGAATTGTTTGGAGGAGGCAGGTTGGCCATAGAATGGGAACTAAATAGGAAGATTCTTTAAAAATTAAATTGGAAATCTGTCCCCCTACAACAGTGTTGTCATCACCCAGACTTCTGTGGTTATGTTTTATTTTTATTTTTGCAATATTTATCAAGCATTTACTGTGCTCATCAGAATGCTTTTCATGGTCAGCACATTGAATCTTTGTAACTCTCTAGGGGTAGATGTGAACTGTCATGCCATTTTGCTGATGAAAACACTGAGGCATGGAGTAGTTAAGTCACTTGCCCAAAGTGATATGAGCAGTAATCACAGAGCTGGGATGTGAGCTGAGGAAGTCCGGCCCCATGTCTGTGCTCTTAACCATGACACTGCCTTCTGCTACACATAGCTATAGTTATAGTTTTGCAAATAAGTGAGTTATAAGTAGAGAAATTTAATAAATTTCCAGCATATAATAGATATGTTCCTTCCTTTTGATTTATAAAAACGAGAAAGAAAAAAATGACTTGTCTCTTATGATATCGTTTGAAATCTGGCAATACTTTTAATTGGTGACTTTGCCTATGAAAGTGCTCTGGAGAAAAGGGAACCTTCTGTTACTCCATAATTGCTATTTTCCCAGCAATAGGAGATAAGGACAATGAGGTTTGGAAAAGAAAATGCTGATTTGGGGAAATGAATGGTCTATGTTTTCCTCCTTACGTTGACTTCCTCTTTAAAAAAAAAAAGTCTCTATCCCAAAGTTTTTTTTATTGTTAGTCTACAAATAGGAATTGACTCTTCTCAAGAATTTGAAAGGAAGGAAAAATTATTTTCTCAGATTTATATGATGCTAGATAAAATGTCTCTTATCCCATGCCTGAAATGTTTTGAAACCTGATGACAGTAAAAAAGAATTCATTTAGATTCAATTGGGTATTAAATGATAAATTTTCTATTTGCATAAGTTTGGCTTTAACTTCATATTTAACATGTCAGTTTTCAATGTAATTAATCCATCTGTTTGTGCTTGTAGAGTCCTTTTCAAAAGAGCATTTCAGAATAGAACATACTTATCTGAATTCAGAGTATAAAATAAAGCTCACCGGAATGAGCATTTTAAGTTTCACGGAAAGTGATATGTGGTAATCTGTGTCTTTTCGGACACATTAAATAGACCCCAGAATATTATTCTCAGATAAAAACAGCAGTTTTATTAATCAGTGTAACTGAGTACAAATTGAATTCCATTCTTCCCTCCATATTTTATAAAAACAGAATGGTATTTGGGAAAACAAGGGGTATGTTAGATAATTCAAAGAGTTCCATGACTTGCCCATATATAGTGAGACTGTTGCATTTTGCTCCTTGGTGAATGCACGCATGTATTTGTGCAAAATACTGAGCTAAGAATACAGGCAGTCCTTGCTTCAGGGAGGACGCATGCGTGAGTTTCAATGAACACAATGCCCTGCAAAACGAGGAGTTGCCCATATTCAAGTATTTCTGTTGAATTTCTGTTTAACATAAATTCTATACAGTTTTTGGTCAGATAAGAAATTAATTGATATTTCTTTCCTTAAGTAGGGGACTAACATATAACCAGTTTTTACCCAAGCCTTTATCATATCTTGGAATATCTTGCTATAGTAATTTGATGATGAAAATTGAAGTTTTTCCCTGAAATCTCCTTTAATACTTACCTAAATTCCCATAGGCTGTGCATATGCATTAGGATATGAACCATGCAGATATCAATCATCTGGGTATTTAGCATTCTGGAGACAAGGCAGTCTAGAGATAGGTTAAAGTTTTCATTTTTTGTTCATGTGATTTGGCCTTTTGTGCACAGTTAATAGGAAGAGGTTCAGGATTACATTTTGGAAGAAGTAGTCAAATAAATCATCTCAAGATATTTGTCATAAGTTTGTCTATTTATTGAGAGAGAGAAAGAACATGTACACATGGGTAGACTGTAGCGGGGGGGTGCAGAGGGAGGGGGAGAGAGAGAGAGAGAATCCTAAGCAGGCTCCATGCCCAGTGTGGAGCCTGAATTGGGGTTTGATCTCATGACCCTGAGATCGTGACTTGAGCCAAAATCAAAAGTTGCACACTTAACTGACTGAACCACCCAGGTGCCCCGTCATAATTTTAAAAACATCCTGAATTATCCTTATTTGCTTGCCTGTTAAATTTCATTCACTTGTTTTTGTGTCCATGTTTATATTTGGTGATGAAGGTAAGCTTTAATAGCTATCTGACTTCACTGATTTTAATATTTCAAAGCTGCTTCTAGGCCTTAGTGGGTTTCACTCCGTTTCAACATCCTTCCATGGATCTTTCTGGCATACATAGAATGAAATAAACAAATCATGTTTGTCTTTTATCACAACACATTCCAGAAATAGGTTTGAGAAGCTGAATATTATAAAGCAGCTAGTATTTTCACCTAAGAACAATTTTATGATCGGTTAGGAACTCAACATCAAACACGCATTAAGGAGTAATAATATTTTGAAAAACATCACATGTAGAATCTCAGGAAATTAAAAATAATAAATATATTCTCTAAAATGTAGAATGTTATTCAGGTACTTGATATTATCTTGTTTTAGTGTCCTGAATGTTATGCATCTTCATTCAAATGTTCCATTTGTTCTTTTTTTTTTTTATTCTTATTCTTTTTCTTTTTTTTTTTTATTCTTATGTTAATCCCCATACATTACATCATTAGTTTTAGATAAAGTGTTCCATGATTCATTGTTTGTGCATAACACCCAGTGCTCCATGCAGAATGTGCCCTCCTCAATACCCACCACCAGGCTAACCCATCCTCCCACCCACCTCCCCTCTAGAACCCTCAGTTTGTTTCAGAGTCCATCGTCTCTCATGGTTCATCTCCCCCTCCGATTTCCCCCCCTTCATTCTTCCCCTCCTGCTACCTTCTTCTTCTTTTTTTTTTTTTCTTAACATATATTGCATTATTTGTTTCAGAGGTACAGATCTGAGATTCAACAGTCTTGCACAATTCACAGTGCTTACCAGAGCCCCATTTGTTCTTTATCTACTTTCAAACTATATTATTGTATATTTAATATGTTTTGTTAGCCCAACTCACTGTATAAAGTTTTTTTTTTAATTTTAATGTATTTTTTATAGTCTACACTTGATAATTCTCGTATTTGAATCTTTGCAGTTCTGTTGTGACTATCGCTTCCGCTCAAGTTCAGTAATGCTGTGTTTCCATATGTACTTGGTTGTTTTTTAATGACCTGTTCATTTTGCTGTAAAGTAGTCTTTCCTAGATTTCCTTCTGTCACTACCAGTGTGAGACTGCTTTAAAATAGTTGAAGGAAGGTGGAAAAAATCCCAAATATTTAACAATGAATGAGGGGATAAACAAAATGTACTAAATCTTACAGTGGAAGATTATTCAGCCATTAAAGGAAATGAATACTTAGACCTGCTACAATACGGATGGACCTTGAAAACATGCTAAGTGAGAGAAATTGGACACAGAAGACCACATATTATATGATTGCATTCATATCAAATAGTCGGAATAGGCAAATGCAGAGAGAGAGAGACACATGAGTGATTGCTGGGGGTTTGAGAGGGGGAAGAATGGGAAGTGGTGGTTTAGAAGAGATAGGGTTTCCATTTGGAGTGATAGAAATGTTTTGGGACTAGATATGGTAAAGGTTATATAACATTGTGAATGTGCTTAACGCCATTGAACTGTACACTTTAAAATAATTATGGCAAACTTTTACATTCTCTGTGTTTTGCAACCACAATAACAGTAATAATAAAAACAGTTCAAGGCCTGAACATGATTGGGCAAGAAGTTTTTTGGACTACACGGGTGTTTTGAATATTTATCTTCAATATCTCTGCAAGGGCCAGCTTGTGGTTCTAATTTCTCAGAGATGTTTTATGTCCCTGCTTTGCTCAGCAGCAACACCACTTTCTGTAAGGTTTTGGGGTTTGGGTGGGATATAGTGAGTCTCCCTCTGATTTGTCCTTACCCAGAGGCTGCAGCCTTGCTGGAGCCCAATGGTGCAGAGGGAAGCTTTCTTCTTAGACTTCCGACCATAGGTGGGCCCGGGGCCTTGACTTCTCTGGGTCTAGTGAAATCTCCCACATAAGAGTAAGTGCTCCTGGCTACCCAAGTACTCTGAGGTTCCCCTGCCTGTCTGGGTTCCCCCTTCCGCTCAGATATTGTTGTGATAATTCCTTACTATCTAGTCAACAAGTCCATGTGTCTAAGGAAATGTTTTAAAATTTATTTCAGTATTTTTCAGTTACTTTCTGCGAGAGGCTGGGGCTGAATGATCCCACCCACCAGTATTTTTGGATGTCACAATGTACAAAAACTTTGTTCTGGCAAACTTAATGCACTTTGACTGTCTCCAAATTGTGCGCTCCCTTTATGCTTCCTCCTCTCGCTGGGGATTTCCTTTCAGTTCTTTCAGTTCAGTTTCCTGAGAACAGAATGTGACTGTCTTGGTTCACCTTTCAACCCAAGACCATGACCTCTCTCATGGGCACAGCCTGGGCTCAGACGGTGTCTGCTCGGTCAGCGAGCAGTCACGTCTACTGGCAGACTTTTCTTGCGAAAAAGAGCTCTGGAAGAACAGATAGCCTGATTCAATATGGTCAACATAAGTTCCAAAGCACTTAGCTAGGCTTTCTTTGATCTACTTCTGGATGCAGATGGTGCAGACATCTTTCCGGTCTTAGAGTTGGGGTTAACTAGGCTCAGAGAAGGTTCGTTAATTGTCCAACTTCACAACATGGGAAAGAACGAACCAGCCATAAACTCTGTGTGCCTGTTTCTTGGAGCCCTTGTTCTCGAAGCAGGACTATGCCACTTCACAGCTGGATGGAGGTCCGGAAGAGTGAGTTGATGTTGACTACCAGCCAGGAAGAAAGGGGATGGTGTTTATTCAGGCAACATGGAGAAGTCCACTGTGCAAAAAAGAGGAGAGGAAAGAAAGCTGAGGATGTGAAGAGTTACTGAATTTTAGTCTTGTTTGGCCAATTTCTCCAATTTCCCTTATACATTTAATTTTATTTGTATTAAATGTATAATGAACAAATAGGCATTTTTGTAATTTTAAGGCTTTCTTTCCATGCTCTCTGTAATCCAAGAACAACACACACACACACACATATATATATATACGCATAGTATTTCACATTTGATATATATATATGTCAGATCCTATATATTGGTAAATCTCTTTCAGTGTTTTATATCTGTGATAAATAGGCCTTTCAAAAAAATTTCATTTGCTCCCTTTGAGATAACATGGCTCCTCTGGGCAGGCCTAAATGATGTTCACTTGAATGACATCTGCACGGTTTGGAGGGCACCAAATTAGCTCTCAGTTGATTCCAGGGAATTGCCAATAGGTATTGCTTGCCCAAATGAAGAGTGGGTGGCTGGATATTCACTGTATTTCTTAGTGTGTGGTCCCTTTGCCACACCTCTGAGCCCTTACTCCCTTCCCTCAGCATCTGTCTTCCCCACGCCCTATAACTGAGGAAATCTCATGTATTCGCAGGAGTGAGACGTGAACTTTTGTTTTGATTTGCTTACCTTCTCCTGAGTCTCTTAGCTGTGCACATGCGTGTTTCCCATTGATCTGAGGATTAAGCTTTTAAAATCTCAAATCCAAAAATTATCCCCTTTGTTCATTCTGATTTTTTGGATGTGTGATCCCTTTCATAGCACAGTAAAATGCAGATTGTTTACAAAACAAAAGGGAGAAGGTCCAAACAATGGAAGAAAATGACAGGGAAGATGGAGGAATAATACTCCTGAAGTAGTATTCAGACTAATAACGAGGAAAGAAAACTCAGTAAGCAAATTCATTAATTAGTTCTTTGTTTATTCTTCTATCAATAGAGACATTTCTATGTTTATAGTCATTATTCTCTTATAGTATATGAATTGTACAAATACATTTCTACTTCCCATCAGCCTTTCACACATGCAGAAATGTTGAGCCGCATCCTCTGTGTCTCTGTGTGCTAACACCTACGAACAACAGTCAAGGTTTCTTTCCTTCATTGAAACTAACCAATTACCTTTCACAGTAGAAGCATAAAAAGAATCCAACTTCTTGAACCCACTAACAGCCCTGTCTACTAAGGACATGTGGACGTACACACTTGACTGCTGAGCCTTTGTTAAAACTTATAAGCACCAGTGTAGGGACTGAAGGGACCTTATTCCTGTTCTCAAAGTGAAGCAGCAAGATTTCCAAACTCTAACTTTAATGCAGTAATTCCCCCTCATTCACAGTCTCACTATCTGGGATTTCAGTTCCCTGCAGTTGCCCATGGTTCAGAAGCAGATGATTCTCCTTCTGACACATGGTCAGATGATGAGTAGGAGCCTGACACTACGTCACAACTCCTACGTCATTCACCTCACTGCATGTCCTCACATGGGCATTTCATTATCTTACATCATCACAAGAAGGGTGAGCATGGTACATTAAGGCATTTTGAGAGAGAGAGGCATTTTCCCATAACCTTTATTACAGTATATTATAATTGTTCTAGTTTATTTATTTTTGTGAATCCCTTACTATGCCTGATTTATAAATTAAAATTTATCATAGCATATCTAGGGGTCGGTACTATCCATATTTTCAGGGATCCACCAGGGTCTTGGAACATACCCCCTACAGATAAGGAGGGGCTATGGTACTTGGAGTTCTGAAGAGATTAATGTGAGTACTGGTATGTCCAGACAGGTCATTGAAGAGGTGATACTGGAGTTGTGGTAGAATAGGAAGGAAACAGCACGTTGAAAGACCTGTCCTAGGAAAGGGCTTCTAGCCTAGGATGCTTGGAGCCTGGTGTTTCCTTTACAGAGCTGAAGAGAGATAAGAGTGGGGGGGGGAGGGATGGGAGATTCTAATTTGCATGCAAGATAAGATAGGGAGCTGCAAATATATGGCAGCCTTTTGGAATCTCTAGTGATGACCTAAAATCTTGGAGAGATAAATGTGTCACTGGGATGAAGCACTTGAGATTTAGAAATAGATTAATATGCAAGTGGATTGAGTGAATGAGGGAAGGAGAAGAAAGAAAAGCAGCACAATTTATTCACCCAAGATAAAGAGGCAAGTGGCAGAAGGAGATAAGAAAGGGATAAGCTTCGTGAAACAAGTGCAGATTCAGCCAATTGCTTCTTCATATATTATTCATTTTAATATTTGATTTCTCCAATTAGATAGTTACTTCCAAAAAACACCATTGGCCGTGTTCTTCCTATTCTCCAGTAAAAGCATGTGCTCCCATTTATTGAGCATCTACTGTATGCTAGGCACCCCGCGAGGCACTTGATAAGCATCCGATATAACCCTTACATCAAATCTGCCAAGTGTGTATTGTTATCTTCATTTGGCAATCAAGGAAAGCGTGCTCAGTGAGGTTAACCCTGCTCCCCAAGCTCCAACAGCAAATGTAAATTGGAATTAGGATTGGACCTCACAGGCATCTGGCCGAGGTGGTGTCCACTTCTCACTGTCTTGGCGGGGTGCTCTGGAAGGACTAGACAGCAGCTTAACCAGGTAAGCAGAAAGGAAGTCCTCACCCAGGCCCATCTCAGGCCACCGTTCCTGCTTTTAACAACTGTCGTCTACTCTTGGGGAGGCACCTGGCCGGCACAGCTGTGCACCCAGTAGGTATCTTTCTCTTTGGAATCACTCTGCAGAGAAAGGCGTCAGGGATATCCGCAGGGTGGCAGTGTGTTCACAACACCCTTCTGCGTTTGATCCCCACACACTCGCTCTGTGGTCTGCGAACCGATGAAAGGAATTCTGTGAAGAGTTAGTAACCTGCAGGACACCACCCAGGAAAGCTACATCAAAAAGAAGTGTAGAGACGTACGGAGGTGGCATATGGGACACAGCTAGTTAGAGCGCGAGGAAGAAAGAAGCCGGCACCTTGCATTTTATGTAAATAACAATAGCGAGTCCTGCTTATGGTAATCCTGAGGGTTAATGCACTACGTGCAAAAATAAGATGATAAAGGACACATCATGTGTGCTCCATAAAGGAGAGCTATGATTATCATGGCATTAGAAGTTTGAATGGGAAAATTGTTCTCGCTCTTTTCTGGAGAAGAGCCCGAAGTATAAAGAACGTAGGATGATTTCGCTATTTATAATTTCAGTATTTACAGTTGACATTTAAGATTTTAATGTTTTAAACATATAAGTGTTGCAACATGTTTTGTTAGATGCCTCTTTTGGTATCAAATTACATTTCAACTGTAATTTCTATGTTTATCTCCTTCCCTCCACACCCCCTTGGTTTTCTAGTTTTACTTTTGACAACCTCGAAAGTGTGTTTCCCCCAGGTTTGTTCATGAGCCCTCCTCCACCAGATACTTGTAAGCCAAAGAGTCTTTCTTTCTAGTGCTGCCGGCCAGACCCTTCCTTCTCCTGTCACTGCGCCTCCTCATTCCCAGCAGGACCCCACTGAGCATGGAGGAGTTTCTCCATTCACTCAATCACGTACTCGTTCATTCAGAGTTTTTCATTCAAAAACTGTTTCTGAATATCTTCTCCCCTCCAGGTCTTGTGATGACCTTGAGCTGCAATGGTGAGGTTGCCCTAACCAGAATTCCCCAAGTGTATATTCCCCTGGGGGAAAGAATTCCCTAATGACACCAGTAAATAATTACAAGTGGTAATACGTACTGACAAGGAAAAATAAAAGAAGCTCTTAGAGCACACGTTTGGGTAGCCTGGGGTGGTTTTCCTGAGGGATGTTTTGGTGAACTTTGAATGACCCTGGGGTACCCATAGGTACCGGATGCTGTGGAAAGCACATTACTCTTGTAGTGTTGACACTGAGCTTTCTAGACTCTCTTGTTCCTTAACTCTTCTGCAGCCCTCAAAATTCACCCCCGAAATTTGTCTTCATGTATTCATAAATTACCTTCCTCAAAGAGGGTATTTCTGTCCCTTTCCAGAGCTTCAGATGCGTCTGTTTTTCTTTGCCCATACTTAGGATTAATATTCTGCCACCTTGTCTTCTCAACTTTCTGTAAACTATAAGTAACATTTTTCTTGGCTTTGTGTCTTTTATTTAAGAAATAATTACGCGTCCTGTTTTCCACTCATCTCATTTCTCCTTATTCTTTTCTGGCTCCGCGCATTTAGCTGCCAACTGTTTCCCTTTGAATCTGGGGCCTTCCTTTGTACTTTCACTCCACCCATCAACCAATATAATAATATATCCTCTTGCAGTAAATGTGTCAGATCCTGTATAGCAGTTAAGTCCTTAATTTCCAAAAAGGTGGGGCTTTTAAAGTATTCTCTGTGATTTTTTTTTTTCTGTATTTGCCTTTGTGAAATTAAATCATTTCAATTTGCTAAACCGGCTAATAATGATTAATACAAATATCAAATCATCAAATCTAATGAGCATGCCTTTTTTCCACGAAATCAAAGCTTTCACATGTAGTTGAAGAGTGTAAAGCCTGGCATTAGTGCTCATTGAAGGCACAAAAAGTTTTCAACCATCTCAAAGAAAGCATCAGTATTCATTTTCAGTGCAGTGCCTTATGAATCCTTATGTTTAGAACACTTCTCCCCTGGAATAAATCTTATAGCTGATTATCACAGCAGTTGGCCCAGTGCCAAAAGCAATTCTGGGAACGGTATTCAATCAATGTGTAAACCAGTGAAGTGCCAGGAACTTTTGGAAGACCAAGAAGGGTGATTAGTTATTGAAGAATAAACATAGTAAAACATTAAGCATACTCTCTCAAACAGTGCAGAAAAGAATTTTCCATGAGTTCATATGAATATAGACCTGGTTATATTTTAGGATGTGGGTTCCACCAGATGATTTATATTTTGTTACATTGTTGGAGAACATTTAACTAGCACAAAGTATGTCATTTAGAGTTTAAAGGAAATAAACACTCCTATTATTCAAGGTAATATGTTTAGAATACCACCATCAACATATACTTTTATTTATAATATAATAAGAAACTTGATATAGAAAAATAAAAACAGTAATAAATCGATGAAAGTAAAACCACAGGAGCTGAAAACCGAGAATTGTGACTGTTAACAATCAGTTAAACAGAATGTTAAGATGCCGTGTCGCAGTATCTTTAAATAGAGAAAGAACCCTCGGGTTATGTAGTCTATATGTGGGCCATATTAGCCAACTCTTCTGGAATATATTCCACTTGGATTCTAGAATACTTTAAAATTCTAATAAAACTCTTAATGGAAAAAAACCATTGCATTCAGGCACAGGTTCATAGTGTCCTAAAACAGGCTGGGAGATGGAGAGAAGAAGGGGGCGCTCGCCCCACCGGCTCCTCGGCCAAACAAAGTCCATATAACCTACTACGAATGAGAGAAAGCTTCCATTTTCTTGCTTTATGACAAATTGAAAATACTTTATTGTAATTCTTATTTGCCACTTCGAAAATTATGTTGGCATACATAGCTTCACATTTAGATTTTCAGAAGGAAATTGTCATTTTTATTCTGCGTTTCTTGATTGCAACCCCACTAATCCAACATGCATGTGACATGGGCCAGGACTGGTCTACTCATTGGTAATATTTAAAATGTAGGTGCAAACACTAAACAGTGACTTAGCTTGTGACAATCAATTTAAAAACAAAGAAAAGGGGGGGCAGAAATTAACCATTCATTCCATTTTTTATTATACTCTATTTTTTTTAAAGATTTTATTTATTTATTTGACAGAGAAAGGCACAGCGAGAGAGGTAACACAAGCAGGGGGAGTGGGAGAGGGAGAAGCAGGCTTCTCACCGAGCAGGGAGCCTGATGCGGGGCTCAATTCCAGGACCCCGGGATCATGACCTGAGCCGAAGGCAGACGCTTAACGACTGAGCCACCCAGGCACCCCTTACTATACTCTTATTTTTAAAGCTCTATTTTCGGTTAGAGATATGCACTGCATACATGTGTGTGCAGAGACGCACACAAAGAAACATATAATGCCTTCATGACTGTCAAAGCAAATATTTTACCTATTTTTGCTGAAGAGTTCATTTAGCAAAATAAGATATAAATCTTTTTTTTAAGATAAAAACATGTGTCTGAAAAACAAGAACTGTGCCAATACATGACAAAAACCAAGCTGAGATTATTTAAAACTGCATGTAAATGACCTTCAGTGGTATATATCATGGTGAGGTTTATGCGCCACCATACATAATTCTGGAAAAGGTACAAAAGCAATATTTATGTGTAGTAATATTTTAGGAACCAGCATATTAACTGAAAATTGCAAAGTGGATTTACAGTTAAGACTACGCAAAATGTTTTCTGGCTTTGTAGGATTGGGACATTGTGTTACTTCCTAAAAGGTCCCATCGTTTTGTTAATTTTTCTTGAAATCAATTATACATGTCAGGTGTATGTCAGGTGTTCCAAGGGGGAAGGGAATTCACCCAGCATATGTGCACTCATTGACACATACATAAAAGCGAACATTTGCAGATGTTTTGATAATGCAAGGGTTCAAATCATTTGTCCTAAGGCAGGATTTGTAATAACACTTTGATCAGTTTTACAGTGGTTAGACTATTTCCCCTGCAGAAATTACCACATGACCCCAAAGGACAAGGGAAATATTATGTGAGAAAATTGGAAAACATCCGATTGGCATGTTTCAGCAAGGAGACCAGAATGAATTGTGTTCAATCTGATTTCAGCTACTTAATGTAATGTGTTTAATACCACAGTGCGTCGAGAGAAGCCAACAGATAAAACCCACATAAATCATAAAAATTGCTTCACTGCAACAATATTCATAGACCTTTAATTGTGATATCCTTTCTTTAAAAACTTGTAGCTCCCTGTTTTTCCTCACAATTATTAGCATTTGCAGGATCTTTTACGATTTACATACACAATCTTATTTAATTCACTCTTCACCTGAAAAATATTTTTCTGTCTTCTTTCTCTATTTGAGTAAGTCAGAGAATACTGGAAAATATAGGACTACATTACCTTTTTTGTATCCTGACAGCTTTCATCATATTAATTTGTTGAAAAGATAATATAATAATAATCTCAATCGTCTTAGAGTGTGGAAAATTATTATCATAGAGTTTCACATTAAAATATTAAGATTGGTTGTCAGGTGCAACCTATTCTGTAATTTCAAAGAATTTCCAAAACTTGGAGCACTGCAGAATACTGAATGTTGATGTTCTCATTGACCCGTAATCACTAGTTCAGAAAGTGAAAAGAGGCAAGACCACAGGTTCTACTCTTATCTCTCAACTCAGTATTTGATCAGCAGTTGATTTTCTCGCTTGTTACTTTAGATAGATACAAACAATTCTGTTTTCCCCAATGGATATGACTTTCATGTGTTCTGTTATTTCTTATAGTAAGTGAGTCCATCTATTGGGAAAACTTGTTCAGCTGGTGAATTTTTACCGCCATGGTCCTGTGCAAGATTATTAACCTCTTTATGTTTCACCAGTATAAACTGATTTTATAACATAAAAGGAAGCCATTTTTAGAATGTTTATTTGTTAAAGACAGAACTCTGTCTTTCCCCAAGAGACGTATGTGTTACGATTTTTGTTGTTTTTCTTTTTCAGAACAGTTTTCAGAAAGAACATGATATTTGTAATCTCAAACTGTTGGAAAACAAGAAATAATTCTTATGCCCTATAATTTCAAAGATTTTTTTTATATTTTAGAGAATTTCTTTAGTTTGAGTTATTTCTTTTGGGAGCACCTAAAATATTTATTTCCAAGCATGAATGAAACTCACTTTTACAAATGAAATCACAAGTAAAGTAGGAAATAAGGTTGTTGGTGGTGAAAACAGAATGACTGTAAATAACTCCTAGATTCAGTGTTGCTTTAAACAGTTAAGTTGAACCCAATAGAATGCAACATCATGGTGGCTCTTCTTAGAGTAATGAGGAGCCATTTGATTTTGAGGACACAAAGCTTAATAGCTATTTGTGCAAACCCCCTTCATTTGCATCAAATTTCTTAGCCAGTTAATTTGACTCTGTAGGTATCCTGCTCTAGATCTCTTATTTGTTTATAAACACCTATCTCTGAGGCATGGATCTTGTAAAACTTAGCATTGTCTTGCTACTCTGAAGATGATTCTTCCAAAGAAACAATGACAGTCTTTATGTTGCTAGAGGATTTTAGCCATTTATTAAAAAGGGTGCTGTGTTTACTAAATATTGTTTATTGTGCACAGATTTTATATAGAAGAGATTTTTTATTAAAATAGTGTTATTGCCAGGATTTTTAACGTCTTCTGTTAAAAATCTAACTTTCCTGAATTGGATTAGTTTGTCTCTGATTTTATCAACATACAAAGATCAAAATTAGGTTGCCCGGTCTTGTTTTAGAATGTTCATTTACATTGGAGACATCCCTTAAATGACAGCACTTCAGAAGATTATGCTTAAGAGGTGTTAAATATGTGGATTTGGTACTCTGATTTAAATCTTTCAAATTCTAGTATTTCTTTATATCTTCATCTTGTTAAATGTTTTTGTTAGGAAGTGGTTGCTTAAGAAAGTATTACTGATGATAATTAAAATAACTGTTCATTTTTAAACATTTTTAATGTATTGCCTGAGATAAGAATATTTGAAAAAAAATTTAATATTTAATATTTAAGCTGGAAAACAGAGAAAGCTGCAACTTCGGATTTGTTACATTGGGGTTTGCCTAAATCTCACTGTAAAACTCTTTTGTTGAAAATGGAGGGATGCCTGGGTGGCTCAGTCCCTTAAGCATCTGCCTTTGGCTCAGGTCATGATCCTGGGGTTCTGGGATCGAGCCCCGCATCAGGCTCCCTGCTCGGCGGGGAGTCTGCTTCTCCCTCTCCCTCTGCCTGCAGTTCCCCTTGCTTGTGCTCTCGCTCTTTCTCTCTCTGTCAAATAAATAAATAAAATCTTTAAAAAATGAAAATGGAAACACTTTTTATATTGCTGAGCCTGAAATTACTTCAGAGTTGGTTTTTCTTCTCTGCTTTAAATATTGTAATATTGTAGGATTGGAGATGGCAACGTCTTTTTCCGGGTTGCAGAAAGATGGGTGCATACTCAGACCTAAACCATGCATTGTAGCACATGCCTAATAAAAGAGGACATGATAATATGGGGATTTTTTAAAGATTTTATTTATTTATTAGAGAAAGAGAGTAAGAGAGATAGAGAGCACGAGCAGGGGGAGGGGCAGAAGGAGAGAGAGAAGCAGATGCCCTGCTGAGCAGCGAGCCTGAGGCTGGGCTCGATCCCAGAACCTTGGGATCATGAACTGAGCCAAAGGAAGACACTTAACTGTCTGAGCCACCCAGGTGCCCTGATAATATGTTTTAAATTCTAATTGTTCAGATGTTACTATAAAACTCTTCTCAAAAACCATCATTCCCTTGCACTCAGTAGGTGCTCAATTATATTTTTTGTATGAGTTATAAAAAAATTAGTGTGGCTTTAGGACAGGTGAGATTTTGAAGCCACATAAGCCTTAATTCACTGAAATATGTATCAGGATTAGAAAGTGGTCAAATTCTTTACCTAGGTCTGGGGAATAGAGTAGAAAATACTGTGGTATTGTTTGTCATACCATTCAGGGATGACCATACTTACTATATAAGTCTTAAGCAGAATTGTTGCAGGAAAGCCCTAATATTCGACCTTTTATTGAAGTTTCTTTTTCCACAATATTTATGATGACTGTGACTTTGACCAATCAATCCGAGATTAGCACTTCAGAGATTCGTAAATAAGTTATCCCCCTCTCCCATATCATGCTCTTTAAAATGTCCATAAAGAGCTTTTCACCTGTCTCCTCTCACTTAATTGATTCTACAGGGAAAATCTGGTTCTTCTGACTGTTTTCATTCCCAATGGGGGATTTATCAAATTACCATATATTTATTCCTTATATATGAGAATATTGACTTATCAGAAATAAATGTGAGCCCTTGGCTCTATCCACTTTAACGCTGTTAGAAAGGCAGGGATTAGGACAGGCACGACAATATTGTGTCCCCTGGCACCAAGCCCAGTAATCAGCAGATATGGAGACATAGAGAAGAATGAGCAACACATTTATCAGACTTTAAAAATAATACAAAGATAGGTGGAAAAGTAGATAAAATCAGAAAGCTGAAAATTCAAAGGTAAAACTATTTAGGCTTTATTGTTGGATGGAAATGCACAGGAAACTTATTGTGTCTAGCTCTGTGCAGCTCAGATTTTTTCTGGAGTGTCCATAGCTCATCAGAGGCCTTCAGACTTTAGCATAGACAAAAGGAGAATGACCAAAACAGCGAGGACCTTTGAAAGCTTCTCATCTGAGAAAGGACTACAGACGTTGGGATGTTTAGCTTAAAGACCTGTAGGAATTTGCAACCTGTCTTGATATTGCAATTGGCATTATAAAACTGGCATTATAACCACTCAGGCTCTTAACAGATGAGAAAGCTGCAACCCAGAGAGATTAAGTAACTTACCCAAGATCCACACAGCTAGTACTATAGTACCTTTCCCCTCCTTTTGGAATAGTACCTTAGAGGAAAAATTGCTAAGAAGCCATTTTACACTAACAATGAAGAAATGAAACTTATCGCAATTCTGTGCCCCGACATACTCTGCTCCGTTCACCTAGTTCCTGGTCTTTCCCTCAAGCATTACCTACTGAACTTCACCTTATTCTGCTTTGTTTCTGGACTCATAACTCATCATAATTTCTTCTCAATGAATATTTGTGGAATTGCTCATGTTTTTGTTGCCTTATATAATTAGAATTTACTTTAGAAATGTATTTTTCCAAACGAAAAAAAATAGCATAGTAATTTTATACATATAAATCTCTGTTGCAGGTATAGCCTTGACCACCTATACCTGCTTTGGGGGTTGAATTAGGGCATGAAGTAGGACAGACGGGGACTTAACAGTGTGATGGAAGCAGCATTGCTCTATTTAAATAGAAGTTAGGAGCCCAGAAGCTTTGGTTCTCAACAATTCTGAGCCTTACCAAAAACAGATCTTGAATCACCAATAAGTTACTGTTGCCCCAAGAAAAAAAACACATTTAGTCAATCTAGGTAAATGACTATTTATAGTCTTGCCATGTCTGGAAAAAAAAAAAAAAGAAAGAGAAAAGAAAAATAACAGTCTTTTTGCTCCAGAGAACGTTAATTATTTATCCTGATACAAACATAATCACCTGGCAGTTCATGGAAAACAAAAATGGGGCATTAGAAAGAATGAATTAATTAAAATATATTGATAATGAGCACACACTGCTATATTGACCCAACGATGGTTAAGATATCAAAGATGTACGCGTCAAAAGGGTATTATTTTGTAATTAAAAAGAACTGTAGAAAAAGAAACTGACGACATGATAATTACACAGTGCATTCGGCATAGCTGTCAGTGGAAATGCCATTTGAGGAAAATAATACCATGTAAAAAGAAGTTAACGTGGAAAAAAAAACTGAAAAGGAACTTACTGTTGATACAAGTAGGATCAATTATACATGTCTGGAAGGCGATAGTTATTTATGATAAAATTTTTTTAAAGATTTTATTTATTTATTTGACAAAGAAAAAGAGAGAACACAAGCAGGGGGAGCGGCAGGCATAGGGAGAGGGAGAAGCAGGCTCCCGACTGAGCAGGGAGCCCGGTGCGGGGCTTGATCCCAGGATGCTGGGATCATGACCTGAGCCGAAGGCAGACACTTAACCCACTGAGCCACCCAGGCACCCCTATGATAAATTTTTAAATACTAGGCCCAGGATATAGTTTCATGATCAACATCTTGTTTTCAGTGGAAGTGGAAGTCTCATCATTTCTCGTATTTGTCATCACCGACTTTCTCTGACTAGACACCCTTCTATGGAAACTGTGTTATTGCCGCTATGATCACTATTACATTATTACGTTTTTTCTTAATTTTTAAATATGACCTTATTCGAGAGTGATAGTCCCTCATTAACAGTAGATATGTCATTGCCTTCATCAAGCCGAGGGACGTAGTACTACTTACATTTTCAAAGGTGCAAATGCTTGATTTGATCAACCCAGTGGGGAAAAAGAACTTGAAGCCTCTCTTGGCATCCATCAAGGCAAAAATTCTTTTGCTCTTTCAGCTTTCTTCCAGCTGGGTGGGCATCCTCTTTGTGGAAAGTAATTGCTACAAATTCAGAAAGAATGAGTGGTTTGGACCAACCGATGTCTAGTCTTTTTCATGATTTTGAGATTAAGCCAAAATATTTTTATTGAAGAAAAACATTATGAATTATAAGCAGCTAGCCACGTATGCTAACAGTATTAACTGATCACTTGACACTGCATTAAAGTGTTTAGAAATTAGTTTAGTGTGTTCTAGGAATTCAGTAATAATTTTGCAGAGTCTGATATTCATATTTATTGCTGCCTTTACGTCAAGGCACCATATAGAGAAAAACTTCCACTCCATTGAGATGCAGAATGCATTTTAAACTATCCCTCGTCCCCATGTTTCCACAGGTAAAGCCTTCCATATTCAAAAACAGTGAGTCAGATAATGTCTGGTTGTAAGATGCGCCTCATGGAATGCAGGCTGTTTTGGGGGTGGAATTATGGTCACCTATAGACTGACAGGATTTAATTCAGTCTGCCGGGTCCTACTGTTTTGAAGACTTAAATGGCATATCTTCCAAACAATTCAATAAATATTTGAGTGTGTGCTGTGTATGAAATCCTATTGGGGTGCTGGGAAGGGTTTAAGACTGGAATGACATGTACTTAGTGTGGGGCCCAGCTTAGGCCCACCAGCATTCTCCTGCCCTTGGTACAAGCTGTTAATTCCCTCTTAGGCTTAGAGTTCTCCACACCAATATCCCTGCTGTAGAGAGCGCTTCCCTCCCGCTCCGCAAATGCCAGGGCTGCTCACCTCTGGTCTCTTTAGGTGCACTGACCTCTCACAACTGTGACATGATTTCTGTGTTCCTTGGATACTTTGTTACTTGTTCATCCACTGTCTCCCATCCTAGGCTGCCAATTGCACAGCGGGGAGCTCTGTTTCAGTTCCTACTCTGAGCACCTGGCACAGAATTAGCAATCAATACATATTTATTAAGGAAGGGAAGAAAGGAAAAAAAGGAGGGAGGAAGAGAGAAAGAGAGGGATTAATTAAGTCAGGGAGATCACCTAGGGCATTATTTCAGTAACCAGGCAGCAGATTATCTAAAGGTATCTTATTGGGAGGAAAAAGGCTTCCCTTAACCATCTCTTCCACATTTAATAAAATTCCGACAAAAATATAACTCCGTACACTTCATATCCACTTACATTCTTGCCCAAAGATGCCAGAACTCATGTTATTAAGATAATAAATGCCTTTCTTAGGAGAAAATGCCTTTATTATGCTTTTCATCACATTTTTGTGATTATTAAAGAAATATATGTTCAATGTAAAACATTTGGGAGATACATAAAAACAAGAAGATGAAAATAAAAATAGTTCATGAGCCTACTACCCAGGAATAGTTATTTTGAATATATTGATATATTTTTTCAGGATTTTCCTCTGCCTGTCTATGATGTATTCCTAGTTAAGACGATGTAGCGTATAAGCAATTTTGATTTTTTTCCACTTAGCATAATGACATAATTTTACCATGTCAATGGTTATTTAATCAGTCCCCTATTAATGATCATGAGTATTGTTTCCGTTTTTTGCTATCATAAATAATGCCATAATGAACCTATTGTTAAAAATATGATCAAAAGATATCCAACAAATCCAGCCTCCTATCAGTGTGCATTTATCAGGGAAAAGTGACTTTACATTCCTCAACCTGCAATTTTCCAGGAAAAAAAAAGAAATAGCTATAAAAGGAATTAATAGCCAAAATCAAAAAAATTTTGCCTAATATAACATGTGCTGTCTCAATTATAACATGTGATTTGCATTTGGTCTCTCGTCATAGTCCTAAGTGCACCATCTCATCCGAACAATGCAGCTCCATGTTTAGTGAAAAGCAGTCTTGCTTTGTGTGTGATTTGAAGGCACAACTTTATTTTCATTGTGATTGTTTTTGCCTATGTTTCAGGTGAGGTTTGTTGTGAGGAATAAGTAGAGAAAAAGTAAACATAAAAACGGGACTGTTTATTTCCCATAAGGTAGAAACAGACACCCACGACTGTCCCTCCAGGAGAATTTTTCCAGAAGTTCTTTCTACTCCAGCTGCTTCCTCCAGCCAGACATAACACCCAAACATCATACTCTCAAATGGCTATTTTGTTTCTCTTACAAATCTGTACCAAAGTTGATTCTGTAGCCTGAGCTGATAAGCCATAAATAAATTCATAAATGCTATAAAGGCATCTTGAAATGCACAAACCAGAACACTCGTGTTGAAACAGACATTGGAGCTAGGATGAAAACCTCCAAGCACTGGGTAGTATTTTGGACCCCAGCTGGTCAAATAGAACAAGAATTTGCCTGTGGTGTTCATGGAGAATAAAATACGAATAGTTTATATTACAGTAGGGTAGCATAGCTATGTTTCTCTGATCATGACTCTCATATGCATTGCAGCTGTCTAACAAAGACAGGTACAAATAAACCGGGGTTATGCATGTGTATAGCTTCCTTGTTCTGTTTATTTGGGTGATCTTTGAGGCCCCCAAGCCCTTCGGAAGCTCCAGTATCCTGCTTTGACTTCAAGTCAGTGTTTCTCCAGGTCGTGAGAAGGCGGCTTTGCTTGCTCTTGAAATCTGCCTAGTTTTGAGAAAGAACAATTTTAGAGAAGACGGAAGGACCAGCCTCTCAGTGATTAATAAGGAAACCAGATTTGAAAAGCAGCAAAAGCTCACCAGGATTTGAAAGTCTCTTAAGTGTTTCTCCACAGATGCTCAGTAAAACAAAAACAAAAACAAACAAACAAACAAAAAACCCCACATGGGCACCTGGGTGGCTCAGTCGGTTAAGTGTCTGCCTTTGGCTCGGGTTATGATCCTGGGGTCCTGGGATCGAGTCCCGCATCGGGCTCCCTGCTCGGCGGGGAGCCTGCTTCTCCCTCTGCCTCTGCTTGCTGCTCTGCCAGCTTGTGCTTTCTCTCTCTCTCTCTCTGTTAAATAAATAAATAAAGTCTTAAAAAAAAAAACAAACCCACAAATCTCCATCCTTGTCCCCATCTCCATTTCATATATAATGGGAGAAACCAAAGGAAATTAAGTGAGAAATAATTTCTTTCAGCATAACGGCGTTTCCCCCCTCATGACCATTGCTGAAAAGCTGAACGTTAATTATTTAAACCCTTAACCCCAAACTTTCTTTACTTTTAGTTGCAATAATTAATTCCAGTTAAACATCACACATCAAGTATAGAGGACAAAAAAAAAAAAAAAACGTGATCTCAGTCTAGTTTCACAAATACCTCTGTAACCTAATTAGTTTTTCATTAATGTGTTCTGTGGAATCTTTTTAAAAGACTGGAAATGCCCTTATCTCTGTAGAGTTAGACGTTCCTTGCTGAAGGTGATTCTTTCCAACGCGTCACGCGCATGAGTGGGAAACCATTTGTCTTTGTGTCAGAAGGAACCCCTTGAACGACTTGGGGTGAGGCCGAGGAACAGCAACCCACGCTTGCCTCAAGTCCTACCTGGAGGTACGGCCGGGCTTCTGTTAGCCAGGCTTCAGCTGGATAAATACATCGTGCCATCTGCACATGGCAGGGGAATTGAGCCCGTGGAAAGCTCAAGACCTGTGTTAGTGTTTTCACAGAAGGACTGTTTATGAACAGATGTTATGTGGTGTTTTTCAGCGAAACTGGACTCTGGAGAGAGAAAATGTCTATCAATTACTGAGGTATTATGTAGAACAGCAATTTTTAACCTTGAGAATGATACTTTTAAAGTTCTCCGCAAAACATTTTCAACTGTGACCACTTTCTTTGTGTCAAGGAAGACTCAACCTTGTGTCATATGCAAAGTACCTGCTGTCCTGGTCTTGGGAGATTGTGTTCTCTCTGAAGCAGGGTCTGCTGCGTGCTGAGATGCTTCCACGATCGGGAAACCCTTTCCTAGCCTGTACTAGAAGTGCTGTGGCCTTCTCTCTCTCTCTCTCTCTCTCTTTCTTTTCTGATAGAAACAAAAATGAAAATAAAACTGTAGAACTGAACGACCGCTTAGATTTTCTTTGCATCAAGTTTTCTCTGCCTTCTCCATGCTCAGGTAAAAAGACATTTAAATTGGTCTAAATGTTAATGACGCCCTGGACAGTTAAGCATCCGGGGTTCTACAAAATAAATTATTTTCTATAGCTGGATTAAATCTCGCCTACCACGAGGGGAAGGCCCGGGATGCCCCAGACACAGGGTGCCAGAGATAGAGTTATCTCCCACAGTAACGCCAAAAGCATCGAGGCCCCTTTGTGACCTGTTGACAGACACCATGTTTTGCATAATATATATATTTTCATTTTCCCTTAGCTTTCTTATTATTTATTCAATAAATCCTTTTTTCTTGCTGACAGCAGTTGTATTTATAAAGCTAAATCCAACACAGCAAAATGTTCATCACTTTATAAACTAAATGCTAATGTTTTATTTATGTGCAATGAAGAGAGAAAAAAAGAACTGAATTGATGTTTACCTAACAAGCAGCACAAAAGTGCAGTACCATAATAGTGGAGTTCATAAGCATTCTGGCTGGTAATTTTGGGTGTCAACATTTGAATTGCAGAAAGAGTTTATGCAGACATAGCACGTACACAAGTGCAGTTTAGATCCACATCTATAAAAATAACATCTGTTTAAGCATACATTACATTTAAAAATAACTGTACAGTGATCAGCTGGTTAAGTACAGTTAACCAGATGTCGTTTTAAAGGGCCAGATGGAACTATGAAACTAAGATTGAAAAATTAAAAAATACTGTGAAAGGTCAAACCAATTAAGCAACCTGTTTTGTTGGCATGTAACAGTTAAAAAGTAAGTGAAACTACTTAAGGAGTGAGCAGCACGAAGATGTGCCAGTTAAAACCAGGTCCTGCTCCTCTGAAGACAAAGAAAAATCCAGGCTGGAGCTGCTCACTTACTGGAATCCAAAAGGAACTCAGCCCAGCAGCAGAAATGGTGAATTTTCCTTGCTGTGATTCCAAAGTGGCTGAGCCATCTTTCGAGTATATGTTTTCTAACAAAAATTAAACTTCTGTTAGAAAGTCACAGGATACAAAGTCATTTTCCAAACACAGGCGAAACCCAGGGTAAGGAACGCAGCGGTCAACAGACCACTGAGTCAATAAGACTAAACACGTTCATAGATGACTTACTAAATCTCAGCCTTAAGAGTGAGCAATCGGATACTGTTCTCGAATGATCAAATTAGTTATTGTTGCTTTTCTCATCCTAGGTATCTCCTAGAAGGAAAAGATGTGGCGGATATTTACAGAATATCTATAATGAGGCAGGTTCTGTTACAGATATGTTCACATGTATCAGAGGTCACAAATGGAGGCTCCCAGGGCTTATGTGGCCTGCAGATGTGTTTTGTTTGGCTGGCAGAGTGCTTTAAGTTTGAATTAATTGCCAACGTCCAAAAAATTGGGAGGCTTCGCATAAAAGTCCGGATTTCCAGCTTCCCGGAAAATCTGGCAACACCAGGCCCCCGTTTTTTTTTTTTTTTTCCCATTGCAAAAACTGGCTAAAGCCAAGTAGGAACAGCTGCCCCTTTTGATGGACACAAAATCTCGAGATAATGACAGGCCCTGCCACTCCCTTCGAATTAGAGAATCTCAGCTGCCACGGACTGCCTTATACCCGGCCTACTTTATTCATTTGCCTTACCCAGCCAGCCTCATTTGAGTTTTCCACCCTAATATTCATCCCCTTGAATGCCCACATTATACCATAGGAAGTGAGTATTATTTGGGTATTACTATGTTTTGTTTTGTTTTGTTTTTTTACAGAAAATGGGGCAAGAATCCTGTTGACTCCCTGGGGTCACACATTTGGTAACTGACAGAGGTGGGCTTCAAATTCTAGTCTCTTGATTCTCGTGTTCTTTCTCAAACATCCCAAGTCTTCACATAGCCAAAGCACTGAGATTCTCGCCCTCGATCCTCCATGTGGTGGTAGGCACCACTCATCTGCAATGAAATCAATTGGTCCATTAGGAAATAGTTGTTGAAGCCCCACAACAGACACTTGAGACATGGTCCCCATCCACAGATGGTGACCTGTTTGTGAGTCAAACTCCCATCAAAGAACACAGGAATGCCGGAGGGGTTCCATCTGTCCAGTACATGTCATTCTGTGCCTTGGCCTGCGCAGGGTTCTGGAGGTAAGAAGGAATCTGAGGCTGCATTTGAGCTAAGTGGGGGGAAAGCTGTAGCTAAAAAGGAAAAAAAAAAAAAAAAATGGTGCCCTGTGCCATAATTTACTTGTTTTTAATCAGTGAATCGATCAGGACACTTTTTTTTTTTCTTGGCTTCCCCTTGGAAGGAATTTCCAAATTGTACTTCCTCATTTAGCATCAACTTTTCTTAACATTTTTCTGTGGTAAATTAATAACAAAAAACCCTTATATCTGCTAAGCCTGTTTTATTTTCGATCTAAATACTCATTTTTCAAGTTGCAAGCCTCTTTTTCTGTTATCCAAATTAAAAAAAAAAATCTATTGAAGAAGAAAGGAGGCAGATGATTGTATAGTTATGTCACTGAACTGAACCAGAAGAAAGTCAAATATTTCTTTGTAAAGGGATCCAGTTGTGCAGTTGAAAAGTAAGGTAATATTCAGAGCAATTTGAAGTCACTGTGATCTCACCTAACCATAATTATGATTTTTCTGGAGGTGAAGTATCTTACATGGGAGTGCAAGAGGCTAAACAACACGTTTTAAGGGAAGGAGAAATTACAAGGACCAAAAAATGGAAGGTTCCACCTAACCTTTCCTCCACCCAAAATATAACCCACGAAAAGAAGTTCAATAGAAATAATGCTCAACCGTCTTTCTGAAAAACCTCTAGAACACCTATGTTAACAGGACACATTTGCGGTACTGTTCAGTTAGAACCCGTATTATTGGATGCAGTTCAAAAGCAACAAGAATATCCCAGAAGACACTGTGTACCAAGCATTTTAAGTATCATGAGTAAGTGATTGTTGGTGGTGAATGTGTTGGGGTCAGTGCTGGGAAGAACTGACTCACTAACCATCCAGGAGGAGCAATTCCTTGCCAGGAAAGAAAGAGGTGGGGAAGGGGAATAAAAAAAGAGTGGGTTTGAGACAAGAGAAAACAGGAGAAATTGGAAAGAAGAGCAGAAAACCGGCAATGAAACTTCACCAATACCGAAGGCCTCCTATTCTGAATCCACTCCCCCCTCCTCAGTTAAATGAACTGTTAAAAGACCCAAACCAAAGCTGCAGCCACGGAGCCAACAATAACTTGGGAAGTTAGAGCAGATGGCTCCACCTCTCCATCTGATTGCAACACATCCATAACCTCCCCTCTGCTCACTCCTGCAGCCACAGAGGACGACAGGCGTGTGAATGGCTGGCGCTCAGAAGAGGAGGCAGGAGGAGCCCGGCTCCGGCTTCAAGGCTAAGGCTGTGATTATTGGCCTCGTAGTGATGCCCACGGTGACCACTCACTTTTCTGATGTTCAAAAATGGACTAGAAGCAAGCTGTCTTTCTTGATAAAATTTGCGTCTCGCTGGTGAGCCCTCAAACATGAATTCATGACCCACGGAAAGTTCTGCTATTGCAGTTGAAAGCATCCATCACACCTTCTTTAGGCTGCTCAAAGCAACATCCAGTGAAGGAAAAAAAAAATCTGCGTTTCTTAAATGTCATGAATCACTGAGCTATTGTACTTATTATTTGGAATGTCTTTCCTATGGAAAGATGCCTATGGTCTCCAATATAAGGGGGAAGAGAGTCTTCTGACTGAATCGTTATAGAGGCACTGGTTAAAAATGGCCTTGCTTTCCAACCCCATGCAATGTGAGTGGCATTGGTGGTGGAGATAGGCCAGCTGGTGTGGTTCATTTGGAATAGCCAAAGGTTTTCATCAGGGTTACCCAAGGCAGTGGGTGAGCCCTAGGTTGCCCTTGGAATGTTGAGTGCAGTCAGCTTCCAGTTATTTATCTAAAGGCAACCTTCTGGTGATCAACTTCAAATACTGCCTCCAACAGGGAAATGAAGAGGATTTTCAGAGGAAGAAGAGTCATAATGGGTCAGATATATAAGGCTCTTAAGACCAGGAACTGAAAAGAGAAGAAGCCCCAAAATACAAGTAGGAAAATCCAAATGAGTGAAGCAAGCCTGGTATGAATCAATCAACAATGTGAGTAAGGCAATAAATGGCAACCAACACTCACTTAAGGTCAAAGGGCGCGTTAAAGAGTGATGGGGACTATGGCTCAATGGAGAGGGAAGGGAACTCCCTTTCTACACTGGATGACCATGACAGCTCCATCCAGCGGGTCCGATATTACAAGGTCCTCTACTTGCTCAGTGGAAAACAGAATCTAGATTTTTGTATGGAATCTCCTGAATTTCATTGTTGCTAACTAATTCTCTATTGTTTAAATTAAACACTGAGCAGAAAAAAAAACAAGTATATCCGTATGCCAAATGCAGCTTGGAGGATATGGGTCTGGCACTTCCGGTCACATTTAGGGTACTTACCTCTAGATGTGTGTGTGTCCAAAACCAGTAGAGAACAAAGCCCTGAATTTGAGATTAGGAGGACACAGGTTCCAGCCTCAGCTTTGGATGTTAGTGGCTACAAGGCCCTTTGCCAAGCCCATTGTTCACCCAAGCTTCTGTCTCCTCATCTGTGGAAGAAGCAGTTACTTGTGCATTACATTCTCAGGGACACTTAAAAGTCCTCTTTGCCGGTAGTCCTCAGCTCTACAATGTCAGATATTCTTTGATTTTTAAAGTCTTTTATTCCATAATTAGAACAATACATTTAAAAGTATACATACCCCCCAAAAGTAAATATTCCTAGGAAAGACAATGAGGCAACTTAAATACTAAGTTGCAAATAGCTCACAGAAGCCTTAAAAATGGTTTCAGTAAGAAGAGAGGTACTAGGTAGATGAAGATGACAGACTGTGACACAAGAGGACTACAAAAAGGGACTTTGGGGGCCCTGACATCAAGCCAAATGTACCTTCACAAGGTATCTTAGAGCAGAGTCTCCCCCAAGTGTTACATGGAATACTAATTCCCTGGGAATCAGTGTTCCCAGAAAATCAACATCTGACAACTAGGTTTAAGTGAACAGTGTGATTACAGGACTTTTCAGAACCTTTGATTTGGCCTCTGAGAGCTGCATACCTGTAAAAAAAAGGCATATAGCATGCTGTATTCACAAACCTTTAACCAGAGACTATTTTTTTCTTTCTTTTTAGGGGGCGGAGGGCACCCAGTACATATCTCCAAAAACATGTTAAGGAGATTGTAATGACTTTACTCACTCTTAGTCTCAAAACCTCTTTTTCCCTTCCCATTTTACTTTTTTTAGGAATTTCTCCTTTTTTGTGTGTGTGGAACCAAAAAAGGCATGCATTAAATATTTTGGTTGTGTTCTTTCCAAGTATCTGGAATCAGCATCAGTATAAACTTTGTAAGTTCAAAATTTTCTCATCAGTCATGTCTCCATACTTCAGTCCTAGCAAGAAATGCCTCTATTTTTGTTTTTTAATCCTGTTTTACCAAGTGTACACTTACTGGATTAAAGATATTAATAATATTTCTAAAAATACTAACTTACACCTAAGCCTTGAGCTGGGACTCCAAATGCTTTGCCCTTTCAAGGCCTCCCACAAATTAAGGCAGGATTTATGAATTTAGACTTAATATAAATTTGAATTGCTTCTAAAAAGAAAACACATCGCTATTATTTTTTACTGTTGGTTTTTATACAAAGTAAGTTCCTGGTCACAAGATAATGCAATACATATTTAAAAACTTGAATATCCGACATGGAGGCTAATCAGGACTTTCAGGCCTCATTTTAAACATGATCACCAATAAGCATCCTAATGTGCTAGCATTGTTAAATATTATGTTCATAATTTTGTTTAGGATTCCTACAACTCCTGTTATTGGCATCCGGGTCTTCATTTTCCCCTTTAGTTTAACTGATTTTCAAATAGTAAATCCCAAGTAAAACAATTTTCAGAAATATGGTCAGAATTTCTTTGCCTCTCCTCTTACAGCTTCTAATAAACAGCCTTCTGTTCTAGTGCCTCAGTTGTTTTTACTGTAATTGTTTAATTTTATTTTATGCGTATGCACATAATTACATTATTCATTAATCCACGAGTACCTGGCATTTGCTCATCCTCATATTGTCCCTTATTTATTTTGTGCATGTGAGGCTTTCCGTTTTTTAGAATAGATTCTGTGAGAGATGTGTGTGAAAGGTATTTCATTAAAGTAACTTGTTTAGTTTTCTATTTGTTTGATTTACCACGCTCCCCTCTCCAGTAAAAAGAGGCTGAATTTATGTGGGCTTTTTATCAGGTCTAGTGTCATTGTAATCCTTTTCTTTCAATCATAATTTTCCCATAGACACGAAAGATTTCGGCAAAACACACTGAACAGCGAACTCACTGTGAAACACAGGTCGCTTTTTCAAAACCTAAAACAGTAAGAGTACCCTGAGAATAGAACAAAAGAAATTAAAACGCTAGATATGCCACAGTTGTCTCAGGCAGCAGTTAGAAATTTAATTATTTTATCTCGTAGAATAATGTGCCCTTCAGAAATCATTTTGGACTAGATGTTTCAAACCAATGATCTGTAGTTAATTATCTTTAATAACTGTTGCACATTATGGTTAGATCTATGTTTTTGCTAAACCAATTAATAATATCTTCATTAGTATAAAGACAAGGTAGCAGGATCCTTTCATTTTTCACATTGAAAGAGTAGATATTTTAAACACTGTAATTTACTTAGGCCATACATTTCCAATGATATGACTAATTAATGAAACTTCAAAGACATAACTTCCAAAAAGCTACTTATTTTAAAGTCATTGTTGAACATTTAATGGCATTAGGTTGGGGGCATTGCCGATGCACTGACTATTCCTACCCTTGAATCGTGTAAACCCATGTCAACTACCAAAACGTTTCATGTTTAAAAGAGAAAGAAAATGAATCGAATGTTTGTCTCTTTAAAAGACCTGTTGATTACAGAAGAAAAAAAAAAAAAATGGAGGGCCTCTCTTTCTCTCCAGTGGTTGTAATGACCGCAGACAAAAACATTCCTTTCTAGTTAAAAACACTGGTGGACGCATAGGATTTGTACTGATGGCAGGGAAAGGGGGTGGGCTTAGAGGGGTGGTGGTTCAACCCCTGCCAGCCTGGCCTTTCCCTTGCCTTTGAAGTCCTGTTTACAGTCACATAAGGGGTCGCCGCAGCAGGGACATGTTCTCCACCGCAGTTCACTAAGGTCCTTGTTTTCCATCTGACTTCGCTGTCCTAGGATCTGATCAGATGCACAGCCCATTTAGATCAATTATCCAGAGGGCTGGGCCAGATTCTAGCATTCACTGTCTTGTTGACTCCACGCAGGCCCAATTTGGGGGTGGGGGGTGGGGAGGCTGTTACTGCAAATGGTCTGTTTGGGTTGCCTTGGAGCATTTCAATCCCCAGCTACTGCAAAGTAGGAAACCTGATTTTGACATATTATCTGACACATACTTTAATACACTTAACAGGGCCTGCTGATAGGGAGTTATCCTTGGAAGATTCTAAGACAGCAAACAGTTTATTTATATCTCCACCTTGATGGAAAAGAATTACTTGAGGTGACATATAGGAATATGCCCATTAAAAGCAAATAAAGAGAAAATTTGGGCGAAAAGATGAAAGGAAAATTTAATGCAAGTTAATTCTAGGTTTATTAGGCTATCGAATGCCTAGTAAATGTCATTCACAAGAGCGGAGATGGGCTTGAATCTGGCCTCGTGATGCCTAGCGGCCAAAGCAAAGAGGCCATTGCATCCTGTAAAGCTCATTCACCAGAAAGCGGGAAGTTCTGTTTGTCTTGTATAATCAGGCCCCATGTGTTTGATTTTCTGTTAACGACTCGAAGAACAGAATTGTTGGAATAAGAGGAACAGTTCTATTCTTCTGGGATATAAATTCTGGGGTCTCATGCTAGGGACATGAAAGATCTCTAATAGTTGCATATACAGAGTAGCATATACTTGGAAGGTACAACTAGGAAATTGGTCTATGTCCTATGACTCAACTCCCATGGGGCTCTAATATGGGATGGGGGTACGTAATGAAAAGAAGGTAATTTAGTAGGACTAATTTTAAAGGCTGCCGATTGACCGGCATTAGTTCTGGCTAGCTCCAAAAGCACTTCCACAGCTTAGCAGATTGCTAAATCTGGCAATACCAGACTACCTAGCCGCTGGGGGGAAAACAAAAACAAAAACAAAAACACAGAAAGCCAAAAACTACAATTCTACAAAAAAGCTGGGTGAAATCGGTTGTCAGAATGAATCTGCTTGTTGTTGATCTGGCAATTGAAGGCATTAAGCCAGAAGTCCTTGTGGCCATATTGAAGCAAATAAGGACAAAGAAAGGGAGTTTCATGACAAGAATGAAAACATTTTGCTTATGATCTATGCACGTGTTGAAAGCCGTTCCCCATACAGCAGCCTGAGTGATCATGGAAAATTCAGATCTGGGCGTGTCACCCCCACATTAAAATCCAGCAGTGCCTCCCCATTGCCTGTCACATAAAGTACCAACATTTGGCCTTCATTTCGAGGCCCTCTGGCATGTGTTATACCCATCCAGGGTCATCGCTGCCATGAACACCCTTGCATGTGCTCTTTGCTGCTCTCTCTCAACTCGGAGACTTAAAACCCAGTTAACCCTCATTCATCTGTGTGATCTCAATTCAAAAGCTACTTCCTCAGGGACATGGTCTCTGACTGCTTGCCCCACTTGCCTAGGTCAGATCCATCTTTCATACGTTCCCACAGTCTCTATGAATTATTCTTTCTTTTTACAATGTTCTTCAAATCTGTAATTATTCCTTGACCTTCTCCTGACATTCTTGCTGTGAGGGTAGACAGTGTGTTGATTTCCACATCTGCGGGACCTCACACAGTGCCTGGCACATATTAGGACTCCATAAACATTCAGTAAGTTTATGAGGGTCTCAACTCAAGTGTCAAAATTTAGGGACTCTCTCTCATACGATATATTGAAACACCACAGAATAGAGGGACGTCATGAAGTTATTTTTCCATAGACTTAATTTATGGACTTTGGATAAGATAATGTACGTGTTACTGTGTTAGGGGTAAAAATAAAGCATGGCGTGACTTTCAGCCATTACTAGAATCCCAACTAATCAAGGTACATCATCAATCTGAACGTTCCAAAGACCCTTCTCTGTAAGCTAAAAGCTGCAAATGGAAGAGTCTCCCTACATTACTAAATGAAAAACACAAATCCTCAGCATTCTGGTCATTCACTAATTTCAGGGGGAAAAAAAAAAAAAAGGACATCCTCAAGTCATCATGTTCTGTGCTTCCCCTTGCTCTATTCTGCAACTGCTTTGTGAAAAATTACAATAAAAAAAAGGTGCCATACATTTGCAAATAGCTCTTAAAACCAGAGTCCTCTCCTGGGAATATGATCCTAATAGGATAGAGACAAGGCTAAGTTGCTGAATGCTGCTGGTCATTATTCTTTTGTTTCAACTCAAAGAAAACATGCACAAATCTCATAACTAGACTCCCGGGCATGTGTTTTTGCTTACTGCCTAATGTGGTTCTAATAATGCAAACATTCCAGCTAAGTAATGATGACACATCTACAGTTATAGATATTAGAAACTTACACAAGGGAAACGTTTTGGGAAACACAAAGGAAAAATATAATAAACGTTTTATTTAAATTTTCTTGTTACCATCATATTTAAACTCATTCTGGCCTGTGTTCACATAAAAAAATGGACTCTAAAAAATGTGAATTAAAAAGGAATTTTAGGAGTATGTATTTCAGAATTAGCCTTGAAATGTACTTGATTCAGAGTTAAGTCCTTCCTTTGTGGATACACTTGATGAATTGGAGAATAAATTTTTTTGGAATTCTTTTTAGCTATATCATTCATTGCTGTATCTCAAACATGTGTCAATGATAGACTCCTTGTGTAAAAATAGGATAATATGCATACTCCATTTCTTCTTGGTTTTGTTCAGTTTAAAAGAGAGTTGGATGCCCGCCCTTCCAGGGATTAACTCCGATTGAGACTCCGTCGTACAAGGGGAGAGTGTTAGATTTTGGTTGGTTGCATTTCTCCTTTTGGTTAATAGCTCCCATGTTTTACCTCTCTCACTCACAGCCCCTTGGTTTGGGTAGAAGTGTTCCTGGTCTGGGGCAGTGCTTATACCAGTCCGAATATCTTTCTGCTAGGGCAGAGAATTAGGTAAAAGGATGAGCACGTGACCCTACTGGGCCCATGAGACCTGACTTCACTGTTTGCAGACATTGTGGCTGCCAAGAGTGGAGCCTCACCTGAAGATGACATCATCGTGCGCAAGACAGGAGAGCTGACAGAACAGCTGCGAATGATGATGTCTGGATCAAACCACGCCTGACACTAGTGTCCCTTTTGAATTTCCAGTTACTTGAACCAAAAAATAATATTTTTTTTCCTTATTTATTTAATCTTGTCCGAGTTTCATTTACTTAAGCATGCAAAGATTCCCAAATGATACAGGAAACATTTGTTAAAGAATTAGTTACACAATATTACCCTTAAACTGTGGAATATATGACTTTTGAGAACTGACTGCCGTCTTTTCCCGATCGTCCATACCCCTTACTTTTGGGTCCCATAGAAATAAATACTCACCCATCTCTGTCTTTCTACATGCAGGTCCCTGTGCCCACACTTCTGATATGACATTTTCATCACCCTTCTCCAGCACATTGCCCCCCTGGGTCACCAGAGAATCCTGTTAACACCATTAGAGTAGTACCTTTTACATGATCACTGAATTCTTTCCATGTCTCTTTGTCCCCCTGACCTGTTGTAATAATTATCACTATGCACAGAGCGCCTACTTTTGGGCAGGAACATTACATGCTTTGTGCTAAGCTTCTGAATAAAGCTGTTTGCATGCAAGAAGAAACTAAGAGCAAAAGACAAGTAGCTTCTAACTTTCTCAGAAATAGAAGGTAGCAGAGCCACTTGAACTTCACGATTCTAAACCTAGTGTTGGTTTTTTTTTCCCCTATATCATGACAAACTAGGTCTTACTCATTTTTATATTTCTGAAACTTACTCATTGTCTAAACCATAAGCTCCAAAAGTGCAGTTACCATTCTGGATGTGGCATTATTGTGCCCTGGTTCCTAGAACAGTGTCCAACATAGAAAAAGCATTAAATAATTACTTACATGAATTAACAAGTAATAATAAACAGATTGAGCATTTGTTGAATAATTGTGTGAACATTCATGAATCAAGAGCCTGAATACAGCTCAGAGGATTGCCAAATACTGAAAGAATAAGTGATATGAGTTTCCCAAAGATATGTCAAGAAGGTAGAGAGCCACACAAAGTCAATGATGCTGCCGGAATAACCACTGAAAGGCTGTGTGACCACAGCTAAGTTACTTAACCTTTCTGAGCCTTCAATATCTCATCTGTGAAAAAGGAGATGGTAATAATCAAGCCTATCTCTAGGTTGTAATGAGAATAAAAGCAAAGTGCAGAGCATATAATAAACTCTCAATGGCATTGAGAAATAAATGATTAATATCCTAACTGAGCCCTTATTTTAACAAATATTTATCAGTGATCTTAAAACTTTCTTCACAACAAATATGAGACAGATATTTTGAAAAAGATATTTACTTAAGGTTTGTCATGTTCATGGCCAAGAAAAATATCAGAAATGTTTTCTACACCCTGCTTTGTAGCTTTTGGAATATTGACTGTTATTTGATAAGGAATGTGGGTTTATATTGATTTAATTTCAATAATTTCCTTGTACCTACCTCTCACTCAAATTAAGGTAGTTGAATAAAAAGAAATGAATAGTTTAAGTTTTAGATTATTTAACAAAATTTAAATTCTCTGTTCTTCAATTTTTAGACTATTTCACTAGAGATAGTTCTTCCCTCCTCCCCCCAGTAAAAAAAGTGTGCTGACTCAGTATTGGGTACAAAATCACTGAAAATCATGTTCTAAATTTTACAGCATTTATTTTATAACTGGATATGCTCTAAAATTTTTTTAAAAATCTATTCATTTGTTCTTTCCATTTTAAGTTAGATTTACTACTCAAAAGTACAAAGGAAACTTGTTCCTTAATGAATTAGTTAGCTTTTCTAATATTTATCCAACAGATGAACAATGGGGTAGCAGACATTACAATGTATTTGTTGATGTTTTATCAACAAGGATTTATGTGGTGCTGGAATCCTACAAGTTCCAAGAATGTATTTCTGTGATATTGGCAGCTAGATTTAAATTAAGCATCTACCTGAACGTTTGTTTGTCATGAGAAATATACCCAGTGAAAATTTATTTTTCATGCCAAAACTAAAGAAGAAGGTGGTTTACAGAAGACTCTGTTCACAGGAAGTCAAGCTGGACTTTTTCAATCTAACCCAAATCAGAAGTGCTATAAATCTCCCTAGAAAACAAGTTTATAAACTCATGTTATGTTTAAATAAACATTCTAAGCTAAAACTCTGGATGGAACCCTAGAAAATGTCCAGTTTTTCTTATCACTGCTTTTCTGGTGCTGCCTTTAATTTTATGGCAACTAACTGAGATTTTCTAAATTTTCTTGAAATATAGTGGGAACATTCCTTCTGGTGTCTGTGGAACTCCTCTGATTGAAAGGAAAGCAGGTTAGTGGTCTTCTGATTAAACTCTATTGCCAATATTTAATTCTATCCCAGTTTCTCCTCATCTGTGGATTCGGGAATTTTTTGAAATATAGTACCATAACTGCTTGACGACTATGGACCACCTTGGGTTTAAAAAAAGAGGAAATGTTATTCACACTAAGCTTGATTAATATTTATTTCTATCCCACCTCTACCTTATACCCGTTTTTGTCTGATTCTGTTACTGACCAAGATTCACAAATGAATCCCTGGTTTAAATAAGTACGCAGTTCTTTTAAAATTGTCCACAAGGCGGCAGTAAAACATCTTGCTTCCCCCCGATATCTTGGATTCCTAAGGGTTCATTTTCTAAACATTTAGATACTATATTTGTGTGAATTACACTAAAAATTATCCTGCCTTTAAGTCTCTACTTTGCCATTCAAATTGAATTTATTAGTAAATATGAGTTGGTCATGGTGAGACCCTTAATTAATTTTTCCTACGATAAATGAGTAGAAATCCTGAAAGTTTTGATAACATAAATTACCTATTCATATTGATAAGCAATACTCCCTTCCTATTTTTCAAGGTTACAACGAGTCCCTGTAAATTTTCTAAGAGAAGAGAAGTTGTTATCTGAGCAACATAAAGCTTGATTTTTTTTTTCTTTCTCTCTCTACCCAGTCATATAATGTGAAGATCCCATTCGCATGTGATTTTTCTACTTGGAGTTTTTAAATAAAATGTAAAATTGGATGTTCCCTTTTGCTTAGCAGACGCCTTGACAAACCATTGCAGTATAGAAAAATACACTTTTAATAGGTTTCCCTCCCATATGAGGAAGAAAAAAATCTAATGGTAGCGAGAATTGAAGGTTCACTCAGAATTGCTCTAGTCGGTTTCCCACCCACTGATGGGTACTGCCAAGCACCTTGTCAGTGCTATCACTTACCTGGTATCTACCTGAGCTGGAGACTGTCTTCCATAACCTCATGTGTCAAGCAAGTGAAGGGTACCTTGGAGCTCATGCCCCATACAAGAGAAGGGAGCGGAGGACCGTGGGGCTGGATGACCTTGCACTGTTCACTGACTTCCTGCTGCCAGAACAATGGTTGCCCTGAGGATGAGAGGCTGCCAAAAGCACCTCTGGCATAATATGTCATCCCAGTAAACACCTGCCATTTGGGAGAAAAGCAGACAGGTGTGCATGCATTATAGAAATAGGGGAAGGGAGAGAAGAGAGGCTTTGACAAAATACATGCTAACCGTACTTCCATATAGGAGATCTAAGCTGCAAGCTTGGTGCTGTCTGCTTGCATGTGAAAAGCTGCAGGGAGCTTGGCCAGAGCAAGATTGTGAGATTGAGTCCAGCACTTTGCCAATGCAGGCATAGCATGTTAGAGTCTGTGTGTGTTGGGGGGGGGGTGTTTGCAACATCAAAGCAAATTATTTATGATGTATATTCATATGCCAAAATGCAAGAGAGTTGGTAATAAAGCATAAATAACCACACACACACACACACACACACACACACACAGATCCATTCTGTCCATTGTCTCGTTTAAGATACGTACTGCCTAATGCCTTTAGAATTGAACATTATTTTGCCAGTAATAAAAGACATGAAGTTCATAGCAATATGTGCCTTCAGAAGGATGGTTTCCTATTTAAAATACTCTAAATTAAAACATACATCACCCACATAGCACTTGATTTTTGAAAATGCATATACTTGTATAACTAGCTACTCTAGGAAAAATGCGCTGAATGATTTAATTTCATATTAAGGTGCAAATGGAGTACTGGATTTGTGTTGAGACACAAGTGTTTTGTGACTGAGAGCAAAGCCTTCTGAAAGATTTTCACCACCACGATTCAAAACTACCGAGTTCAACATGAGAGTAATGACATGATTCTCTTACTTTAAGAAAAGCACATTGATTTTAGACATATTGAAACTCACAAGTTTTAGAAGTGTGTTTGGGTGAAGGTTAAGTCGTCCTTGACAGTATTAAAAGAAAGGTTTGAACTGTTGAATAACCACCTTTCACCCATCCCTAATTGTAATTTAAATGACAATATGCTCTCAATCAATAGCTCTTTGTCACACTTTGAAGATCAAGGGATGAGATTTCACCCCATGAGTTTACAAGGCAAAAGCTCCCTGTTCATAACACTCAAATGTTGCATTAGAATAGTCTTCTCCAGCAATTCGTCCTGGATAAAGGCATTTAAAATGCTACCTTAGAGATGTTAATAGTAGAAAGTGTCAGAAGTCTTTATTTTTGTAATTTGCTCTCAGATAGATATCATAATAAAAATATTAGGCCATTCAAAAAGCCAAGTTGTCTGTATATACTAATTTCACTGGTTTAATCTCAGATATTTCACCCAAATAGCTAATACTCTGAGTATTTCCTGTGTTCTTGGCCATTGTACTATGCACGTGTACATGGTCTTTATTCTTCAGAGTCAGCCTCTGAGCTACAATCTAGTATTTATTCCCATTGAACAGACGAGGCTCAGAGAGATTGAGTCACTTTGACCTTGTGTCATACTGCTTGAGAAGGAAAGAACTTGGACAGAGTCAATTCGAAATTTACCTCTGAGCACTTAACAAGCCTCCCCAGCTTCTCGTGGGATGGAACCTCACCGTGAGCAAACACGACAGCTTCTTTTCCCCCAAATCCCTTTGGGGAAGTTTATAAATACATCATAAGCACTTTGCTTATGTACTATTATAATGTAAAACTGTACTAGCACTTATAGGATATGCTTTATACATAGAAACAGGCACTTTTTGTTTTTTTCCTCCTGCTTTCCAAGTAGAATGCATTCTTTGTACACTGGCTTATGGGTTGCAGTTTGTTGTTACGTTCATAGGATGATACTGAATTTACAGGCAGGCCTGGCTGCATCTATTTGGGTTTAGATAACACAGAGCTTGCTTATGCAGTCACTACCTGATAAATTCATAATGAGCTCTGAAAACATACAGGACCTCAGGCCATCAGTTAATTTTAAGGATTCCAACGGCAACTTTATTATATGACCAGACAATTGTCATACAAATGTTACAAGATTTCCAGCTGGGGTTACTCTTCTGCTAGTGGCAAAGCTAATGATAATACTGGTGGCCATTGTGTGTTGAGTGTTTATGATTTGATAGGGCTAGAGGTGGAGCAAGGGCCAGACCCTATTCCAGGACAGGTTCTGTCTCATCTACCCAGGGGACCTGGCAAGGTTTCTACAAAATGGATTATTGGGAAATATCACATAAAAAGTATATGCTTTTTGAATCCTTTGAAAAATTAGAAAATCTAGAAATATTGGGATGGAGTCCTCCAGGGCAGAAATTGGCTGGAATGCATCATGGATGCCCCCTTTTGATGATTATGCTCTTTCCCTGACATGACAGTTCCCACAAGCTCAATTTTAGTCTTCGGCCAAAGCAGCTTCTCCCATTTAAGTGACCCAAGTGCACTTAATTTTGGAGTCCAGATGCAAAAAAAGAAAAAAAAATTGCTTTATATCTACTACTACACAGGGTACCCTTGTACTATCTATGAGGTAGGTGCCATTATACCCATTTTGCAGATGAAGAAAAAACTCAGAGAGGTTAAATAGCCACTGAGTGCTACAATTAATAAATGGTAGGGCTGAGATTCTACTTCATGTCAAACAAAGCCCATGTTTTAACTCCTACGTCATCTGAGACATTCACTCCCGCAAGTGGACGGCTCCCCTTCTTAATCAGCCAAGTGCATTATTACAAAGGCCATCCCAGACTGGGGAGGCACTGGGGGACTGAAGATCACTAGCATGTGCTCACTGATGTCCCCATTCTTGTCTATTATAAGAAGCTGCCAGTGTTGGTCCCCAGGTATGAGTGTGGCTGGGAAAACCGTGTACATATATACAGCAAGAACATCTAGCTTAATGACTTCCACTTTAGACGATTGGCAACAACAACCCCTCAAAAAGGCGTGGGGGAATTAATTTCAACAGTGCCAGTCATTCCACCTGCCAGTTCATGCTGGAGTGAGAGAGAGGTGGGAGATGGCAATCTGCTGTTCCCTCAGCCGGTCTTAGCTGATGTGCTTTGTGAGTCTGTTGGTGAAAGATACATAGTCAGCCATCATCATCATCATCATCATCAATATTATATTGATATAAAACATTTGCAAAAGTGTGATATATTTTGCAGTTATATAACAACCACCCCGCTGGACTACCCCTTCCATTTTCACCTCTCCGAAGGCTCGGATTTATAAAATTTATATTAGGGGCATCTGGGTGGCTCAGTCGTTAAGCGTCTGCCTTCCGCTCAGGTCACGATCCCAGGGTCCTGGGATCGAGCCCCGTGTCGGGCTCCCTGCTCCGCGGGAAGCCTGCTTCTCCCTCTCCCACTCCCCCTGCTTGTGTTCCCTCTCTCGCTATGTCTCTCTCTGTCAAATAAATAAATAAAATCTTTATAAAATTTATATTATATAAATTATGGATTTATAAAATTTATAAAATTAGTTGTCTTGGGACATCTAATTTGGGGCATCTTGGGATGCCCTGCTGAGAGTATTCACACATCATCTCTGTTAATTCAGACCATCTAGCTAACAATAGCCAAACTCGAATCCAATAAGATTTAACAAAGCGAGTGGAAGAGAGAGAGATGCGACCAGGGGCCACATAGTGTCTGAGCACTGATTGGACAGTCAATACTGTTCACGAGGCTTAGACAAGAAGAAGTAAGTAAGTGTCCTGTAACAGCCCTGGGCTCAAAGCAGACCTTGCTCATCAGTCTTCCCTCCTGAACATGCAAGGCCAGTCAGACTATTAATAACCCAACTTTAGAGAAGCCTATGTGAGATCCCACCTTTCCATGTGGGATTTCAGTCTGGTCTTGCCAGGTCTTAAGCCAGGTCCCTGTCCCTTGCTCGGCTGAGTGGATTGTTGACAACATGCTCCGTGATGATAACCATGTTGCTGTGAAGACAGTCAAAGGCTTATTTTGTCAGAAACAGAGCTTGGAACAAGAAAATAACATCCAGGGATTATCTTAAATCATTCAAATATAGAAGGCTGGGGGAAACCTACCAAAAATATTACAGGACAAAAATGCGTGTATGTCCATGTCTCGGGACAGACGAATGGAGTGAGGTTAATTGTGTTAATCTGGAATCTGGGGAGTTACCAGCTCCCCAGTCACTTGTATTTAGAGGGGAAGGTAAACAGACTTCAGGCTCTAGAAGAAATCATTGCCAAGAAGTCCATCCCCCCCACCCACCCTCTATAATCCTCAAGACCACCATTACAGGGACATCAGGCAGGAAATCTTTGACTGTGGAATATAAAAATCCAAAGCATCTTCCTCCTTTCCTTCCTTCTGCCCATTCTTCTTTCCATCCTTCCTACCTTCCTTTCTTCTCTCCATTCTTGAATCCTTCTATCCTTCCACTCCTTGTGCTTTCCCTAAAGGAAACATAAAAGGTATACTGAGCTTTTCTTTCAGAACTAAGATAATGGATGTGGGGTGATAGAACCCTTAGCCCCGGGATCAGCTCTCTCTTGTGTTCCGCTTGAAAATCTTTGGAGGTAGGAAAAAACAAAACAAAACAAAACAAAAAGCTGGCAACTCCACAGAAAAAGGTTTAAATGCAAAGGAGAGCTCAAGGTAACACTTGAGTGTGAATGAGTTTCATTCAGAGAATGCCAGTCACTCAGCCATCACAAATGATTGACAATTCAGGGGGCTCCTGGCACCAGGAGGAGTGGGTTTGAGAGGTAGGGAAAGGGGTAGAGAAAGGTTAGAAATCAAGAAGACACATCTTGTACCTTTCAGAATTTTCTAAGGGCCATCCCATTTGAGTTTATTTGGAAAAGTAGTCAAGGCCATTTTATTTCTAGAATTTGTGAAGATTTTTTTTTCACTTTTGATTGTTCCAGAATTTGTTCCCAGAGGGTTTATGAAATAATCTGTTCTTTATCTCATGGTTCCCCAAACAAACCCTCTACCAGTGTTACCTCTTGATTGTCAAACCTCATGGTCATTTAGCTAGATTGTGGCTGGACCTACTGTAGGATGCAGGGCAAGTCATTTGGGGTAATTGTGATTTTTCACCTGGAGAGCTACACATAACTATGCTAAAAATGAGCTGACCCCTCCCCTCACATTGTCAGGAATCAAACTGATCTGTCAAGCTTGTCTTAGAAAAGTCTGTGGCTCTGCCAGAGCACTCAGATTTTGCTTTATAAATGCTTGAAATATTGGAAAAACACATGTGGACTCTTCATGAAAAATTAAAACCCCTGAGTATTTTCCCTCTTGGTCATTTTTATGAGTTGGTTTGGACTTGAGCAATCCACAGTGAAACCAGAATCTTTGAATCACATCTTCATTGGAAGGTGAAAACAATATCCAATTAAAAAAAAATAAAGAACTTCAGATCATCTACTGTTTGGAATCTAAGACCTGCCTGTTTCTCTCAATTGCAATTCCCTAAATATTCATTAAATATCTTCTGTTTGCAAGGGATGTTATAGGCCCCCAAACTAATGCGACGTCTGTTCTAATATATGTAAGTAGCTCAGAAAATGTAGTTGGTGCCTCAGTGGTAATGGCATTCCACAATAAGGAGCCCACTTCAGTGCTGACCTCCAAGAAGGAATGTGCCTCTTCCCCCCAAAGTAAGTTTGGAAAGCACCTTCATATTACACTAAACACAGGGGGATGAGAAGAAATCAGATTTCCATAGAGAGAACGCAAGTTTTAATTCATTTATGTTTCTTGACAATTGCATGCATCCGTTGTTCCCAGTTTATGGATGAGGACCCTGAGGTGCAAGAAGGTTAGGTGCATCTTAGCCCAAGTCCTGAATAAGTGACAGTACCAGGATGGGCACCCACACCCTGCGCAGTAAAATGAATCACACTCCGAGCATTTTCTCACCTATGAATGTGTCTTAGAATTGCCCAAGCAACTTCTCCAAAATGCTTTTTCCTGGCCTCTACCTCTAGGGATTCCAATTTAATTGAGTGGGAGAAGATGAAATCATGTTTTAAGAAAGAATAAGAGAGCTACAACCATCAGTAGAGGCAGATTCTTTTTAACATAAGGAAATAAAGCCTTTTGAAGGAATCAGTTGATTTAATATTTAAAATATAAACATCTTACCTTGGGCAAGTGTATAAACAGGGGTGGAATCTTCTAATGAAGTCCTCGAGAAGAGGGCTTTCCAGGACAGACTGAATGGCCCCATAGCACCAATACGACTTGGTCCATAGAAGAACACCTAGAGCTGACTAGCCAATGACAATTCCCCTTGGTAATGGTTGCTGGCTAATGTTTTCCAAGTTCCTCCGAGTGCAGAACAGACCACAGAGCAAAATCACTGTGGGTTCCTTGGTGCGTAACATCCATAGATATGAAGAGTCAACTCTCTGCCAATTCTTATCACTGTAGGTTCAGGTAAAAAAATTGGAAGGAAACAAATTTCTTGAGGTATAATTTTGTAATATATGAGATATAGATATATGGAGCTATAAAGAGATTATATGATGTAATATATAAATGTATCATATGTGTTAATATATAATTTTATGTATTATATAAGGGTGGCCCCTTCTCAAGGATCAGCATGATTTGGGTACCACACTGGGAAAAAACAGGTCCATAGCTCCTGTTAAAAATTCTGTCCTGGGCGCCTGGGTGGCTCAGTTGGTTGGGCGACTGCCTTCGGCTCGGGTCATGATCCTGGAGTCCCGGAATCGAGTCCCGCATCAGGCTCCCTGCTCAGCGGGGAGTTTGCTTCTCCCTCTGACCCTCCCCCCTCTCATGTGCTCTCTCCCTCTCTCATTCTCTCTCTCAAATCAATAAAATCTTTAAAAAAAAAAAAATTCTGTCCTGAAGCTTAGTACTGTCTCGGTGCTTAAATGTTGCAAAGTGTTCTAAGTGAACAAAGAAAAAAACTGTTGTTTATAGCGTGGGAGAGAATTTTAAGCCACCAAAACTTTGAATTGACAATGGCATTTGGCGAGAGTACTTGAAATAAAGTGATCTTGTTGTCCTATATTTGCACTGTGTTAACTATTACCCTTATGGGCAAAGATAAGAAAATATTTACATCGAGATGAGGGCAGAAGCACAATGAACAGACAGCACCAGGCAAGTGGAGCAAAGACTCTGTTTAAGGTTAAACCTAAACAGTTCTGTTTCTTGTCATCAGAAAATCATAGTTGTTCTTCCCATTGTTTAAAGAAAATGCGCATAAAGCTCCCCAAACCCCTTACCTTCAGATTTGAAGTTTTGACTTAATTTCTCAGGAATATATACTTTAACTTCAGAGCATGTATTGACACAAAACTTGAAAAGCATATTGGTTGCAGAAAACCTAAACAAAAAAGTTAACTAGAGAACTATGAACTGTTCGGGTCTATCCTTCTCCTGGCTGACTGGCAGAAAGTACTTTTATTTATTTATTTTTTAGAGGTGGGGGAGGGGCAGAAGGGGGAAAAAGTATTTTAAGCATGTTCCATGCCCAGCATGGAGCTCAGCGTGGGGCTCAATCTCATGACCCTGGGATCATGACCTGAGCCAAAATCAAGAGTCAGACAATCCACTGAGCCACCCAGGTGCCCCAAGAAAGTACTTTTAGAAAGCACTGTCCAAGAGAAGTTTCTGCAGTGACGGAAACGTTCCGTGTCTGAGTTGTCCAAAATCCTAGCTATGTGTAGCCATTGCACACTTGGCATATGACTAGTACAACTGGGGAACTGAATTTTTAATTGTGTTTAATTTTAATTAATTTAAATTTAAATAGCCACATTAGTGTTGTATTGGATAGCACACAATACTAAGCAATCACTCTTTCACAGCAGCAAATAGATTAATCCTGTTTGTTGTTAATGGATTCTTTTTCATGGATTGGGCATTTATATGTCTATATTCATATATATGTGTATATATATATTTAAATATAACAAGTCATATTTTCTGCTAGTACAGTTAGTGTTCATAAAACCAATTGAAATGTAAGAAGAGTTTCTACTGTCTTATTTAAAGCACTGAGACTTTCAGACAGGGGGCGCCTGGGTGGCGAAGTCATTTAAGCAATGGACTCTTGGTTTTGGCTCAGGTCATGATCTCATGGCTTGTGGGAGTGAGCCCCAAGTGGGGCTCTGTGCTCAGAGCAGAGTCTGCTTAAGACTTTCTCTCCCTCTGCCCCCCACCCCTCTCTCAAATAAATAAATCTTGAGGGGCTCCTGGGTGGCTCAGTTGGTTAAGCGTCTGCCTTCAGCTCAGGTCATGATCCCAGGGTCGTGGGATCGAGCCCCACATGGGGCTCCCCGCTCCACATGAAGCCTGCTTCTCCCTCTCCCACTCCCCCTACTTGTGTTCCTTCTCTCACTGTGTCTCTCTCTGTCAAATAAATAAATAAAATCTTTAAAAATAAACAAACAAATAAATAAATAAATCTTGATAAATAAATAAAAATTAAAAAAAATAAAGCACTGAGCTTTCAGATAGTCCACATGTAGAGCAAATTTGAGAATGTTTGGACCAATGTGTAGGCACCTCCTTTCCATTATAGGATTGGTAGTAAACAGAACTTTGACTCTCCAAGTTCATTAATAATGTAAGAACTTATTTTTTATTTTGCTTTGAAAAGTTAATGTTGGGGGTTATCCCTTACACCAACATTAACTTTTTTGTTACCTACAATAGGTACGCCAATATTTTTATAGTAACTTTATGGTTATTAATTCATCTTTTGCTGTGTTTTGTAAATTTTATTGTAATATAGTGTACTTAAAAAAAAAAGTGTACACATCATACCTGTATGGTTCCATGATTTTTATAGTCCTGTTAATTAAGAGTTTTGTTCTTATTTAAGCAAGGTGAATAAACTGAGGGCTGGTGAATGTGATAAAATCTTCTTAAAAGATTCTCCCAGTAACAGTTGTGGTGGAGATCTAAGCCTATTCCGCTCCTTCTTTCATCCACATGCAAACCCTGCCACCACTCACTCCAGTCTACATCTGTATCTCTGTAGTTGCGAATGGTTGCTCACTTCCCACTTATTCAGAATAGAGGGGAAAGGTATTTGTGGAGTTAGGCAATTGCATCTGGTCTTCAGCTAACCAAGTGTATTTTCATATGAATCACTTCCTAGGTTCCGGAGGCAGAGTAAAGAATCCTGGGTCTTTTGAAGAAGTAATACCAAACATTTTTCTTCTTTACTTGGTTATAGTATTCTCTCTTGTTATTGTTTTTTTTTTTTAAAGATTTTGCAAGCTGTAATCATTTCTGTTACTGAATATATTTCATTTTAATTTTTTAAATGCTCTTCTAATTTGAATTTAGGGCTTCACACAGATTTGTCACCTAGGCTGTTTTGAAATATATGATTTTAAATGCATGAAACTCATCCTCTAAAAATGATTGGTGAGTGTATATTTGAAAATGGTTAATGCTTATTTATTACAAATGGAATAATTACAGCTAATGGAACAGTGCCATTTAACATTAGTATAGTGGTGTGGGGGAGCTTGATAATTAGCAGCTCGATAAGTGCCTTTTTTTAGATTATGGAATGACAGCCTCAGAACACCTTTCTATGAAATATCTCAACGTTCTAAATTCTCTCCTGTTTATTCTTATTGGTTGTAGACAATGGACTTGGGGAGCATTTGGATTTAATTGATTTCATCACCACCTGAGTCCTCCTCTGACTTAGAAGGTAGCCATTTTTAAAAATGTGCAGGATAGAAATCATTTAGCATAAGGAATAAGGTTTTTCTATGCAAAAAAAATTGTTTCTTTTTTTTAAAGACTTTATTTGAGAGAGACAGAAAGAGAGAGAGCATGTGAGTTGGGGGAGTGGTAGGAGGGAGAGGTAGAGAATCTCAAGTAGATGCGGAGCCCCACACAGGGCTCAATCTCACGACCCTGAGATCATGACCTGAACCGACTAAAGCCACCCAGGTACCCCCCAAAAACTTATATTTCTAAAAGTTCCAAAGTACCAGAGGTGGTAACGCCTGCTTTTGAACAGGCTACCCCTCAAAATGGGGGTTTAAATGACAGTGTTTCTTGTTACTACCTCCTCTACTTAGAAAAGATAGGAAACCTTATTTTTAACCTGGCCATTTACCATGCTCCACAAATATTTTAGAGCAGCTTTCCTAAAGTTTGCAGTTAGGCTTTTCTTCAGAAATTTAAGCCACTTAATGGTCCCAGATTTTTTTAACCTTTTGATTAAGTGAAGGCTACCCTTCATTCTTCTTTGAGACTCCACTATTAATGATCCTGATAAAAGTAAAACTTCTGTCCCTATCAAACGCCTACCTCTCTGCTTTCATTTTCTTCCTCATTCTAAGTTTGACTGAAGTGTTAGCTAAGAAACTCTATTAAGTGACTTTCAAGAGGAATGGCCTGAGGAACTGCATTTAAAATTAAACTTTTCCAAAGCACAAAGTTTATGTATTAAGGCTTCTTAAATAATGTGCATATTTTCTTCTTCTCTTTGAGTGCTAAGAGATTGTGATACTGGACCTAATACTACCCTTAGAACTTCCACTGACATCAATAAGAAAGGAAATAACTGGTAATTTATTCTGAGTCGGGAAGACATTTTCTAAAATGCAGTGCAACCCTAATTTAGAATAGAGGGGAAAGGGTTTAAATTAGGTTTTTTATAGTGGTAAGTATTTGCAGACAATGTAGAGATTTATGGATTAATTTGTTTTAAATTAACTTTTATAGGGTGACTAATAGTCCACAGGGATAAACCAGACTTTCAACTGCCCATGATTTTCAGTCAGATCCTAGAGAGGAGATCATTTCTCTCAGGAAATGGTGACACACTTTCTAAAGTGTGCCATACAATTTTTTTTTTTTTGTCACTGTCCAGAGAAGATAAATAAGTTCTGGGACTTGGGCAAAGATACTCACAACTGGCCAACATTTGATGTCACATTTCACTCAGGAAAAGAGAAAGACCCTGACCTCCACCCTGGCGGGGATCTTTCATCGGCTGCTTTCACTGGATAACATAACAGTGGCGCCCAAAGAGTGTTCATAGAGACAAATGCTCTGCATTATGGACACATAAAGCTGTTGCCCTGCATTTCCTTTAGCCCAAGAAACACTACTCAATTGTGGGAGCTGAAAATTAGCATTTGGGACTCTACTGTACCAGACTCTGCCGAAGAGGGGGCAGAGACAGATGACAGAGTTAGTCTACAAAATGTATGTATCTATGTAAATATCTATGTATGTATCTGTCTAAATACATCAATATGGATCCATGCCTCTATTTATGCACTTCCTGAACATCTACTCTACACTCAGCCCAAGGCTGGGACCTGAAAAGTGATCTGAGTTTTTAGCCTAGACTGTTCACATCTATTTGGCCCATGTAAGTGACAAAGGACATTTCAGGAACAGAGCAATTTTGTTTACGACAAGTTTAAAATCTCACAAACAGGGGCACCTGGGTGGCTCAGTCGGTTGAGTGGCCAACTCTTGATTTCAGCTCAGGTCATGATCTCAGGGCCATGGGATCGAGCCCCACATCAAGCTCCATGCTCAGCGGGGAGTCGGCTTGAGATTCTCCCTCTCCCTCTGCCCCTCCCACTTGCACACTCTTTTTCTCTGTGAAATAAATTAATTCATAAAAAATAAAATTGGGGGCACCTGGGTGGCTCAGATGGTTAAGCGTCTGCCATCAGCTCAGGTCATGATCTCCAGGTCCTGGGATCGAGCCCCACATCAGGCTCCCAGCTCAGTGGGGAGTCTGATTCTCCCTCTCCCTCTATCTCTTCCCCTGCTTGTGCTCTCTCTGTCTCTCTCTCTCTCAAATGAATAAATAAAATCTTAAAAAATTAAAAAATATTTTAAAAATAAAATAAAATCTCAAACAACTGAAGAGTACACTATGCTATTTTATGCAGAAGGTCATGGTGAAAAGAATGGTACCTTGATATCATATCTTTATAGACACCATGAAGTATTTACAAATACTTTTCATTCTGTGTAACTCTTTCTCAACTTAGACTGTTCTTAGATTAATTATTTCCTCTCAGAACTTTTGAATGCATCATTCTGTGATCTTTTGGCTTTCATTATTGCTGCCAGCCTAAAAAATTTTTGTTTTGGCATAAATTCTGCCCTTTTTGTTCTTGTTGCTTTGAGGATCTTCCCTCTATCTTTGCTGTGCTCTAATTTTTCTATGATGCATTTCGGTGTATGTTTCTTTATATGATTCAACCTTGGGGGTTATTTTCTTCCAGATTCTGAGGTTCAAGTCTTACATCAGTTCTGGAAAATTCTTAGTCTTTGACTTCAAATTATGCCTCTCATGATCTCTATTATCTCCTTTTGGGAATAAATAAATAAATATATATACATAAACATAGACATATATGCATAGGTATGTTAGATCTTTCTTTTCAATCCTCCATATCTTTCAGTTTCTTTTTTCATGATTTCCATCTCTTGGTCTCTTCAGACCCTGCTTTGTAATTTCTTTGGATGTAACTTCTGATTCATTTTCTCTGATTCATTTACTTTTTGATTCATTTGTTGACTTTTTTTCTATTTTGTGCAATAAATCCATTTAAGAGTGGTATATCCTCTGATTTATCAGGGATGTCCTTTTCCTTGGACATGAAGGCATTTTTGTGTGTGAGTGATTTGTGTATGTATGTACATGAATGTGTGTAAACTTTTTATTCCATTTCAGCATACACACAGAAAATAACACATATCCTAAATGTAGAGCTAGATGAATTCTTATGAAGTAAAAACACATTTATAACCATTATAAATAGTGCCGCTATAAACTTTCTTGGGTATTTCTTTGGGGGAACATATGTTGAGCATTTTTATTGAGTTTATACCTAGAGAAATTGCTTTTTCATGGAGTATGTGTCATCCAGCTTTATTGAATACTGCCAAACAGTTTCCCAAAGTGGTTTTACCAATTTGCCCTTCTATCAGCAGTATGTGAGACTTGCAATTGATCCATATCCTTGGGAACTGTTTAACTTCAAACACTATAGTTCTTAAAAGTTGTATTTGATTATTTTAGTAATAAATTCTAATTTATTCCTTTTCGGATCTGACTGGTCACATGACATATTTTCAAATCTTTTAATAAGCATGTTAAACATTCTTATACTCTTCACATTTTTGAGTTTTGCTCATTTTATGGAGCAATTTAATTCTTCTTTCTTTATTTCATGTGTTTTTGTTTTTTTTTTATTGTGAGCTTGTATTTTAACAACATTTGTATGTGGGAATTTTTTGAAGCCTGGGTTAAAAGTACCTTCCTCCAAGTAGGCTTTGCATTTGTATTTGCTACACACCTGGAAGCCACCAACCTGTGACAATTTTATGATAAAAATGAGCTGAAAATCCATAAGAGGACAAGCCTGTGGTTATGAATTTTCTAGGCAATTTTTTTCCCTTTCATCCAAGACCAATACTGAGAGAAAGTTTCCTCACGCCCTGTTCTATGGGGTAGGTTTTTTCCCTCATTCACACTTTTGCTGAGATATATTTTCCCTTTGGGATCTTGGCATGAAAATGAGAGCCCAGTTACACTGCTGTCTATCTAATTAACCACTTTGGGCCAGCTCCTACTTATTCTCTGACTTCTCCACCCAGTGTATCTATCCAGGTAAAATCTTTTGGTCAGAAAAGCTGGATAGGTATCCCCAGCCTCAATTTCCTTTTGCATCTCTGGATTTGTGCTTTTCCTTCAGTTTTATTCTCTATAGATAACTTTTTATTTCTTGTCAGCTTAGCAGTGAATTTAAAGAGATGTTAAGTAATTTCATTATTAGCACTCTTATTTTTAAGGGAGAAAATTTTTTAGAACTACAATTCTTAAAATGTTGTTTAGGAGCCTCTGAATGCCGCTGAGGCCCTTTTAGGGTCAAAACTTATTTCTATAATAATAAATAAGAGAGAGTTTGCTTTTTCCCATCCCATTTCTTCCTCAGCGTACAGTGGCGTGTATAGTGGCAACGTGACATGTGATGATGTTATCAGTCTGACAGCTAATCGAACATAGGCTTTTGTGTCCTTATAATTGAAGAATATTCCTCAGTTTTAATGTTGAATACGTAAATATTGATAGGTATAATTCATATAACAAAAGCTTTTGGGGGTTCTTAATAACATCTAGGAATTAAAGGGATTTTGAGATCAAGAAGATAGAGAAGTGTTGTTTTGGGCTATCTGTTGTGTTAAGTTCTAAGCAATGGAACTCCTCAGACTCCAGAATATACAGAACCATCCAACTCTGCTTTAAACAGTCAGCAGGTAGAAAAGATCCATGTTAAGTTCCTGCAGAAGTTTTATGCAAATATGTTCCCAAAAGACCGTAAGTTCTTTCAGAGCAAGAATCTTGTAGAATTGGAAGCTTGGCTTTGTCATGCACCATGAGAATTTATGCAGACCACTCAACAATCTGATTTTCTGTTTTCTCAGCTATTCAATATAAGACACAATAATCCTCAGTCTACCTCCTAGTGTTCTACATAAGGCAAAATGATAGAGAGCAAGATCATTCTTGGGTCTTTATAAGATTTTGAGTTGTTGGAAAAGAAGGCATGTGAAAACTAGCAAAGATATCTTTGTCTTGGATTTCCATCTTAGATAAAAATGATCAATAAATTAAATGGGAAGGTAAATGTAACTGGTAACTTCAAAACAGATACGCAATATTAAACTGTCCTCTCTACTCTGAATTAAAGATACAACCAATGCTAAAATGACAATGAATCCTCTTAATAATACTAAGGAAAGTTCACATGTGCTTAATTTGATGGGAAGAAAACCATGTTGAGGAGGCCTGATTCTAATTCTGGCTCTAAGCATCCCAGCCCTGTTCTAGTAGAATGTTACATTTTGTGACCCTGGTGAACCCCATCTCCTAGTATGTATGCCTTTGGAGAGTCCCCTCCTACCTTGTCTCCAGGCTTGCTTTGACAAGCATGATGGAATCACAGGTTCAAGTAATGTTTGCATATTAGGGCTTATCCTCTTGGAATGCTTTTACTTGGAAGTTAACTGCCTCGTTGGAAAGAAACTCAGGCTAAGCTATGAAATAATGAGTAGCTACATGGAGAGAAACCCACGCAGATGAGAGGTGCATAGTCCATCGCCCATCAAGGTTCCAGCTAAATGGAACTTCATGAATGACCTCAGTCTATATCAAATGGAGCAAAAACACTGTCCAGCTGGGCCCATTCAACTCACAAGATTGTGGAAATTAGTAAGTCCATTTTAAGTCACTGTTTTGGGGGTGATCTGTAATACAGTGATAGGTAATACATTCTAGCCACTTTTCTCTAAAAGTCTTCAGCTTAAAAGGAAATATGGAAACATTAGTCTCAGCTACCTCAGAGAGTTTGTACAAATACCAGATTAGTTCATGTGCAGTATTGATACTATTTTTTTTCCCAGTCAGCTAGGTATGATGAAATACTGTGGTCATGCCTATACACACAAACTGGTTTGACTCTTTGACTGACTTGACCAGTCGAATCAATCTCTTCAGGAAAGAAAAAAAATTACTTTTTGACCGACTTGATTATTGTTTTGACCTCTCTGATATTTTTTTGGTTGAGTTCAATTTTGCGGAACTGAATAACTCAACTTAGCCAGTTTAGTCAGTCAAAATAATCAAAACAGTTCGGGTACATAGAAACAGTTTGTGTGCGATATGTTCCTCTTATTTAACTTTAGTGGAAAATTATGTGACAGAGGCCCATATATGCATAGCAAATATGGGTATAAACTTCTACTTATAACTACTCAGTTTCAAATTACTGTATAGATTATAGCAGCATTTGTTTGGTAACAGGAAAAAATATAGTTCGTTTTTATTTCCCAATGGCACGTTACATTATAAGTCCATTAGCTATTGCATATGTTATTGCTGTAATTCTAATAACTGCCATATATTATGATGGCAATAATAATGTAACTCTTATAGTATGCAATATGTAATTTATTGAACATTGCTGGAATTTATTTTCAAATTGTAAATTTGTCTTGCTTTACAGCACTAGAACTCCCTATGTCCTGCTTTGAGAGTTCAGTCATATTCTTTTTGTTTGAAGAAGCTGTCAGGAGTGCATGTCTGAGATGAGTGCATGCAAGCGAGTGTTGAAGCTTGGCAGTCATTAAAGTCCTGGGTTAGAAGCGGAGTGAGTGATTGGAATGCAGCTTGAGTAGGTCCATTCATATGTGTCATATTGCTACTACCAGAGCTGCTGACTAGGTGATTCAAATATAAGCCGCCGTTATTGGAGTATTCATAGATATTCTACTGCGCTTAAGGTTATGACAGATGAAGCTTTCCTTATGAATTGTCAAAAGGATCACAAACCCCTCCACTGCTTCTATTTCTGTCACCAGTAGCTTGCTTGCTTGCCTTTTTTTTCCCCCATCTAATGCCCTTTGAATATAGTTCTTCAGAATCCCACATTACAAAGGCTATGCAAAAAGCTTTTGAGTTTGCTTGCCTATTCTCAAACTGGAATGATTCTAAACTATTCTAGGAAGATAGGTGTCTACATTTTTCTTTTAGGGACCTAAGTAAAAATAAAGTAAAATTTTAATACTTGTGTCAATGTCTTTAACCTATTTCCTAAAGTTCTTTTTGATTTATTATATCATATTTATTACTCAAATATTCTATATATTATATTAATTTCAATCTGTTTCTTCAATGCATGTAACTGACATCCCTAAATTTCTGTACACATATATCTATTTTGGGTTAGTATAAACCAAATCCCTCTTCTCATGTCTAAATCAACTTACATCAGTGGAGGGAACCCACCATGAGCCCTGAGTGCCCCTGCATGTTTTTGCTGAGTGTGTCAAACTACAAGCCCTACCTGTTCTCCGATGTTCCACGCTTTCTATAGCCAGTCATATAGGCAATAAGTCCAGGCCACTACAGATGACTATTATACAACTCCCTTCATTTTTTCCTTCTTCACTCAAAAACAAAACAAAACAAACAAAACAGAACAAAACAAAACCAAATTCCCACCTATTTATTTAGATTTTCTTAATAGCAACCCTTCATTGTCTAGTGGCTTCTTCTCTAGATCTTTCCTAGAATTCATTGTCTCTCAAGGAATTCCAAAGTTGACTCCTGGGATGCCTGGGTGGCTCAGATGGTTAAGCATCTGCCTTCGGCTCAGGTCATGATCCCAAGGTCCTGGGATCGAGCCCCACATCAGGCTCTGTGCTCAGCAGGGAGCCCTGCTTCTCCCTCTCTCTCTGCCTGCCTGTCTGCCTACTTGTGATCTCTCTCTCTCTCTGTCAAATAAATAAATAAAAATCTTTAAAAAAAACAAAAACAAAGTTGACTCTTAATAGAACCCAACCACTGTTCGGCATGGAAGTATGAACTAAAATCTGCCATTTTACATCACCACTCATACTTTCTCAGATCAGTACTTGTCATTTATTCTTTTCTTCAGTCTTTCCTTTCTCTGCCAGTTACTCATTCTTTTATTTATTCAACAAATATTTATTGAGCGCTATACACTTAATAGCTAACCTCTGGGTACTCAAAGTGAATTTGGCATGACTTTATATTACTCAAAGCTAGTCATTATGCAATCTGGATGTCCTCTAGGCCACACCTGATTTGAGTAGAAAAGATAGACCAGATCATCAAGGCTGAATGCCAGAATGTAGAGCTGGAAGTATCTGCTGAAGACTACAGTTTTGGAATAGATGTATTCAGAAAAGTTCATTTGATGGAGAGGTATAGAATGGATTAGAGAAAGAAGAAACAATAAGTAGAGTCTCCTTCAAGAGATTATGATAACAAATATCCACATTCCCTTCTTTGAAATCCTTGAGGCCAGATGTATTTTGGATACAGAATCTTTCAGACTTTAGAAAGGGGCTATAAGGCATACACCATATATTGAATAACACTTGGGTCTGGATAAGCTCCCTGTAGTCAAACACTTGACTATTTGTCCAGATAAATTGAAACTAAATATTACAAATGACGTCTATAAAAAGCCTCATGTCAGTTCAAATTATTAAACTATTAAATCAAAAACAAAAAACTTTGCATTATCAGAACTTTGGGGGCTTCAGAACAATAGACCTCTGATTTGAGCTAGAGGTCCGTGAATTAATGCCATATAGAGGAAGAGTGGATATAAAATGTTATAAAGGTAGCATTGGTGGTGCTTGTCATTTGGTTGAATATTAAGCAAGAAAAGAAATGTGACAATTATGTCTGAGGTTCTGAGCCTGGGTGGCTGGGAGGATGGGTGCCACTAACAGAAAAGAAAGGAATAGGAGGAGGGGCTACTTGATAAAGGTTGGGGAGAGGGGAGGTGATGATTAATTCAATTTGAAATATACAAATCTCCAGGATATTATGAACCTGCCTGAAATTAGCATGATTAAAGGTGCCTCTCACAGTGTTTTGGTGAGTATGCGATGGGGAACTAATTTAAAAATCTTTTTCGCATATAACATATTTCATTAATCAAATTTGAAAATTGAATATGTCCAACCTAAAAAGTCATCCTAGATTCTCCTTTAAGAAAATGGCACAAATGTTGATGGCATTCTAAAATTGGAAACAGATTCTAAAAAGAATTCTTAAGTTTCAGAATTCTACCTGGATCAAAATGGACTTTTTAGTCTATTTCTTCAAAGCTATTTGAGACAGTAGATATAAGCTTATGGCTCAGTTGTAAAGACATTCTGACCCACTGTGGGTAATAAGTCTACATTAGGTCAGTAATCAAAGCTTTATCACTTGTTAAGGCTAACCAGTGGCTGAACTTACAGACACTAGTAAAGTGTGGCCTAAAATTATCAGAAAAATATTTGTTTAAAACTCATGTATATTTCTAGGAATGTAGTATCTTATAATGATTTATATCTGCAAAGATATATTGATAAAATGTTGTCTGGCTTATACATATGACATGGTTACCAAGAAACATTCCACTTTTTATAGGTTTGTTTCCATGTCAGTCGGTACGGTCCGGATGATTTCTTTCTTTCACTCCTGTCTATTTTTTTTTAAAATTTTATTGTTATGTTAATCACCATACATTACATCATTAGTTTTAGATGTAGTGTTCCATGATTCATTGTTTGTGCATAACACCCAGTGCTCCATTCAGAAAATGTGCCCTCTTTAATACCCATCACCAGGCTAACCCATCCTCCCACCCCCCTCCCCTCTAGAACCCTCAGTTTGTTTTTCAGAGCCCATTGTCTCTCATGGTTCATCTCCCCCTCCGATTTCCCCCCCTTCATTCTTCCCCTCCTGCTATCTTCTTCTTTTTTTTCTTCTTAACATATATTGCATTATTTGTTTCAGAGGTACAGATCTGAGACTCAACAGTCTTGCACAATTCACAGCAC
>NC_138369.1:32115084-32148021 GCF_054177405.1 Leptonychotes weddellii
GTTAGCTTAATCCTCTTGGAAAGTGATTTCAGGAAAGCACACTCCTTATTTGATAGGACTGCTAAATGACCCTCTCTCATCCTGAAGCAGTTAATTTTTCTCAAACTCTTAAGCGTTTACTGTCATGAAATCCTGAAGTTTCTACCTCTATCAAGGATATAGGTTTAAGAAAATGCATTTCAAATATTAAAAGAAGATATCACAAAACATTCTAAAGAGATGACTCGATGTAGGAGGTGGTACTGTTTATAATACTCTAACAATGAAAACTTTTTAGCTTTATAGTTAGAAAAAAAGGCAAGACAGAGGAAAAATACATTCTTTGATTCCAGAAGCCTCACTCTGGAAAAGTGGCTTTAACCTCCTTCCCCCTGCTCCGATATGGCTCTGGCTGTAGAAGTGAAATCTCCAAGGCCCAGGGTGTTATGAAGGCAGCATGACTAGTGCCCTCTTCCACATGGAGCAAGAGATAGAGCTGGTCATTGCACCGACTCTATGCTGTGCACAAACTCACGTGGAAGAGCTCAGACCTTTGAGAACAAGATGAAAAGACCTAGCAGCAGGAAGAATTTGGGCTCCATTTTGGGAAAATACCCCAATAAAAGAATTGTGAGGCCCTGGTGCATATTACCAAGGAATTCTGTGGAATCTTCTTATCTGGTGATTTTAATGACTAATGTACAATGATTTTTGTAGTATAATTGATGTGAAGTGCTGCCCAGAAGCTGAAGGATGAATGAATCTACCTTCACACATCTTTTCAGGCCCTTCAGCTCTATGATTTGTGCATTGTATTATTTAGCAGAAATAATAAAAAACTAAATATGCTTTTTTTTTGTACATGGCATTAACTACTTTTGTGTGTTAATGTGGTACCTGCCAATTACTTGCATTAAGGCAAATGGCTAAAATATACAAATTAAGTTATGAACACACTGCTACATTTAACAGATTAACTGAAAACCTGCGAAGATTTCAAGAGTATATTGAATGCATAAAAACCACTTCCTTGATCTTGAACCTGTAGGCTACTTTTTTTCCCTCAAAGCTATGTGGTCTTCTAGCCTGAATGTATTCTGAATGCAGCAGAAGGAATTTAATATACATTGAGAAAGTGTGTGGTCACCAGGCTGTGTCCTTTTGGAGGCACTACCATAATTAATCTTCACAGTAATCTGGGCATGTAGAAGGATATATAGTATCTTTACTTGCTCAGGCTGCTATAACAAAATAGCACAGATGGGTGGCTTCAACAATAGACATTTATTCCTCATAGTTCTGGAGTTTGGAAGTCCAATATCAAAGAGCTGGCTGATTTGGATTCTTATAAGGGCATACTTTCTAGCTTGCATATGAATGCCTTCTTGCTTTGTGTTCACATTGTCTTTGGTCAGTGCACGCATATGGAGAGATCTCTCTCTCTCTTCCTATAAGGGCAGTAATCCCATTGTGAGGGTCCCACCCTCAACACCTCATGAAAACCTAATTACGCCTCAAAGTCCCTACCTCCAAATACCATCACACTGGGGGCTAAGGCTTCAAAATATAAATTTGGGGAGAGGATGGACTCAGTTCAGTCTATAGCCAATAAGAAATGTTTTAGGCTTTATGGGATATAAGGTCTCGGTTCCAACTTCTCAGTTCTGCCATTGGAATCTTATATAAACAAATGGGTATGACTGTTTCAACAAAACTTCATTTGCGAACACAGGGAGCTGGCAGGAATGGGATATGTGTGGTCTCTGTGACCCTGGCCCTTGCAACAGCTGATTGAACAGAAGATGGGAACCATTTGTATAGTTTCCAGCAATTTGTGACTCGTCTGGTCTAGTGTGAATTGGGATGGATACAATGGATTCCTCTTTTGGAAATTTAGTGTTAGAGAAACAGGAAATTCTTGGTTGAAAATGGTTACTAGAACTGGAAAGTTATGAGTGGGGGTTATTTGAGGCCCTAGAATAAAAGTCAGTAGAGGAAGTTGGGGTCGGAAAGGGGGAGTGTATGTGTGAGAGACAGAGACAGACAGAGACAGAGACAGAGCATAGCCTCTGTTAAGTGGAGAAAGATTTCATTGCTGAATTTCTAGTTTCTGATTTCAGCCCTTGTGAAGCCCAAATGTGCTTTCTTTGAGTCTCTGCATCTCTTGTGTTCTATCATTAAAATAAATCCCCCTTTGTTTATCTGAGCTTGAATGGGGACTCTGATCCTTAAATCAAAAGGGCCATGATTAGCCAATGAAGTTATGAGTATTCTTTTCATATTCAACTGAATAAAATGCTCCCCTCTGGGTTTTTTGGAAGTTTGCTGGCTTGGAATATCAAAGTCCAAATCAAGAGTTCTTAAGTATGTCCTTCAGAGATAGGATTGCCCAAAGCTAAATAAAGGTGTACAAAGAATAGGGCTGATATATATTCTAAGTCGTGTTTATTGTCCCTCTCTCTTTCCAAGTTTTTTTTTTTTTTTAAATCCAGAGGGAAAAAAATATATATAGAAGGACGACGTGAAAGGGTAAGTAATCAGTTGCTTGGTGCTGGCTCATGCACCTCTGGCTCTCAGTGTGGGTGCAGTCATGCCATGAAAAGGGAACACAGAAGCCTGAGCTCATGTGCTCAGCTATTGGCCACCTTGTCCAGAATGGACATCCCCTAAGCATCTTCTACCCTCTTCTCCAAGCCCCATCCTTGAAAGATATGTCTAACTTGGTATTATAGGTAATTTTTTTCAAGTCTCCATCTTAACTATCATTCTAAGCTTTAAAAAGTTATAGCACATATACTTCTCTCCTGTTAGCTGAATTAAGATGTAAATATACTATATGTGATTGAAATAAATGTGGCACTGTGATGCACCATGCTATGTCCAGTGACCCAGCTGACTTCAAGGCAACTGAGATGGGCAGTTCTCTCTACTTGCAAATGTCTCAGAAGCAGTGTGTGCTGAGGCTCTCTCCATTTTGCTCTCTCTGAAGCTGTGGGAGGGTGCAAATAGAACAACGCAGCAGGCAGTCACTACCCAGGATGGCAGGCAGTCGATGTCCCCCAGAACAGCCTTCAACCAAAAGGGAAATGAGAGTGAGTAGATAAATGCCCAATACTTCCTGTCCTTCAGTGAGTCAGTTATGACCATAATTCTTACACAGTTGCTCAGAATAGCACCAGTGTGACTGAACACTGGTTCCCTACTGGGGCAAGCTGCTTATTCATGCTCCCCCTTGGCTTTTCTCTTTTCATTGTCTCACTTCTCCAACTCCCCCTCTTCTGATTTCTAGTATCACCTCCTCAGTAAGCCAACCGCACCAAAATCTTTGTCCCAGGGTCTGCTGTGGGGAGAATCCTAATTAAGACAGTGACCAACTTATGATTTTCACATGTTAACAGTTTATGTTCATAAACAATACTTCTACTCCCTAGATCTCAACATAAGTCATTGTGGGCTGTTCTGTATGGTAAATGGTAGAACACATGATGAGAGAATATCCCTCTCCTAAAAATTCTCTCCTCCCCACGTGTAGTCATGCTAATCATTTCTTCATAGACTTAGTATATTTTGCTGGCTTAAAGAAAGTGTTTCTCTCATGTTTTCTTCACAAGGTATTCATTGAATCAATCCCAAATCAAACTCACATGTGCAAAATCATCTCTTCTTTTTTTTTTTTTTGGTCTCTATCAGCAGTGTTTCTGCCATTGATCCAGTGGTTGGGGAATAGGCTAACTAATATTATGAAATCAATCTTTATGATATGAAGTTTGATTTGCCCATCTTTGCTAGGACTCAAAGAAAGCCTGAATGGGGAGGCTCTTTGGATCAAGTCCTGCCCGCTCCCTAATTTTACAGTTGAGGAAACTAAGGCCCAGTGGAATTAAGTAACTCTTCCAAGACTAGAACTCATAACACAGATAAAATTAGAATTCAAACCAATGGGTTTTCAGTACACAAGGGTCTCAGCTCACAGTTTTCAAAGCTAAATATAATGTTTGACTATTTCCTTCTCATACATTTTTCCAAACTGTGTCTATAAAACTACAGGTTCTGATATTCTTCTCTGCTATTCTCATGTTGGAATAGAATCAGGTGGCACAGAAGCTATTGTTACAGCCCCAGAAGAGTGTCTGGCATTTTCAGTGGCAGAATCAAAGCTTTAATCATGGACGTTCTGGTCAACATATTGTGTGAGGCAAGAGGCTGGCCTTGTTGATCTCATGCTGTGAATTCCTCATGGGATCCCACTTTATAGAAGAACTCACTTCCTACATGGAAGCTGTAGAATTAGGCACATTAATAATCAAAACTCTCCAAGAATATCTCCGCATCAAATCAATCCAAGCATTAGCAAAGCAGCCAGAAACGTTTTCTTGGAGGCTTCTCTTTGACTCTCACTTTTTTTCTCACCAACTGCTGGCCCCGCTTTTCTGCCCTGGATCCAACCCCATTATCAAAGACGCCAAGGCAAGCTCTGCAATTGATTGTCTGAAAATGAACAACACACAGATAGTGAGGAACTGGTATCGCAACACCCTGAAGTGCCTGTTAAAGTCACACTCCCAGAGAACTCGAACAATCCAGATGACTGAGGAAAATAGCATCTCCCAGGAGAAACAAGAGACTTGACAGGTAACACTGAAAAGAGATTTTCTGGCAAGGCTGGTTGAGAGGGAGTGACCGTTCTTCCTAGAGAGCATATGGAAGTGTTGACAGGCTCACTTCTTAATGTGGCCAAGAAAGAATTTAGTTCCAGTGAAGGAAAATGAGCGAACACAGATGACAACCAATCGTGTTTTTCATAAAGCCGGAAATCCCATACATGAGGCCCAGGGAATTCACAGATGCAACCTTGGCAAGGGTGACCTTTTGAGGACCTTCCCAAAGCTCAGTGATGTTAAATAATTGGTCTTTCGCTGAGACATGAATTTGAATTCCATGCTCTATGAGGCTGGAGCCTGGGCACAAGTCACTTAGCACATTAGTATGGCACTGGAATGCCCAGGAAGGATCTCTGTCTATCATCAACCATCCTCCTGGGGCCCTTCTTTTATGCTGATTTCCGTGTGTGAGGATTGACCACACAGATGCAAAGCTCACATGGTTTTATTTCCATTGTGAGGCACAGCCAGCTTAAAGGGAAGAGGCAACCTCAGGTTGGCAGAATAAACTGGTTCTCTAATAGGGTTGCACCCCTCATGCAAGTATTTTCATTTCTTTGTTTTGCAAATTTGTAACAACCCCAATTCTGGAACTTCCCCTAATTTAGCAATGTCTACCTTTTTTCATTTTAGCCCCTGCCTCAGTTTGGGTTTCCCCAGAAGCCAGTCAAGGGTTCTCAATCTTGACACTTTGAGCTGGGTGAGTCTTTGCTGTGGGAAGCTCTCCTGAGCTCTGTAGGATGTTGAGCAGTATTCCTGGCCTCTACCTGCACCCTCAATCACAGCAGCCAAAAATGTCTCCAGAAATTTACTAAGTGTGTTCTGGAGGGAGAACCACATCTTTAAGTCAAGGATTCAAGTGCAATACGGTTAAGTTGGAAAGTGTTTCCCAGGCAACACTGGTGTGGGAGCAGAAAGTACATTAGTATTCTAGAGACACAGAACTAACAGGATGAAGATATAGAGAGATGGAGAGGGAGATTGATGTATTTTAAGAAATCAGCTCACACAGTTGTGGAGGTGCAAATCTAAAATCTGCAAAGGCCAGCAGGCTGGAGACCCAGGGAAGAGTTGATCTTGCATTTCAAGCATGAAGGCAGTCTGATGGCAGAATTCCCTCTTCTTTGGGGGATAGGAATCTTTTTCTATTGAGACCTTCGACTGATGAGATGAGGCCCACTCACAGTATGAAGAGTAATCTGCTTCACTCAATTTGCTGATTTCAATGCTCATCTTGTCGGGGTGCCTGGATGGCTCAGGCAGTTAAGTGTCTGACTCTTGATTTAGGCTCAGGTCATGATCTTGGGGTCCTAAAATGGAGCTCCAGTCAGGCTCTGTGCTCGGTAGGGAGTCTGCTTCCCCTCTGCCTCTCCCTCCCCCTCCCCCCACTCACGCTCTCTCTCTCTCTCTCTCAAATAATAAATAAATCTCTTTAAAAAGTTAAAAAAATAAATGCTTAACTGGTCTAAACAATACTTTCACAGAAACGTTTAGAAAAATATTTGACCTAATATCTGGTACTATGGCCTACTCATGTTTACACATAAAATTAACCTTCACAGAAAGGAAAAGGGAAAAAATCCAATAAAGGTACATTATTAAGCAAGTTCTGACAGGAACATGAGTGCAGTTCTGCTGGGAAATTTTGGAAATGGTGTAAAACACTTGTCTCACAGTTATCCATCCCAGTCAAGAGGGTGAGGGAGCTGAGGCGTTTGTACACCAGTTCCCATCAGTCATTGATTAAGGTCTGTTCCCAAGGGGCTTTAATTTCCTGGCACTTCTGGCTTGCCGTTTACCCAGGAAAAGCCGGCTCTGGCAGCTAATGAAATCCATCAGGCAAAGGGTGCTGGGGCTGGCGCTGGAGTTCAGTGAACAAATGGCAAGTGGCTAAAGGACTACAGGCAAGGCACCAACAGTATCTGCAGCCATTTGTAAGCAACCCATCACCAGTCCCAAACTCTGGCTGGTGTTGGGACCTTCTTGGGTGGCAGAGCCATTGTTATTCATTGGCTTCCTCCCTCCATGCCTCCAAATACTTGATTTAAAAAAAAAAAATAGAGTAAATACACCTAACCTAAAAGTTCCCATCTTAGCCATTTGTAAATGTACAGTTCCTTGACATGAAATACATTTACATTGTTTTGCAACCATCACCACCATCCATCTGCAAAGAGTTTTCCTATTGCAGAATAGAAATTCTCCCTAGTTGACCTCCCAGTCTCCTTCTCCTCAATCCCTATGTCCTCGATTCTACTTTCTGTCTCTATGAACTTGACCGCTCTAGGAATCTCATATAAGAGGAATCGTATAATATTTGTCCTTTTGTGACTGGCCTATTTCAGTGGTATCATATCTTCAAGATTCATCCATGTTGTAGCGTGTGTCAGAAATTCCATTCCTTTTAAAGGCTGAATAATTTTCCATTGAAAATGAGACTACATTTTGTTGATCCATTCACCCATCGCTGGACATTTGGGTTGCTTCCACTCTTTGCCTATTGCCGACAGTGCTGCTGTGAACATGAGTGTACAAATATCTCTTGATGTCCCTGCTTTCAATTATTTGGATATATAACCAGATGTGGAATTGCTGGATTATATTTTGAGTTCCCTGCATGAGAAGTAAATATACTGTGGAAAGCAATTGGGAAAAAGGTAAGTATGCTAAAAAAGGAAATAAATTGCTCATACATTTCTGAAGTCTGGGTTCATCAGTTCCCAGGACCACAGTCAAATCTGAGATTTTTTTTTAGTATAAAGCACATCTGTGAATGGTACATCATCGCCATGGTGCCATGTTCTAAAAACAGTTTTATTTGTCTCCTCCTTTGCCTTTTGATAAAGAGCTTTGTTTATAAAATTCCTGTCTTCTGAAGTTCTTGAAAGACCTCAAGTGAGTTGTTCTTATAAATGAAGGCAAAAACATTGGCTGGCAAAGCCTGTGACTGACAACATCTTTTTTTAGTTACCTGAGCTCTATGCCTTAATTCTCTAGCACTTTCCATTTTCCCTTTGTTTCCCAGAGTTTTGCCATAAACTGCTGTTTAGCAAAGAGAAGCCAAATTCAGACTTAGGTGAAACCCTAGTTGCAGTCTGTTTCTTTTTGTTGTTTGGTACCAGCATCACATCCCACCTGGCCAGACCTGCCAAGTTTTTTGGATTTCCTAGAGGAGGTTTTTATTCTGTCTGCTTGTCTGCACTTGTATACAAAACCTGTAATTATATAATAGGTGAGCTTACTGGTGTGCTATTGTGCTTTCTTTTCTTTTTTTAAACCAGCTGAATTGGTCCTTTTTATATTTTGAGCCTATTGTTACTTTTATAACTGTTACAGGTTCCTTCCCCCTGGCTTCTGATACTTTAGCCTTTATGCCAGCAACTAAATATTTATGTAAAAAATTACTTAAAATAATTTGTATTTCAGTGAAATTTTAAAAACTTCTATGTTTCTAGCTGTAATTTGAATGTTTCAGTGTTATAACTACAAATGACTGTTGGTGAAAGAATTTTGTTCCCTTAAAATATGTTATCCTATTTTTAGATAAGAATGAGCACCTATAAAAGTCATTAAGTATACATATTTAATTCTTTGACTTAAAAAAATTTGTGACATTCCTAATCTGTGTTTAATTCAGTAAATGTTTTATGGTTAATACATTCACACAGAACTTTCGGAATAGTTATACAAAATATATGAAACTTAAAGTGAAGTAAATGCTTGCTAAAATTTGTTCATTGATCCAAAAGCTGATATTTAAAAAAAAATAGAGCAAATGATATTCCGTTATTGATTTCATGGTACTATTCATTCCCATCTTCAGTCTTCAGTGTAGTGGTCTCTCCTTCAAGCTTGTTCATTTTGTGGAGGCTAATACAAAGCTCTTCATTTCTGTGGACTGTGTTTTCCCTAAGATCTATGAAATATTTTGTCATAGAACTACCTTCCTACCCCTTTTGGCGCTCTTTGCCAAAATGGCAAGCTTGAAGAGAGATGGGTGGGATCTGACTCTTCTGGCTCTTGACTCTCAGCAGATGGTGAAATTGAAGCACTTAGAGCAGTGTCTGGAACCCCCTCAGCCCCTCAAGTTATTGGTTGTTGTGGGGATTGTTGTATATCACATCTAAACAGATTACCAGGTAATTCTGTGTTGGTGTTTGGTGGGCATGCCAGAGGACAGTTGTTTCATTGAACAGTAAATAAACTACTTCAGTAAGAACTGAACATTAAGGTTTTATCTGTGAGTATGTGTATTATGAGTTAGAACTTGTGGACAGCCAAAACTAATCACTCCTTGTACTGCAGCCTTTTTACCAATACTCATTCTTCTATGACTCATCTTATTCATTATTCCTGTTGCAGCAGGAATCTTACTTTATATCTCTGCGTTGGGGAATAAGAACCCAAGTGACTCATCGACCAGAGAAATAAATTAAGTAGACCTCTTTGACTTCCACTAAAACAGAGAATGTTACCAAAAATCATTCAGATAGAATTTTTCAAGTAGAAATTTTCAGTGCAAGGTAGTCAGGAACTCACATAAATGAAGAAATTTTGTATAGTATATGCACAAGTGAATGTAAGCACAAGTAGGACGCTTGGATGGACTCTACAAGCCAGAGTAACAATGTGGTAGGAGAGAAAAGCAAACCATAGTGTGAAAGGATACAGTCATAGATGTCCTCAGAGACTGACCAGGTCCATTTGGAGCCATTTGTCCCAAGACTCAGCACTACAATGAAGAAGGAAAATATGGTTCCCCTTTTAGAGAGCCAGCATTTCTTGATGAAATGGCAGAAGCAGTTATGTAAGAGGCGAAGGGGAAGCCCAGTTCCAAGGAGACTGATCTCAGAGGATGAGAAAATTGTACATCTAATTTATCAGGTATGGAGGCACAAATACCTTCAATTTGATTTAATAAATATGTGGATAGTCCTTTGCTCTAAGCAAACACACAGGAAACATAGCACTTGGCCACAGCAGGGATTCTAGTATTAAACATAATGTGTGAATCCAGAGCTGATCATTTGAATGCAATTTACTTCCATTTATGGATTCAGGCAGCTCACCTTCATATTTGAGAATGCACACGAAAGAGCAGTCCTGGGTAGTCAAAAAGGAAACTAACTGTGAGATCTAGTTCTGGCTCCAACTCAACCTGTGTGACACCTCTGGTTCAACTCAATAGTGTTAAAGCATTTCTTTTTCAAGTGTTAGTGCCTTCTTTTCAACTATCTTATCTGGAACCCTAGTATATAAAACAGGTTAAAAACCCATTAGCTCTGGTTGAGCTGAGGGTAAGAGTACCGGAGTCCAACCCACAGAACCTCCTTCTTATGTCCCTACCCACCTGCCTATGACCTGTCTTGGACGTGAGGATTTTGCAGAAAGCAGTGTACAAAAAGGACATACCATGTGTGCTTTCCAAAGACTTCTAACTCAAAACATCCAGTATCATTTATATACTTACATCCATTCAGTCTGGGTCTTCTCCCTCCCATTTTAATGCCCTCTGTTGCATGTTATGACTCTCAAAAGCAACAGAAATATGACTCCAAACATTCAGATGTGATAGGGATATTTTTTAGAATAAGGGTTTGTTTCTAATAATCTCATTCCAAATCTAGAACAGGAAATGGTAAGTTCTTCCTTATGCTTCCTTATGCATCTCCATGTCCTTTCTTTTGTAGAGTTATTGCTACCAGCTCTCTTTCCCCATCTTTTTTTTTTTAAGATTTTTTTTTTTTTATTTATTTGCGAGAGAGACAATGAGAGACAGAGAGCATGAGAGGGAGGAGGGTCAGAGGGAGAAGCAGACTCCCTGCTGAGCAGGGAGCCTGATGTGGGACTCAATCCCGGGACTCCAGGATCATGACCTGAGCCGAAGGCAGTCGCTTAACCAACTGAGCCACCCAGGCGCCCTCTCTTTCCCCATCTTTAATTGAACATTTCCACTATTAAATTCAGATCAACACCAAAAGGTCTCTTTTTCTGAGCAGGGTAAAGAATCTACCTTCCAAGGCGAGGAAAGAGAAGAGTGCAATCATTCTGTTTTTTCCTCCCTGTCACATAGCAACATAGAATAACATGGGATTAAGTATCATCCTGAGTAAACAATATCCTTACAGACTATTGGGGGAAAAAACGCTCTCAGTAGACTTAATCTCCACCTCTGGGCTTCCGTATAATTTTATTTTATGTTTAAGACACTAGATATTTGGCTTGAATGATAATTTAGGGATAAATTTGTCTTATTTTTCTATTATATTGCAAAGTCCTTAAGGGTAGGAACTTTTCATACACATCTCTGAATCTTTTATGAGGCTAAATATGTCAGCCGGTAGAATGTAGCTATTCTAGGAAATTTGTGAAGTGAATTAGAAAAATACAGAGTTACTCTCCTAAATAGAGGTTGGCAAACTCTAGCACATGTGCCAAATCCAGCTCCTCACTTGTTTTTGTAAATAAAGTTTTATTGGAATACAACCATGCTACTTTTTAATGTATTGTTTGTGGCTGTTTTCATGCTGTAACAGCAGATTTGATTAGTTGTAACAAAGATAATATGGCCCACAAAGCCAAAAATATTTCCTTTCTGACCTGTTATGAAAAAAAAAGTTTCTCAACCTGTGATCTAAACCCCAGGTAATTTAATACATGAAAATATTTTATTGAGGTTTATTTTTGTTTTTGTTGAATTACTTTTAATCCATAAAGTGTCATAACGCTAACTTGTTACTTAGTTTCAGTTACTGGTAAATAGTCAAATCAGTCATTTCAAGTAGATATGAAGTCGATTTACCCACCCTAATTGATTATTTCTTACTGTCTTCTGGGTTTTTAACTATACAAATGCAAAATAATTAGTCATGACCTTCCCAGTCATATTAGTCAAAACTTTCCTAGTTTGATATAATAAAAGACAAACTCAAACTAGCCCCCTAAAAACAAAAACAAAAACAAAAACAAAAACTAAAATATCTGGAAGAGAAAGTGATTGCCTCATGCAACTGAGAAGTTAAATGTTGAATTGGCTTCAAGAAGGGCTGGATTCAGAGGCTCAAAGATGGTGTCAGGGCTTGCTCTCTCACTAACTATTAGTGCAGCTAGATTTTTTTTTCATATTTGCTTTTTTCCATTTTGCCAGATGGTCCAGATCCTCTCACACTAAAGAAGATTGCTGCTGGCAACATTATAATTTCAGACTAGTTCTTTATAGCTTGTTATCCAAATGAAAGAGAAACTTGTCTCTCCTGATATCTGTATTAAATCTGTAAAAGGGCTCTACCTGTGTGAGTCATGTGTCAACCATCATGGCCAAAAAGATGAGATACCATAGGATTGATCCATCCTGGGTCATATGCTCAACTCTATGTTCATTGGGCTCTGTAATTGATAGTCCCGCAAAACAAGGGCAGTGTGGATAAAGGCCAGTGCCCCAGTGGAAAGACAGCCACTTTACAGAAAAAATAATGATGTCCATAGAAATATTATGATTATTATGATGTCTATAGGAATATTATATCAGATTTTAATGGAGGAGACTAGATTTTACAAACAACAACCAGATTGAGGAAAGATGATTTTACTCTTCATTTCTTATCTTACATCATCTTCCTTCTCCTCCTCCTCCTCCTTCTTTATCATCATCATCATCATTTTTTTATCCTGTTTAACACATGGTCCATAAAACTTCATAATGCCCTTTTAGTTGCTTTGGAAGCAGATTCATTGTTCAAAACTCTACCCATGCCCCCATTTGCATCAAAATTTATGACTTATGCTCGTGGATTCTACTTCGTCCCTTCTCTTGTTGGTTCTGCATTTAATGAGATTATATAGCTAAAGTTGGGATTTACTTATCTGTGAAGTTGGCCAGAAAATGTAAAACTTCAACAACTGAGTGGTTAAGATGCAAGTATTTTCAAAGTGAGATTAAGGACTGCAATGAACAGAAGAAATGCCAGAGTGCAGAGGATGGGACTGATTTTTGTGTGGGGATAGGAGTCATTCGAGTCTCTTCTACCTCCTCACATTCCCTACCATACTTCTACCCAAGAGCATCTAAACTTTTAGATACTGGAAAGTGGTCTCAGAGGATCTCTGAACTGTCTGAATGAACCATTTAGAAATCTTACTATAGGTTATATTCTCCCTACTTGTCTTATAGCTTGAAGACACTGTGATTTGGATCTAAAATAATTACTGCTATTCAGTGTCATCCACACATAATTAGCCTCAAATTATAATGAATTAACATGGTTTGCCCTATTCATGAAGTGAAGTGATTCTATTACTGTTTTTTCCCTCACACATACTTAAAATAAAAACACTTGGAACTTCCATCCTGTTAGGTGAAGTTCTCTCTAGAATGTTAGCTCACAATGAAGAAGAAATAGCAGGGATGACTACTTAACCCTATAGACTGAGTTATAGGGCACAGTCCAAATGATTCCTGGACTCTGTTTTCTCTATGGCATTACATCTAGTCACTTTCTCCTCCTCTTCCATCTCTCCTCCCTGTGTATACATAGAAAATGCTCCAGTGTGGCAAAGATTTTAGGTCGCTTTGAAAGAATCCAAACCAGAGAGATTCATGTCTTTCCTTATGCTATATAACTTGGTGTAAACAGATGTTAGTAATGAGAGAATTACATAATAATTCTAAATTTGTTTCTGACAGTGAGAGGAAGAAGGAAAACATTTCAGAGTATGGATTTACCTTTTAATTCTCACTGCATATACACAGAGAAACTCCATGAAAATGCAAGACTTTGAAGCTGGAATGCCCAAGAATTCCCACTGCTCTCTGACTGTCCCTTTCATTTTACTTTTAGCCCTCAACACTTAATCCACTTCAGCTCTTAGTGAGAAAATATCCAAATATATGTATGTCTGAAACTGATTCCTCCCAAGTAACCTTGGGTTTTCTTTGGCACTTTTATTGCCAAGCCACGAATTTGAAGTTGAAAATAGGGTATTTTCCATGGAAGTTTCTCATGTATAAAAATCCATCTCAGATACTGACCAACACAAAATTAGAGAAATTAGTTTATTAATGAAACTCTTATCTGAATGGATTTTGAAAACCAAAAATGCCTTTTTTTCTATTCTTAAAGAGAATGGAACAATCCCTTTATTGTAATACTTGCTTAGAATTTATTTTCCACTCCTTATTATGCATGCCTCCTTTATGTCATCAATACATAATCCATTATGTGCCTCTTATCGTATTTGCTCCAACTATTGTCTCCAGATGATGTCAAAGGACATTAGATACCAGAAACTAACTTTGCAGGAGTGAATTAATGTCAGTGTTGAAGGAGTCTATAATCATATGACTAAATGGGCTTTCAGGAGGCCACACAGTATGCTGATGACAGAATCAAGAATGAAACCTAGGAATTCCAATCATTTGTCTTGTGTTCTGTCCACAAATGATACTACCTATTCTTAGTATTTAGTAAAGGCTTGATGAAAGCAGTCCACTTACCGGAAACATAGAGCATTCATGCAGGAGTTTTGAAAAATAATCTGGTGGAAATTTCTTTAGTGATTATACAAAAGTTCTGAAAGAAAATCATGTATGTGTGTGTGATAATACACATAGTGTTATTTTGTATAGGGCAATATTATTACAACTTGGCTATTGCATCGAAATTTTCCTTTGAAAGCTTATCTTATTTAGAAGTTAAAAGGCCCCAGTTTAAAAAAAATATTTATGCCATGTATGAAATTAGTGCAGTGCAGAAGTGGGGCTAAATGTATGGACTGACAAGTTCGACCAGAGGTCAAATAGCTTTCCATCAGCAGTTGGCTGATCTTAGGCAAGTATTTATCACTGACAAGTCTTCTGTTTTTATTTTTTTTAAATAGGGGCATTAAGACTGATTTCTAAGCTCATTGTAAAAATTAAGTAAAATAATGCACTGAAAACATTTAGGACAGAATTTTGGAAAGATAGCAACTGTAGGTCAATATAGTTTTTAGATGTTCCTCAACACCCTCATAGAAAAAATGGAACAACTAGATGCCCACACCAGAACCCACTAGACAGTATTTGCAATAAGACAAAGTGACAACATATCACCACAATCCCCAAAATGCAAATGATGACGACAAACCAACAAAAACCACTGTATCCACCAGTTATCGACATGAAGCCAAGAAAGTTTCTGATAACCAAAATGACCAGAGAGGCATCAACAAAGACTTTTGTGAATATGTATATTTGTAGGACTAAGATTACATGCTCTTTCAATGTAGATATAGTACAACTCTAAAAGAAATGATGCAAGAATGGGAAAGCAATGGCCAAAACCATACTTAACTGTCTTCAGGAATCTAATTGGTGATGGTAGTATTAGTATTAATATTCTAAGAAAGTTGTATTTGTGGTGTGGGATAAAGTCAATGAGTAATTGTGAGATAGTTCTAATTCTATCATTCCCCTTGTCCTTGAGAACCAGGAACCTTTGCTTATTTTCTCGTTACTGACTACATTCCAGGTAGGTGTTATACACAAATAAGTAGCAAGCCAAATTGTTGCACTAATAGTATTTTGAATTGATGAACATTACAACTGTGGGGTTCTGGTTCTACAGAACTCATGGAGTTTTTCTATATAATTATTTCTTTGTCGTATTATTTTTCTTCATTTTTAGCGATCAGTGTCTTGACCTATTAATTTTCTGAAATTCTTTCAAAGCTCTCTACTCCTACTTGTTTCCCTCAAAACTTTCAGAGTTTCTACCTGTCTTGCTGCCTCAAGTACAATTCCACACTTTTGATCTAGAGTTGAATGTATCTTATATTGAATGTAGTCTATTTTTTCCCACTGGCAATAAGACAGGGGGAGTGACCAGCAAAATTTTGGGGAAGGAGTAGGTGAAAGACTGGAAATGACATTCTCGAGTACTTGTATTATAGTGATAATCTGAGTTAGGAAGCAGGAGGAGGAAAAAGAAGAGGTGGAAGTCACTGTCTCCTTTTGTCTGAAACCCCTTAGGGTGGAAAACACATTATTCTCCGTGCCTTATGCTAAGTCAAGCATATTGTCAATACTCAACAACAATAAATAATTAGCCATATTGGATTTACATACTTAATTCACCATATGTGGAAATTAAAAATGTGCCTCTGAAAATAAGTTCTCAAAGACGGTCTTTGATATGTTCTGATAGCAGTTGTAAATCATAGCATTTTATGCAGAATTTTAGCTCAGTTAAATGTATACCATTTTACCCTTTCATTATCTCATAAGTTCCTTTTCAATATTTTAAAATAAATGCCTGCAAAATGAAAATCTTATTCTATTTAGAGGCTCTATACACACGTCTATCCCCACATAGATATGGATATGGTTCTACCTAGTTATTTATCTATATATAATATATAAAGCAATTATTCCCTAGTAAATTTGTACATTTCATTTTCCAATACAGTGTATCCACTTTAATCACATACTTTCTAATCTTTTTGCCTCCTAGTCTCAGATTTTTGAATTCAAATTTCCTTCTCTTTGTCTGTATTTAAAAAATAATAATAATCATTTTACATCTATTACAAATAACAATACCTAGTCCCTGATTGAATACTAATATTGTAATTCATTCTCAGGGTTCGGCTGCCATTCATTCATACCTCGAGCTGTGCTCTCATTATGTATGACATCAGCAGAAACTCTCAATTCAATTGCAGTCTTTTATTTAATTAGGGACTATGTATTATTTGGTTTGTAGTATCCAGAATTAAAAATAGCCCCTTCCACTGTGTAATGGGAAAGGAAGAAAACTTTGAATATATATTCTAATTGATATTTTTAATACTTACTCTAAAAGCAATCAAAACTTATGTTAAATATTAATTATAATATTTTTCTGCTTTTGTGCACCTTGATTTATTGCTGCCCTTTTGGGTTCACTTTTAATTACATTACAGGAAAACAAAGGATATTTTTATCGGAAGAGTTATTTGGCACAGACAATACTTTCAATGGTGATGGTTATACTGAACTTTATATTAAACTTAATTTTCAAAAGCATATTTAACACAGTTTGCCAGGCTTTTTAAAAATTATTTTTCCTTCCTTTAACAACATGCCTCTCGGGTCTCTATATTAGAAATCGGGGACAAAGCTCATAAAGGAACAAAGACCCCAAATCAGGGATGGTCTTTTAAAAGAGGTACAGTTTCAAAGACTCCTAAAGATATAAATCAAAGTGCTTTTGAATACAGAGAGCATTCTAAAAGAATATTGAACTGTTTGCTTAAAATCTCACATTATTTCCTGCTTTTTAAACCCTGTTCCTTTTTGAAGGCTAGCACCAGATAGGGACAAAAGGAATATTTTCATGCAAAAATCAGGGCCAGGTACAGAGGCACAGTCAGAGTCTATTTCAAGTGGGGACAGGAATTTAATTCAAGTTATTCTCCTCTTTATTCCACATTTAACAGATTTGAAGGATTTCTCCACCTCTCTGACACTTGTGCAGACATCACTAGGTACTGTTTGCACCAGTGGTGGGCACTGGGAAATCTTGGTGTGGAATTTTTAGTCCACTTGGAATGGATTCTGAAAAAACAGGAGAGTGGAAACATGTCTCCTCAAAAAGGTAGGGGCTTTATGTTTCTTGAAGTCACCTTTCCAGTCCCCATTAGGAAAAAAAAAATTATCCTCTTTCTCTTTCTAAAAAGAATCATGTTACACACAGGTGGGGATTAACCTAGATACTATTTTTAAAAATATAAAAAAAACAAATCTTCATACTTTAAGGGAAGACAGAGCTTTGACTTAACCTTGTTCTAGATGTATGTTTTGTTTTGTTTGTTTGTTTGTTTATGTAGTGTTTCCAGCACTTTGGCCAAATCGGTACAAATACCAAAAATAACTGATTATTCTGTAACAGATTTTACTTTCCAAAAGTTATGACCAAATACAAGGCGTAAGCCCTTATGATGTGTGTGTTTCATTAAGAAAGTGAAATGCCATACCTCTGAGTGGAGCAGGTATCTGTGATTTTTCATGTTCCCATAGCAACATGTAATTTTTATTGAACTGCAGAATAAATAGGCAAATAAAACATACATAAAATATTGATGGGCGTTGGGTCTGTTGTCCAGGGACTTTCATAATGTATGGTCACTAGCGGTTCTTTCTAACTCTTACAGCTATTTTTTTAATTACAGCATATTCTTTTTTCAATTTCTTTAATCTTCATCTAATGCATAAAATTTGTTTTTAATGTGGAAAGGAAAAATATAAAATGAGATTGATCTAATATCTACATATTTTATAGAAGTGATCATTATAGTACTCTGCTGTCTGTATCATTTCAGTTTTATAAACATGTGTTGAGAGTGAACTTAATGCTCAGTATTGCACCAATTATTAAAAACTAGGTTTCTGGCCTTCAGTTACAACCTTAAGAGAAAAGGCTAATTATTAAGGTTAATAGAAAGTTTTGTTAAAACAGGAAGAAAAAATCTCTTAAAATTAGGTTTAGTGTCAGGAAAAAATAAAGCTGTATCCCTACCTCATAGCTTATAGCAAAATAAATTCTGAATTGATCAGACTAAAACTTGCAAAATGAAATTATTAACATACTAAACAAAAATATAGACCTTTTAAAATATTTATATGACTTTATTATTATACACTAAAGGGAAGGGAATGGGAAATGAGTTTCTGTATATGATGGGAAACTCAAAAACCATTTAAAACGATAATGATAAATGTTGCATAATGATAATGTTGCATAAACACAAAAAAATCCACATGGCAAAAGAATGTCATAAAAATATCAAAAGAAAACAAACTGGGAAGTATTTTTCTCACACATATCTCAAAAGAACTAATTTTTAATAGATGTAATATTCCTACAAATCTATACAAAAATTTACAACATAATAGGAAAATGGACAAAAGAAAAAGAAATACAACTGTCACTAACATGTTTGGGAAAATGTTCATCTACAGTCTTCATAAGATAAATGCAAAGTAATGAAACACCATTTCACCTAGCATATTGGTTAAAAAAAAATGTTTTATAACCAACTTGTTAGCAAGGGTATGAGTGTAAATTGTTATAAACATTATAAGGATCAAAGTACAATTTATTATAATATCATTGGAATGCAATTTAGCAATACCTATCCCAGAAATGCAATAATCCTAATAATTTTATTTCTAGGACATTCTCACTTATGGGCAAAATGCATGGTACTCATTGCAGCATTACTTGCTATATAAAAACAGTGAAAAGAACCCAAGTATCCATCAGTAGAGGATACAATAATTATATTTCAATACATACAATGAAATACTATGCAGCCATTTGGAGAATGAAGCATCTCTGTGAGTACAAATAAGGAGTCACATCTGAGAATATTATTAAGGGGCCCTGGGTGGCGCAGTCAATTGAGCATCAACTATTGGTTTCAGCTCAGGTAGCGATCTCAGGGTCATGAGATTGAGCCCTGTGTTGGCTCCACGCTCAGTGTGGAGTCTGCCTTAGATTCTCTCTCCCTCTCCTTCCGCTCCTCCAGCTCGTGCTCACTCTGTCTCAAATAAATAAATAAATCTTTTAAAAAAGAGGCAGGAAAGAGGGCCCTCAAGCCCTATCCCTTCCAATACTTGACGGGGTTTGGATGTGTATTGTGGGTTTTTTTGTTTTGTTTTGTTTATTTTGTTCTGAGATTAAAGTATGCAAAATAAAGAACAGTTTAAAAAAAAAAGAATATTTTTAAATGAAAACAGCAAGGTACGGAATAGTGTTATAGTAAAGTCCCATTTGTGTAAAAAAAAAAAAAAGGAAAATACATACATTAGATACATAGATGCTGCCGTATACATAGATTATCACTAAAGTTACACACAAGAAAATTTGTTATCCGAGGGAAGATGAATTTGTTAGGGATTGGATGACAACTTATTTATCACTGTATATTCTTTTGTCTATTTTGAGTTTTGTGCAAGTATTTATTATGCCTCTATAATTAACTTTTGTTTTTAATGAAAAGATGTTAATTTAAAACAATATAAAGACAAGTTCAAAAATATGTTTAGTGCTAGGAAAATTTTAATTAACAAATGACTACCCTGTCGTGCCATTCAGGCAAAGTTTAGAATTAAGGGGTCTTGAGCTAGACTTGAACCTAAAATTGAGATCAGGAAGTATTACCATGAACTAAGATGGTCATAATCATATCCATATGATACCAGCATATGTATCCATATGATACAGGCCTCTACATCCTTTAAGCAAGTGTGAGATTAGGAGCCTAAAAAGAGGCAGGGATTGTGGAAATAGAGAAAAAGAGAGGAAGGAACAATGAAATTAAATTATGACTGTTTTGCAGTGAAAGCAAAATAATGAGTTTATAGGAGTTCAGAACAAATATTCAAATGATATTGTAGAAAGTACTATGTTCTTAATGATTATGTTACAAAAGTACCCTTTTTTCCATAAATTCTAAGATGAGGAGAAGCAGTGTGATGTATTAGAAAAAGCCGTGAACAGAATTCAGGAGACATTTAGTCTGGTTCTTATTCTGCCATTAATTAGCAAAGTAACCTTGAGAAGGTCACGTTGTGTCTCCAGGCCTCAATTATATTATCTGTTATATAAAGGGGGGGGGAATGCAATAGATTCATGGTTCCACAACCATTTTTTTAATCTGAAGAACTTTTTTTTTTTTTTCAAATGAAATGTGAGTGCAAACCAGTGAAATAGATAAAAGCAGGGCAATTTTGCATAAAGCAGGAATGGGTGACCCAGAGCCTTCCTGCACAGTATCTTTCTTTCCCATCATGGCCCTCTTTAACGGAACAAAATCAAAGCTCTGGGAACCAACAAAGTTCAATTTAAAACTATTAACTAGGGGATTCCTGAAGTCCCTTTTCATGAAAACATTTCATAATTCTAGGAGGTAATTGATTCATAGGTTTAATCATGTTGTGAAATTTCTACAAAAATATTTGCAAAAACTAATGGTGCTAGTAGAAGGCTATGCAAGGAGTAATTACTTCAACAAAGATTAATTGTTTTTTCTATACTTGATGCCCTCCTCCCCATAATGTTGCAAGACACAGAGCTGGCTATAGTGCAGTCCTGCCCTCTCTGTTGAACTTTTTAAAAAATCTTTTTAGGGTTGTCTAAGCTTTTTGAGTATTTACATTGATGTCTTTTATTTGTTTGGTAACTTTTCCATTGTCTTTCTCCTCTTCTCCTGGGACTCCATTTCCATGTATGATAGTACTGTTGACTAACTCACATATCTCGTGTGCTCTTTTTTGTTCTTTCCATCCTTTTTTCTTGCGGTGTTCCAGTTTGAATGTCTTTTATTGACCTGTCTTCAGTTTCCCAATACTGTCTTCCACTGATTTCCTAAATTCACATATTTTATTTTTAGTGCTAAACTGTCCATTTTAATTATTTTTATAGGTGCAAGTATGTATTTTGAAATTACCTCCCCTTTATTTTACCCATCATTGTCTCTCTTTCTGTAAGCACATTAATCATAGTTATTTTAATTATTTGATTGGCTTATTTCAGCATCTAGATTATCTGTGGGTTTGTTTCTATGGTCTGTTTTTGCTCTTGGTTGCTGATTACGGCCATTCGGCTTCTTGTGTATAATCATTTTTGACTGAATATAAGACATTGTGTATAAAAACTGTAGAGACTTCAAATGTTAACTTCCACAAAAGAAGTCTCTTCTTTCTTCTGCTTAGGCAAATACTGTGAGGGGCTGATTGGCTAAATGAAATCAGGGATCAAGCTGGATTGGGGCTGGGCTGTAGCTTTTGCAAACCTAATCTATCTCTGTGGAAGATTCAGTTCTGCCCTTCAAAAATTTTTAACTTAGTTCTTTGACCTTTTACCTCATACAGCTTCACACTGTAGTAAATGTATTAAGGCCATGTGTTGGAGGCCTTTAAGCTTCAAACCTTATTTGTCAGTGACACACAAATATCAAAAAATCATATACTTTCTTATCTCTCAAGAATACCTTTCTGGAATATTGGCTTCAGCTGCATCTAGAATCAGTAACTGTGCCCATGCAGTATCAGTTGTAAATCTTTAGTGCTAATCCATCCCTCCTTTGAGGGTTCTCGTCAGGTCTTTCCTCCAAAAGGTCTTTGTTTCTTGAGTCTTCAAGATTATGGAATTTTTCATGCTCCCTTTCACAATCATTTGGTTCATTCCTTTAGCCTTTCACACAGTATGAAATTAATCAATTCATGTAGAGATGGGCTGTTTTTTCAAAAGCCCTCAAATCTCCAACTTTTATTATTCTGGCTTCATTGTACCACTAAAAACTTTTCTTTCTCTAGTGGCCTTCTGCTTGCACTAGAATCTCATTCTTGTGCCCAGTGTAACAAATGCTTTCAGGGAAAATACTGCTCAACTTATCAACTCACCTCCTACTGGTTCCCCTCTCTCTTACATTGTAGTCTATCTGATTTATATTGCTTTCTGATGCCTATAAAAATATAACCTTTGCGGGGCGCCTGGGTGGCTTAGTCATTATGCGTCTGCCTTCGGCTCAGGTCATGATCCTAGGGTCCTGGGATCCAGCCCTGCATCAGGCTTCCTGCTCAGCAGAAGCCTGCTTCTCCCTCTCCTACTCCCCCTGCTTGTGTTCCCTCTTTCGCTGTCTCTCTCTCTCTGTCAAATAAATAAATAAAATCTTAAAAATATATATATATATATAACCTTTGCAATTTACCCAGCTTTGTCTAATATTCATTTGCCACTACATAGTCTTCAGAAGCAGAAGCTCACAATGGAACTTTTTAGGGACCTTAAAATCTAAACAACATGAGGCAAATTTTTAAAATTTAATATATGTCATACTGTTCTTGTTCTTATATCTGAACAACTGTTTCTAGGTTTTCCTCTAAATGTTTTGTAAAATTATAGGAGAGTCTCTGGTTATGTAATGTAAGATGTCATTAACAAATATGCTAATAACTCAGGTTAAAATTTCTTGTATATATACACAATATTCTCTAGTAACTTTAGCCAGGAAAGGCAGAATTCTCTAAAACACATTACACCTTATTTGTTTAAAGAATAATATAAAAGAAAGTTGAATAAGATGTTAAATTAGATACTAATTTTCTAGTGTGTAGAAGTCATCATGCAATAATCATAAGTAGTACCCTGAGGGAAAATAAACATATTTTCTATTGGTATATGTATAGAATTTGATAATCTTATATCATGCTTTGAAATTGTAAGCCACTAGTGTTACTATCTCTTTTTTTTCAACTCCCAGAATATATCAACACTCATTTTAAATTATTTCTTCAATTAACTCCAGGATATCCATCATGCTGAAATTTTTAGAAAGCCTGGAGGGCTTAAGAAATTGTGTGTATGTGTGTGTAAGAGTGTACTTAAGAAATGAATTTGGTTTGCATACCTTGGATTACTGGAGATTTATTTTGTTCTTTCTTTTGTTCTTGATTTTCTTATATTTTAATCAGAGTAATATTTGTAAAGCAATTTAAAACTAGATTAAAATTTAACCTGCAAAAGGGTTGCTTGAGAAATGAATTAATTCCCTCTGCCATTCTATTTTGTTCTTGCCCCTTTACCTCAAGGGCCTGAAATAAGCCGAAGGACCCATTGTAGGCATTTTCTTTCATTTGGCATTCACTAAAAGTGTATCCCAAAGCATCATTGCTGTATCAGAGCTATCTAAGCTAGATTATTAAAAACAATCAGGTTCTGGGGTTCTGTCTCAGAGCGGAATCACTGGAGATAGTTCTCAAAATTTTGCATTTTATTTGCACATTGATGCATACAATAGCTGAACACCATTACACAGTAAGTATTCCATAAAAATAGCATAGCACAGAATAATCACTGACTACCTTATTATTCAATTGAAGACTCATTACCCTGGTTTCCATTATAATACCCATAGCGGCTTCCTCTATAGGTACTGGTGAGGAAACTGCCTTATTTGCCTCCTCCTATCTGTATTCTTCTCTGGAAGCTTTCTCAACAGCTACTCATGTCCCATTATGGAGATCTCACTAGAAGCTCTTGCAGTTCTTATCTCTTTATTCCATATTCCAAGGCATTCAGCAATACCTATGTATATGTCTTCACTTTTGAATTTCTCTGCTTGGGATCAAACCTGGAGGAAAATGCATTACCTGAAATTGGACAGGTCATTTACCCACAGAAAGCACAGTGGCTTGTCATATTCATGATATGTGGTCACTTTGGTCAGAGAAAGGTTTTTTCCGGGGTCTCGCCAAACAGGAAAACTCAAGATATAGCATGAAAAGTCCATAGTGAATCTGCTTCATTCTTACCATTCTTTCAACTCTCAATAATCAGAGGCAAGTGATAAGCATTGGAGGTAGGAGCAAAACTAAACCTTTCTTGTCTGGCATCCAGAGCAACAATTATGAGCAAGGGATTTATAGTAAAACTGCCTAGATTCATATTCTCCTTTCATGACCTTAGCCATGTCACTTAACTTCATCAATCCTCCACATCTCCATCTATAAAATGGAGGAAAACAATAGACCCTGATCTTTCCAAGTGTCTTTGCTTTATTGATGTATCAGACATTCAGAAAAGTACACAGAGCATAAGTACCGAGCTCAATGAGCTTTGCACAAAGCAAATACACTCACGTACCCAGCTTTCAGATTAAGAAACAAAATCATGTAAGTCTTACCTGCCCTATTTTGGTCAACTTTATTTTACAATTTTTTGGTCAATAGCAGGTCACCAAGGTTCACCTGTCATGACTTCTAGCCTCAATGACCAGTGTTACCTGTTTTTTACTTCATATATATATATATAAAATCATAAAATATAGCCTCCTTTGAGTCTGACTTCTTTCTTTCAATATTCAATATACAACAGTGCGTGAGAGTTCCAGGGTTTCTACATTACCACCAACAGTAGCCATCATTGCCCTTTTTATTTATTTATTTATTTATTTTTGCCATTCTGACAGCTTGGGGTATTGTCTTATGGTTTTCCTATTCTTTTCTCTAACGACTAATGCAGTAGAGTGCCTTTCACATGATCTTATATGGCTCTTGTGAGAATTCAAAGTGCCTGGCACATAGCAAGTACTCAATAAAGCCAGACATTCTTCTTATTATACCTTTGCCTCTTTGATTGCAATGAAGGACCATGGTGTGATCTCAATATTGCACATTCCTCCCTTTTAAAAACCACGTTCTTTTCCTCTTTTGGTTGCTACAGCAAAAATAACCACAGAAAACTAGACAAATCATAAAAGAGAATGTTAGTAAAACAAGAAAAATAATTTTATGGCTCTTTTTTTTTTTTTACTGGTCTAAGCAACCAAAGTTTATTTTATTGAGCACCACAGAATTAACACAAATGAAATGTAACCTCATTAATCACCATTCATTGATTTACACCTCGATAATGCAATCATTTAGGAAAGTAGCTGTTAGGTAATGGTGTCTCATTATAGTTCTTGTGTAATTTCCAGATAGGAATTATTATCAAGTATGTCAAGTGGGAATCCTGCATACTGGGTGTATGATAATCCAAGTACTCAAACAGTTGTGTAAAATACCACCAGGAACTTTTCTAACTAGCCAACAATGAATAATGTAGTTTTCCTTTGCCATGCTTTAAAGGGAGTTTACCTTCTTGGATTTATCACTCAGTCTTGTGTTAAAGAGGATGTAGCAGCCATTTCTGTCCATATTCTTCTTCTTTGACTATAGTTAGAAGAGAAAACAGAGCACAAATTGTGGGCAACAAAGGAAACAGAGAGTTCTGAAAACAGACGGCACCACTATGCAAGTGTCATGGCGTCCGTTCAGGAATTTAGAACTAGGAATGACATGGCAGGGGCCGCACAATGGCCTTAAATTTTGAGCTGTCTAAACAATGCCAGCAGGCAGGCATCAATCAGTGCCATCCAGCATATGGACAAGAATATTTATCCCAACAAAGTAGCTTTTATTTTTTGAGTTATTGAATGGTTTGTTGTGTCTTTTGCATGAATGCTGAGTAGGAGATCTCTACAGACACATTCTGATACATATACTTAAAACATAAGTTGATAAACTCAGTGGTATGTATATAGCACAAACTATACAAATTACAAATTTTAATATTTTTTAACTTTTGAGATTATTATGAGCTTTGAATGTATTGCATACCACATATACCTTGAGTTGGGCAAGAAAGTAGTGATTTGAACCACTTGATCAAGAGCTGACTATAAAACTGAAATGCCATATGAGTCAACAAATATTTAAGTAGACATGGACTGGTGCCAGACTACAATTGGTGCTGTGGTAGATGCAAGGATATATATATAAGTAAACATGTATACATACGTTTAAATCAAAACAAGGTATGGGGAGTGTGATCATAACCAAGCCTCCCTGAGCCTGTATGGAGCTTGATTATATGGTTTGGAGTAATGATTCTTAACAGGGTGATTTTACCCTTTAAGGGATATTTGGAACTATCTGGAGATATTGTTGGTTGTCACAACCAGGGGCATCTAGCAGGGAGAGGCCAGGGATGCTGCTCAACATCCTATTATCCACAGGACAGCCACCACAACAAAGAAGTCTCTAGCCCAAAATGTTAATAGCACTGAGGTTGAGGATCCCTGATTTATAACACTAATCCATAACCCCAGGGTCCAGAACAGGACCTGCCACATAGTAGGCTGTCAATGAATATGTATTCAAGAATAAGTATTACTATGAATTTACTAACATGTTCAACAGGAAGTTTTGTTTAAAAAAATAATCAAATGAGTGAATTATGTGGTGTGTGAGTTACAGCTCAATAAAGTTATTTAAAAACACAATAACCATTTCGCTTTTTATGAATGTAATATTTGCAATTTTTTCACATTTTCATATAAAGTGTTCTTTTTTTAACCTGACAGAGTAGAAAACAGGTTAGAATTTTGATTGAGAGCAGTGGCTTCAAAGTCAGACAGACATGAATTAAAATCTGCAGTGACCCTCAGTTTCCTGCACTGTAAATTAGGATAAAAGTAAATAAATAGGGGCGAAATTATCTAAAATGTACTCATTTCATAGTAATAGTGATTATGGTCTCCGAGCTTGGAGTATTATCATGTGGATTCTGCTGGTCGTGTATTATCCTTTGGTACTTTTGGCTGACAGGAAGGGTTAATTCCTATCTGATGAGGGAATTACTTTATTCTAGACTATTGCTGTATAATAGTATTAGTAGGTCACCTAACAAACCATTTTGTAATAGAAGTTACATCAACAATGTCAAACTCTTGAATGTAGAGAATTTCTATGTGCCAGGAGCTGTACTAAATTCTTCCTGGATATTTCATTCTCTAATCCTCTCCCTATATGATGAGGTTTGGGGTATCAAGGCTAGGGAGGTTTGGCCACACAGGCCATAGCAGATCTGAGGCTCAGTGACATAGATATGTGTTTAATTCTGAACAAAACTCTCAGTGCAAATGACTCTGTCTTTGTGCAAAGAGGAGAAGACTTCATCAAAGATGTACAAAATTTATATACTTAGGAAAGAAAGGAGGACTGATAAAGATGGGATGGAAATGAGAGTAAACTGATCTCTCAACAAAGGCTCAAATATTTTGTAATGTACAAGTTGTTTAATAGAAGGTTGATTACTATAGTGTATCACTGTGATCAATTTTTATGACCATCATTAGAGGATCAGATAAATAATATAGACCCATTGCAGTTAATGAAAACATTGCAGTTAATGAAACATCTCTATATTTATTTTTTTATATATATACATTGTAATATATTTTTTAAAATTTATACTTAAATTCAACTTAGTTAACATACAGTGTATTACTAGTTTCAGGAGTAGCATTTAGTGATTCATCAGTTGCATGTAAGACCCAGTGCTCATTACATCAAGTGTCCTCCTTAATGCCCATCACCCAGTTACCCTATTCCCCGCTTAATTCCCCTGCAGCAACGCTCTGTTTGTTCCCTATAGTTAAGAGTCTCTTATGGTTTGCCTTCCTCTGTATCTTATTTTATTTTTCCTTCCCTTCCCCTATGAAACATCTCTATATTTAGATATCACATTTGTTAAGAAGATGAAAACAAACTATAGGACGAGGTGTACATATATTCACATGTATGGGTATATATTGGACAGAGTCACAACTGTATGCATGGTTGGAAATCATGCCTATAATGGAGAAAGAAATTATAGGGTAGAGCAACAGTCGAGAGGACTTATACTTTCTTTTCTTTCTGTCGCTTTCTCTCAATATGTGCAAGGTCTAAAAATCTCTTATTTAACAGACATTTTTATTGTATGCCTACTATGACCGGGTGTCACTCTTCTACACATTTGAGTCTTATCCTTGCTCTATGGTTAATCTAGAAGCGTTATGTGAGTTTGTTTCATTGATGTCTAAGCTAGTAAGAGCCTGTACTCAGGTGATCATGTTGGGAATGCAGGGGACAGGGCGGGTGACGTCCATGTAATTCACCTCTTGTGGAGTCTAGTGTAGGTGTCTCTCCCTTAAGCCTGTCCATGGCAACATTTGGTGGTTTGGAGGACAAAATTCAGTCCATGTACTCAGTTCCTAGGAAAAAGAACCATTTCCTGAAAACAGAGATGACTGAGGACTTTTTAAAGAGTCTCTTCAGACCGTTCTTCCTGTTTGACTATAATATGACTATTTATTCATATAATACTTTCCACAGATTCTGATTTTTATGATGCCATAAAGTAAGATTTTCAGAAACTTGGTGGTGGGTAACATAATGCCATCAACGACACTATTAATTAATGAAGAATTCTACTTAGTGAGGGTGAGCATCATATTTTTCTGAAAATGAATCTTGAGAGCTTCCTTGATTATACTGTGCTTCTGCTTCCATTATCATTTAGAGACTGAGGCATGAGATGGGTCTGGTGATTATAATGATTTAGGAGGAGAAATAATATGTCAGAACTATGGGAGATTCTATAATTTCATGGTCTATAGCATAAAAAAATCCATCATATCACTAGATCCGGGTGTGTTGTATTTTAATATTGGCTGTTGTGGTACCTTGCACAATATACCTGATTGCAGATTTATACTGAACTCCCCTGATATCAATGGCATATATATTGTAGTTACTAATGAAGAAAAGAGAATGTAATATACTTTTATTAGAAATTTCTTTAAGGCCTACGCCATAATGGCACATAGGACGGGGGAAAGAAATTATTCATTAAATATTTCCTAGGAATTATTCATAATTTAATCTAACAGTATGACAGACCCTAGGCCCTGTGGATGCTTCAACTGGCACTGAGTGGAACTGCCCAGCTCCATAATGTGGCTAGCCATATGGAGTGCATTATACCTCTGATCTGAAACCTGTAATAAGGATCTTTTTGCTTTGTGGGGCAACTACAGGTTCTGACAATCTGTATTTAATAGTTTGGCCATAACTTTCTTTAGAAGCAAGAATTTTTACATAAACCAAAATCTGCTCTTGAGATTGTGAGGGTCACCTGAAGATTTGGGTTTTGATGCTTGACACCTTTACCATTAAAATGAAAAGCAAAACAACTCAGATGTATAGAGAAATTTGGCATTTGAATAGTCAATGAAGAAGGTAACTGAATTTTCAGTTTCTATCTGAATTTTTTTAAATAAGTAGATAAATTCTAAGAAATGTAACTACGAAGGGCAGTCAGTTAGGCCTCCGACTCTTGATTCCAGCTCAGGTCATAATCTCAGGGTCCTGGGATGAAGTCCCGCATTGGGGTCTGTGCTCACTGCAGTCTGCTTGTCCCTCTCCCTCTGCTCCTCCCACTTCTCTCTCTCCCTGTGTCTTTCAAATAAATAAATAAAATCTTAAAAAAAAAAAAAGGTAACTACCAGATTATTTTCCTCAGGCATTGGTGTCAAAGAAACAGAATTAAATGAATTTTCTTCTTAAGATTTTTGCTTTTGACTTTTTAAATCCCATTTCATTGAATCTAGGATTTACTGATTGTATGATACATCACTCTTTTATGTGCTATTGTGAATTATAAGACTAATCTCAATTTTGAGAAATGTACAAAAAATGTATCTTAGAATCAGTGAAATTTGATAATCACAAGTGATATATGTTGGGGAAAAAGAAAACAACACACATCTATGTAGCTATTATCCACTGCCAAACTTTTGTAAATAACTTCTTCTGCATCTCCCATAATTGCAAAAGCAGGTTTTTGCAAGATGGAACAATTTGATGTATTTTGAATCCCAAATGAATTATTTCATTCAGCAATAGATTATGGACACTCTCCCATACCAGTTACCTTTTTTTTTTTTCTTTTAATGGTTAAAATGTCATTGAGAAATGCCTTTTCTATCTTTAAGTCAGAAGTTGCAAACTGTGGCCCACAACCTACTGTTTTAAATATCAAGAAATTTCGTTTGCATTCCTGCTTTCCAGATTCTCTTACAAATCAGATCAGGGCAATGTTTTCACATAGTGACAGTTTCCAGCCAAGTGGTGACTGGCTCTCAGTTGAAGGAAGCATCCTCCTTCTTGTGCACCATGTCCTCCACACTCCCTTCCCTGTTCTCATACATAAAACCTACATCTCTTATTTACACCCCCACCTGGCCCCCACTGGGCTTTGGGTTTGCAATTCCTACTTTGAACATTTGGAATAAAACATACTGCAGTAGCACAGAAAGGCCTTTTTGTGGCATTCCAAGTTCATTTAGAAAATTATTAAGTTTTTCACTGTCTACCACCTTCACCATCTAGTTTTTTCTCCTGCCAACATTTAGATATCTAATGCAAATTTTTTTCCAATTCTCCCTCTTCCTTAAAGCTACAATAGATGACTTACCAGTTCCATTTAATTGGCCCCAGTTATTTTTTAAAGTTTTTTTCCTATCATGCACATCTCATTTATTATCATAGACCCATTTACACTTTCACATTGGTCTTTGTTAGACCCCATTTCTAAGGGTCTGCATTTTCCACCCAAAGAGGAAACATGTCCTTTGAACCATTAGTTATCCTAGCTTTGTCTCTGGAGAGCAGCCTGATGACTTTAGTTGTAGTTCCCCCCAAGTTTGGAAGCTAAACCTACCTTTCTAGTGCTACCATTTCTTTGGTTGGCAAAGAACCCTGGAGAAATGTTTGAGTGAGCTTCAAGAATAGGAAGAGATGTAGTGTTCCATTTGCTGATTTTGCACATTTTCAGTGTTATGATTTGTACAGAGCAGATGTTGATTAATAATACTAAGCATGAAATTATAATTCTTCTTAATAGACTTCTTCTTATAACTATTTTACCATTTAAACAGATTTCTCAGAGAGATTCCTAGTATGACTCAAGTACCAGTGTTTTTTGAATGTATATTCTATGAAATAGACAATAAAATCATTTAAATATAATCTCTATATTTCTGGAAGACATGCAGACACATTTCAATCTTGCTTCAAGACTAAAATTAAAAAATAAAATATACAGCACTGAATTGAGTGAAATTGTGTGACTTTCAAACAATGAATATCCAATGAATATCATGAAGCATTTTTCCCCAAGTACTAGTTTACATATGTCACAACTAGATAAAAGACTCTTTCTGTGCCACCCCCCTCCCTCTCCCTCTCTGTCTCTCTTTTGCCTGTGTCTGCAATGTCACATCAGTTGTGGTAGCCAGGACTGTTGTTCCCCTGAGGAATGATATGGTAGCACAAAAATGGACAACTTGCATTAAAGGGATTGAACTATAATGGTGTTATCTCTTAAAAACACCCATGTCTCTTAGGTAGACCTCTTCCCATAGGGAGGCATGAAAACAGAGAACTTCCTGGGGAGCTTGCTGTTAGACTGTGTCCTCTACAATATAAATTAGATGCAAAGATGTATAAAGTAGGAACATTTCCAGACTTACTTTTAAAGAAGTATGGCATTTCTGAAGACTTCCATGAAAGCAAGATTCTTTGGACTGTCACAAAGCTCAATACCAGCCTAAAAATTCTGTATGCTCTCTGAGTGTGTTGAGTAACGGACAGTCAGGAATAGAGCCAATATGTGGAAGCTGATTGGATGCATCTACATTTCAAGAAGTCCTTGAACTATCATTGCTTTTCTTAAGTAAGTCAAAGATTTAAGACATGAGCAATATTGTTTTACCCTGATTATACATCATGTCCCTGATGACGATTTCTAGATTTGTGATTACAAAAAAACAAACAAAATAAAAAACATGTTTAACACAGAAAATCTAAACAATATGAAGGAATAGAAAATAAAACTCCCATAATGCCAACATCCAGGTACAGTCTCTGTTAATATTTTTACATGCATTAGTTCTAGGTGAGGTGTTTTTTGGGGGTTTTTTTTGCACATTTGAAATGTTTGAAATTATGCCTTATATAAATATTATATTCTGCTCTTTTCAGTTAATTTATAACAGACACATTCACATGCACATAATGTATAACACAGCCAATAATATGTATCAGACCTATTTTCCCTAGTTTGTTGAAAATTTCTGAAAGTATAATTGAAGGACGTCATTGTGTAGATATCCACTGTATCAACATAATAAAATTTGCTGAACCATTCTCCTGGTTTTGGTCATTTGATTTGTTTTCATTTTTTGCCATTATAAATAACCACACTGTAAAGCATTTGTAGTGATTCTGAGAAAATTAAATAAGTGGGTAAAAAGTATGAAATGTTTAAGACTCAATAGACATATTGCCAGATTGTTTAACCAAAGTATTATTACCATCTTAACTGCATCGAATGAGTCCCAGTTTCAACTTAGTCTCTTTGGTACCATGGAACCTTATTTTATAAACATTTCTTGTAATAAGTAAAAATGCTATCTCTTTGTTGTTTGAAAACATATTTCTTTTATTCCTGGTGAGGTTGAATATTTTTCCACGTAAGCATTTGCTTTTGTGGGAATTGCTAGACTGCTACAGGCCAGGGTAGCCTTACACAGAGAATGTTGTCTATGTCTCTTTGAACATCAGCCTTCTTTTTTTTTCTTTTTTTTATTCTTATGTTAATCCCCATACATTACATCATTAGTTTTAGATGAAGTGTTCCATGATTCATTGTTCGTGCACAACACCCAGTGCTCCATGCAGAACGTGCCCTCCTCAGTACCCACCACCAGGCTAACCCATCCTCCCACCCCCCTCCCCTCTAGAAGCCTCAGTTTGTTTTTCAGAGTCCATCTTCTCTCATGGTTCGTCCTCCCCTCCGATTTCCCCCGCTTCATTCCTCCCCTCCCGCTACCTTCTTCTTCT
>NC_138369.1:32148521-32175981 GCF_054177405.1 Leptonychotes weddellii
CCCGCATCGGGCTCCCTGCTCTGCGGGGAGCCTGCTTCTCCCTCTCCCACTCCCCCTGCTTGTGTTCCCTCTCTCGCTGTGTCTCTCTCTGTCAAATAAATAAATAAAATCTTTAAAAAAATAAAAATAAATAAATAAAAATACATATTCATTTTATACATGTATCAAATAATTAAGTCTTTACACTTTACCAAAAATAGTAGTTTTAATATGACAAATGTGTATCTTTAAAAAGATATGTGATGATTCTGAACTGCTATACAATCATCATCTGTATGGTTCATCCTATGTCTTCTGATTTTTCATACTTCCATTGTTTCTCCATATTCTCCAATAAATTGTAATCATCTTGAGGACAGAGCCTCTCTTCTTTGCATGTCCTTAAGTTCCTAACAGTGAGTGCTACTCATAGAAGGTAAGAAACAAATGTTTTATTTAGTCATTTTTGTTGATTGTAACATAGTAACTCTTCTTCATGAAAGAATTAAATCATCCTCATTATAAACAATACAAATAAGTAAAAAGAACAAAATAAAAAATAATCCTACTATCTAGGGACAGTCAGTGGTAAAAATTTAGGGTATGTTCTTCTGATCTTTTTTTTTTCTGTTTTGCACACATATACACACACCACACACACACAGATGTCCACTGATACATATGGTGTGTATATAACAAAATGAGACCCTATTGAGCATAATACTTCGGTGCCTTGATACTTACATGTTTCCAGTACTTTACTGGATTTTGTACTTAAGCTAAAAATTAAGCCTCACTGTAATTAGAACAATTAGTAAAAAATATGTAAAGAAAAATTGTTTCCCCACCTTCTCCTAATCCACATCTCTGAAGTATTACTAACAATATGGTGTCTAGCCTTTTATACCTTCCACTGTATGTTCCTACAAACAGAAAGACAGGAACACATACAGATGTATAAGGTTTTAACTCATTAACTGCATATTCACACACTCTTTGGATCATGATATGGGAAACTGAGTTAAGAAATGTCAGCATTTTGCTTTCAGTAGTTTGATTGATAAGACTAGCTGAGCTAAAAATACATAAATGTTGATAAATACAACATTGACTTGTACTCCTCATTAGACTACTTTTATTTGTACTTAGATTCTCAATCTATGTGGTCAGTCTGTTTTAGGAAACATCTCTGGGAAATATGGTTTCTTTGTTTCTATAAGGTAGACAAAGAATAAGGAAATTTCTCCTTTTGCAATTTTCTTTGGGTTCTCTACAGATGAATATCTGTTAAATTCAATGATCACTCAACATTGAGTAAAACTATTTCCTCTCAAGTGCCAAAGAAATATTTGTTGTTCTCTCATTTAGTATGTAGGAAATTGGACTCACATTCTTCCCAATTTTTTTAAAAGGACCCATAGGAAAATAACTTGAAAGTTATCTCAATAGTCATTTAAAGAATGAGACACCTGTAAAATTAGTAAAAAAACACTTAAATTCACTGAGTCGCTTGTCAAACTTACTTTAGTCTAATTAAATGATTGTTTTCATCACTTCCTAAAATTTATTTTACCCTAGATAAGAGGCAAATATATCAGTTTCTGAATAGTATTAAATACTAACCTCATAATGTATCATCAACAAAGTCCTGCTGAATTAATGAATTGTGTGCATGTTTGAAAGTGGGATTGTACTTGTCTAATTGTGGCATCAGTTGTCATGGCAACTATCAGCCAATCAGTGAATAAACGCCCTGACTTGGCAGTGTTTGGGTGAAGAAAGCTTTGTGCAGTTGTCAGCCTGAGATTTATGATGGTAAAACTATATTTGGCGGGCAAATCAATGTGTTCTCTACTCTTTGTGTTTCTGCCCTCATTTTAAGTCAACCCCTTGGTATTTAACCAGAATATTAAGAGACCCTGGGTCTTTGGAGCAGTTTTGTTATTAATAGATCACTTTTGATAAAGTGTGTATGGGATGACTAGCTATTTGTATACATAGCCAATGAAGGCAACCCCTGGTATTTCTTTGTATTTGTAATTGCAAATGCCAGATCTTGAAAGCAAGTGGGTATTAGAGGATATCTTTTTATGTCTACTATTAAAACATGTCGAGTGATCTATAAATTACCCCACATAGATAAACAGTGGATTAAAATTAGGCACACTCATTCTGTCAACACCATAATATTAATCATTGGAGTTTGGGTCTTTAATGTTAATATATACCTTTTAGCAGTATATGTCACTACATATTAAATTACATGATAGCTGACAGATTTTTACATCAAAACATTTTTTCTCTCCTTATGTCATAACATGATAAGAAATAAAGAGTAATTTTTGCTTACATAGGATATTGTTTAATCTTTTCACATGCTGTTTTTTATTTATTTATTTATTTATTATTTATTTTAAGATTTTATTTATTTGAGAGAGAGAGAAAGCACATGGGGGCGGTCAGAGGGAGAAGCAGACTCCCTGCCGAGCAGGGAGCCCGATGCGGGACTCGATCCAGGGACTCCAGGATCATGACCTGAGCCGAAGACAGTCGCTTAACCAACTGAGCCACCCAGGCGCCCCGCACATGCTGTTTTTTATTTTTTATGTTTGTAATAAACTATGATGTTTTTATTAGTACCTGTTCTTGTGCACATACATACCAAAATAGGGGATCAGCATTTTCATTTAATACACAAAGAGCTATATGAAGAAATGCTAATAAAATCAATGCTTTGTTACCAATTTTTAGTAAAACAAAATTGGAACAAAATATCAACTTTTCTAAGTTATTTACTTTCTTTCACTTAAAATGAGTTTTGAGGGACGTCTGTGTGGCTCAGTCCGTTAACCGTCTGCCTTGGCTCAGGTCATGATCCCAGGGTTCTGGGATCAAGTCCCACACCGGGCTCCTTGCTCAGCGGGAGCCTGCTTCTCCCTCTGCCGGCTGCTCCCCCTGCTTGTGTGTCCCTGATAAATAAATAAAATCTTTAAAAAAAATGAGTTTTGACATCAAAAAACATTTTTGAGATGAGGAAGCACATGACTTAATCAGTCCAAAAAAGAAAGCCTTACTATATGTCTTATGGTAAAGAGGGATTCAATTATTTTCACTCCTTATAAATTCTGTACATTCAGGGAGGTATAGATAACTTGCTTATAGTTAGTTGACATAAAATATATCCATTGATGAATGAACAGGGCTCGCATGTTAGTTAATGCCTAAAATAAAACCCCTTCTACAAGTCCACTGTCATCCTAATTTTTCCATCTGCTACTGCACGAGTCCATTGTAGAAGTGTATCTTGAGTGGAGTGAGCACATAGCAAGGTAATGCTTTGTGAAGAGTAGGCAAAATAAATGAACCAAACTTTCTTTTGCTACCACCCATTAGACTAAATTAAAAGTAGATCTTTCTCTATTAGACTATGATTCTATTATAATTTTTTGCTTATTATGATTATGTTTGTCTCCTAGACTATGAGACCCACAAGGGCAGGAACGATATCATATTCATTGCTGTATGTTTAGCATTTTGAACATGCTCAGCCCTCAAAGAGATTTGAATATAGATTAAGTTGCTTTTTCAGAATTTATTTATGGAAGTTGAGAATATGTGGTTTTGTTAAGTTTTTTTTCCTCTCAAAGTGTCTTTACTTCAAACATATTCAATTAATCATATAAAAATTACCCTTTCTCTGATTAGCATCAAAAATAAATTCACAAAAATGAGAAAAAAAGGCTTGAGAGCTAGCAAAAAGATTCAAAATAATGTCGCATATTAATAAATATTAATTTTTAAATATTTTCATTTGTATTTTGAAAATACTATAAGAATACCCAGAGAGATTTAACATAATATATCAACAATAACTTTTATTTTTGAATCAATTTCCAGTTCCTAAGACATTTTTCACATATATTTACTCATATCATTGTTCTAATTTTACAGATAAGGAATCTAATGGACAGAAAATTTAAAGAACTTGCTTAAAAATAGAAGAAATCATTTGGCTTCCAAATCTAGTCATCTTTCTACTATCAAAATAATTTAAAAATTCCCTGTCTCATGTATCTGTATTTCTTTACAAATAACATGTTGGATTAAAAACAAGTGTGGCAATTTAGTATCATACTACAGTTTTTTAAAAAATCCCAAGTCACAAGATCTCTTTTCATAATAGATTTACAATAACCAACAGTGTTGTCCATCTTGGAAAAAATAAATTCTACAGACTGTAGTAGGCTTTTAAGTAACACGTGATATCATCAAGAGCAGGTACCTGGCAACAATGTCTCCCTTGGAGCATAGAATCCTTGGCCTAGAGGCTCTGAGAGTTTATCAGTGCTGTGGGACGTATTTATTGCTGCGTACACACACCCCTACAATGAATGAACAGCTTGCAACTAGTTTCATCTACCTGATGACCTAGATGAAGAACAAGGGAGTACCAATAAAACACTTCAATCTACCACAGTCACTGTTTACATTTGTTTATTTGTCTTGATAGCTCACATTATTTTCCTTGGTTTCTGTTCTATTTTAAATGCATGGTTTACTTTTTGATTTATTCATTCTCTGCCACTGTCAACCTTGACATAGAATTTATTATCCCTTCTGAAAGCTAATACTTGAACATTTAACAGGGTTTCTACTCACTATGCCAGCTGGTATTCTTAACAACCAAAACATTTTATCCCTGAAAATATTGTTGATGCCTTTTAAATTAGCCTCCATACTGTATTCCCACATGTAGGGACTATGGGAGTTCTTCAAAGACAACGGATGTATGCAGTAGTAAAAGACACTTGCATTAGTCATTATGTTTCAGTGGGTTTCTTCACTCTGCAAAAACTTGGAAAATGAAATCCAGTATGTACAGTATAAACTTACATGTCATTAATAATTTATGTGACTACAAAGAATAATAAAAGTTTTTATTTAGATCTACTTTGGGCATACTCAATAACTTAAGCACACATGAAGACACTTGATGAATTCCTTTGTTTTATTTCAAAATATGTATTGACTATAAAACAACATTGATACGATGGGTTAAATTTATAACATATTTCTATTTTGCTGTATAAATAGTTGAAATAAGCACCCCTAGAATCTCTAATAAAAGTATTGTCATTGCCACACACACACAGAAAAAGTCAACTATTAGTATATAGAAATTATAATGGTTCACTGATTTGAGTTTAAAATATAATTCCTGTGCGTAGGGGTTTAAATTTAAGAGTCTCCTTAGTGATTGGGGATATATGGCACTTACGGAGTTAAACATTTCTGCATAAATTCAAAACTTGTTCCCATTTTCTGGGTCATCCTGATAATTTTGCTTTCCTGCTATTCTTCCATTATTTATCCCCTTTCAATGTCTCAGAACTATTTTAAGAGTAGATTTTTAAAAGGAAGGAGTGAAAAGGGAAATATGACTCACTCTTCAGTGATTTGATTAAGAAAAGAGGGGAAAAAATCTTTCCGAACTGATTGACAAATTCCAACAATTGTAGTCAAACTGGGAACAATACAGATTTGGGATATTTCTTTTGCTTTATTTTAGTTTAAAAATTAAAATGTTATTTGTTATATTTAAAGTCTTGATTCGATTTTTTCCATAGAAAGTATAAACTCCGTGGTTTCTTGGTGAAAAGTTCAAAAGTTGTGAATTTAGGCACACTAATAAGCTATCTTGGTAAGAGTTAAGCAGTTTTTTGTGTGAATTATACAGTGGTGATAAGTGAATTGCAAATTTTTTCACTCTAGGTTTTAATAGGATTTTGGGATTCCACATATAATTTTTTTCCCTCACTGATACTCTGTTCTCTAAAATTCAAATGACCAGAATGTTTTGTCTTTATTTACTGAGGTTGCTACTCTGGCATATTATCTTCTTCAGAAAAATTGAAAATTAAATCTAGCAATACATAATGTGCTGTTGGCTCTGCACATTTCTTTTGAAAATAGGGCAGTCTCCATACCAACTGCAAGTGAAGTTCACCACATCCGATTTGTCTACTTGCTTTTTTTCTTTATAGTTATGGATTTATGTGTTATTTCAGGGGCTACTGGACTATGCAAAGTAGAGCATTTCAACTATTTGAAATCATCTGTTTGAGATGATATTACTGGTAGCTTTTTTCTTTTGTTAATGTTTAGTCAAAATTATTTTTTTAATAATTTGATAAAATTGCCAAAAAAAATCATGCTTCTTTGAGTATTACCCTTAAGGAAGTTAAGGCCTAATTATCATGAGGAAATTCCTTTTATGTAATTTGAAATGCACAGCAATGGCTAAGAAAATTTCCATTGTTTAGGAGGACAATTATTTGATATAAGAAAACAGGATGGATTAAAATTATGAATTATGAATCTTAGCATTTAATATTAGAGTGATCAGCCATTCAACTTCACTAGAAATTATCTGTTGTGTATGGTTTTATTTTGTTTTGGTTTTGGTATTGATGTTGCTAGGGTTTTCTTAACCATGTATTTCTGAAATAACGTCCTTCTCTGTTAGAACTATTTCCCTTGCGTTTACAGGTTTTAGCCTAGTTTTAACCTAATTGTCTACTCTTTACACTAACTGTTATAAACAATGTTCTATCATTAAATGAAAACTTACTGGAATCCAGATGGCTGGGCCCCTCCCCTGAGAACTCTGATTTTAATAGAATTGAGATTAGGCCCAAAAAATTCCATTTCTAACAAGTTCTGGATTGATGCTAATTGTCTAGTCCAGGCTTTGACTTTGAAAACTATTGAATTCAACAATTTATGTTAGAACATTGGAATGATGTAAAATCTATTCTGAGCATCCATATCAAGGAGCTGGAAAAAAAGAATAGCAACTTAAAACAAAAGAAAGTCAGAGAAAGAAGAATAAAGCTAAGAGCAGAAATTAAGTAGAAAAAAAAATGAAATGCAGAGGATCAACAGGACCCAAAGTTCTTTCTTTAAAAACAAAGTTGATAAAGCCTCAACAAATCTGAACAACAAAAGAGAGAAGACACAAATAATCAATATCAGAAATGAACAAAGGAACATCACACCATATTTATCCCAAAGATAATAACAGTATTTTGAAAACTTGCATGCTAATTAATTTGAAACTTTAGATAAAATTTTAAAATTCTCGGAAAAACACAGCTATTTTATTCTGACACAAGAAGAATTTGAAAAGCCTATATCTGTTTTAGAGATTGAATACATAAATCAAAAATTCCAACAAAGAAAACTCCAAGCTAATATGAAGCCACTGGGTTTATTTAAAGAAGAAATACAATTTTAAACAAGTACCCCCAAAGAATCAATCAAGTTCTTATTTCACTCTTTTTCTTAAAAGAGTTTCGCTGGGTTCACAATTCTAGAAGTAAATATACTTTACCTTCCTGCTTCTACTGCTGCTGCTGAGGCCTCTACTGTCAGTCTGATTTGCATTCATTTGATCTGTCCTTTCTGTGGAGCTCCTCTTAAGACCTTTTCTTTAGACCTTGGTGTTCTGTAGTTTCACCACGGTTGTCTTGGTGTTTGTTTGTTTGTTTTCCCTCTGCATTTTATATATCGTGCTTTTCATATTTGTGAGTTCATGTATTTCATATGTTGTAGAAAAGTCTCAGACATTTCTTTTCTTCACTATCATCTCTGGTCTGTTTCTCAGGGACTCCCGCTGAGAATGTACTATACCTTCTAACTCTATTATCCGTGTATCTTAACCTCTCATGGTTTGCACCTCTGTCTCACATACTACATTTGAGTAGTTCCTTTGGATCTTTTAGTTCCCTAATGCTCACTTCAACAGGGTCTAATCTATAATGTCATCCCTCCATTGAATTTAATTTTCAACAGTTACCTTTTTTATTTCTAAAAATTCAATTTGGGTGGTCATTCTTGGTAATTTGTTATTGTTTCCCCCTTTTTATTCTACTTTTAATTTATTGTAACTTTTATTAGTAATTTATATTCTATGTCTGAAAATTCCATGATCTCTGCACTTCACGTGGTGTCTGAACCGTCATTGTTTGTGCTAACTCTCACTCATACTGCCATATTTCTCTTTATGTTTGGTGACTTCCTTTCTTTGGGGAGCTAAAATTTTGTTGAATTTAACCTGTAGAAGTACCAACAGCATACCCTGGGGATTTGTTATTCTAGAGGAAATTTGCAGTTTTGGCATGGAACCACTTTACCACTTTTCAAGTTTATAGCTTTATGCAGGAAGCAGAATGTTAGCCCTGTCAACATGTAGCAGCCCACTGCTAAGCCTCCTGGTGCCAGCCCTGGGATTGACGTTTACTTCTAGGACTTCTCTGACCCTAGTGAAATCAAGTGTTTTAGTTTATCTCTCTCCCTTTCCTGATAGTCTAGCCATGCGTTAAAAATACCCTAGGTGTACACATACCCAGGTGTACCTCTGCTCTTAGCTACAGGTACATAGAGTACCTGTAACTCTATAGAGTTAGAAGGTATAGTACATTCTCAGCGGGAGTCCCAGAGAAACAGTCCTATTATGTAGGACTTAGGTCATACTATAACATTCGAGCCCTTCTGGGTATCTGGTCCACCATATTACCAGAAGTGAAATCCCAAAAATAACATTTTTCCATCATAGAACATTTGGAAAATCCATCAAAATCAAAATAAAAAATAAATAATATCTCCCATCATGGCCCTACTTAATAATTTGGTGAATATCTTTCAAACATACTCACAAAATACAAATCTATATATTTTTTATAGTTTGATAGCATTTTTTATACTATTTGGATCAAGGATACTAGATATATGATATGAATGTTATCACACCTTCTTCACTTACCCATGACAGACAGCATCAGTCAACTACTGCTTTCCAACCCCTGGAAATAGTAGCTTCATGTCATGTCATCAAAAAATTATGAGCAACAAATAGGAGCCTATAGGAGTTAATTAGTATATAAGTTGTTGACCTCCCATCTCTTTTTTAAAGTTAATAAATAATGCTCACTTATTTTTCAGAGTCTTTAGAGATTAAAATCAGTAGAAGAAGCAATTTTATGAAACTCAAATAAAAAGAATTATATTATTTTTAACTAATGAAATATCCAAAGAATGTAGTACAGAGAACATATTTAGGAAATAAAACTGTCACCCCCAAAATAGTAAGTGTCAACACAAATATGGTATGGGAGGAAAACGTTCCAGGTATCAGAGTGAATTAACATATATATATTATAAATGAGATGTGTTATGCCGCAAATAATCTTCACCCTTAATGAATAATACATCTTTAGTGAATATTTCAAATATATCAAAACTATACTGGCAGCTGGAGGTGCAGAAGAAAGAGGCACCCTGTTCTCAAAGGTCTAAATTTTGTTTATAAAGATTTTAGTTCAAAGGGTCCACAAACTACAACCCCAATCCAGCCTGCATCCTGATACATAAAGTTTGACAGGAACACAGTCATACCTATCTGTTTACATATTGTCCATCACTGCTTTTGTGCTAAAACAACAGAGTTGAGTAGTTGTAAGATGGAAGGTATGGCTGAAAATATTTACTTTCTAGGCCTTTACAGAAAATGTTTGCTGTTCCCTGTGAGTTAGTCAGGGGCTAATTACATAGTAAACCATGGTTAAGAGTCAGCAGGAACTGAGGTTTTCCTCATTTCCTGCAATTTCTCTGCTGAAAATTCACCTACTTTGCTGCTTCCTCCACCTTCCCCTGCAACCAACTCACTCTGACCCCAAAGTAGCCCCGCCTTTAGGCTTGACTCCTACTGCATACTGCTAAGACCTGCTTGAGGACAAATAACTCCCAGACACCTGTTAAACCGTGGTTAATCTGATCCTATATGATTCAAATCTATCTGTTTTCTTGTATCCTAATTTAGGCCATCTATTTCTATCTCCACACATCCCTCCCCAATTGCTTCCATTAACAGAAACTATAAAAAAGATAAATGACATAGAAGTGCCAAATTTACGTTTCCAAAATTAAGATTTCTACATTTGAGAACACGAATCTAAGAGAGAGGGTGTTATTTGAGCTACACCTTCAGGGACAAGAGGAATTCTGATAAGTAGGAAAATTTCCTACTTTGGAAATTTTTTTAGGAAAATTATTATAGTCCAGGAGAATGGCAGGAGAAGAGGGATAAAAGAAGGAAGGTATATAGGGTGGTCAGAGGCAAAACAAACACAAAACAAAAATCCAGTGGTCCTGGAGTAAGTAAAAGACCAGTTTAGAAGGTGGAAGACCTTAAAACAAAAAATAACTGGATTCCATTTGATGGGCATTGGTGGTAGGAGGACTTCGACTGTGAAGACTTGAATAGATGCAAAGTCATTTTCTTTAACAAATTGAAATTGGCAGTGGTGTATAGAATTTGTGGTATCATTTTAATAATAGTGGCTATGCATTATATGTATATTATATGTATGATATGTATAATATCATACATAATATTGTATGTGTATACTACATATTTTATTACGTGATTCATCCTTTGGAATGAATGAGGAACCTGAGATTCATTCAGAAAGGTTTAGCAGATTGCCGGAAATCACACAGCAGAAGATGGAGACTCCTGAATTTAAATCCCAGCCAGTCTGATTCTAGGCCTCTGGCCTCACCCACTATCCTGTACAGCCTAAGGTCAGTTGTCAAAGGTACATGTATTGATTATGACCATTTGTATTCAATAGCTAATGCGGGAGAACCAGAAACATTACACCAAAAATAAAAAAAAAAAAACAGAGAATGAATGAAAGAAAAATGTTTGGCAATGAGAACTTACAAATATGGCTCAAATATCCCTAACTTCAATAAAAGGGAAATGAACTATGAAATTATTGAGGGAGGCAGTATATGAAAATGAAGGCATTGATACTTCATTCAAACCTCTTAATATATAAAGTTAAATATTCACTCCATTTTAAGTGAATGATTCTGTCAAAAGAATTAATTTTCTGAGCAATGAGGATATTAATTTAGCATGATTCCACCATCTGCAATTTATGAACCAAATTATACTCTTGCAGAAAAAAAGGAAGTTCATACAATGCATTTAAACTACATCAAGACCAAATCAAAAATGTTTCCCTAAAATTGAAGAAATCACCAAGTAAAAGTTAATCGCCTGCACCCTTAGTAGACAGTGACCATTACAGCATAATATATAACCAATGCTTTACCCAGATGGTTTTAAAAACTTTAGCGCTTTATTCATGATATGTGATGGCAGAGATCAATTCTTCACTGAAAAGGGAAATCTCACAGAAACCGAGACTTCAACAGTGCTGGTGTCCCAGGAAAGCCCTTTTAAACACACTTGCATTTCCTAAAGCATTTACAGGGATCCAAGACAAAAATGCCCACAGAGCCTGACAGGGAACTGGAAGGGGTAAGTGAATGCAGGTAACTGAAAAGCAGGCTGGATGGACACTCTGCAAAGTGGAAGAACTCTCTGTGTGTGTGAGAAACAACAGCACCTCAGATCCAACTAATTGTCTCCAAAAGGATGTAGGGCCTCATTATTGTAAGCTGTTCCAATTAAAAAAAAAAAAAAAGACTAGAACCCCAGATTCTTGGGCAAAATTTTCTATATTTAAAAGAATGTGGTAATTAAATCACAATTTTTAAGATGTGGAGCAGACTAAAACCACATTTGCAGGCTAGGTAGACCAGCAGGCTATATTTTATGCACTTTGCATTGGAACATCTTTTATTTACTGAAGACTGAAACAAAACATGAATATACACAAAGGAAAAAAAACCAATATGAGAAAATCATGGTACTTTTATGTCATAGAGATGACTACCTAATTACCAGATTTGTTTTTCTTTCACTTTTTCTTTTTTTACTCATTTATTCATTCTTCCATTTAACGAAAATTTGCTCATTGTCTCATAGGTGTAAAGCTCAGCAGCTGGTGAAAGAAAAAAACATGTAATCAAATAATTACAGCTACTGTGGTATACTACTTAAAGTATATCCCAAACTACTATGAGAGCGCAGAGTAGGAAGTGTTAATGGTCCCGGGAAGTCAGGAAGCTTCATTGAATTTAGTGGGCAGCTGCTGGTTTTGCTTGCTCACCATCCATTCCCCCTTTTTTCTTATGACACTGCCTCTTTAGTTTAAGAAATATTTTAGTTTGGATAGGTTAATAAAAATGACTCCAAAATTTTATATCATGCCCAGGCTACATGCTCTCCACCAACAGAGAAGGCCTCATTGGCCCCAGATGGACCCAGGAACCAGGGTTCTACCTTCCTTAGCTATACCATTGGAAACACATGGCAGTTACAGTTAGAGGGTCTTGCACTGGCTCTTCTTACCTTGGACATGAATGCTTAGACATGTCACATCCTCTCATGCCTCATTGGCTCAATTAACCTCATGGTCTCATCTAACTTCAAGAAGGCTTAGAAATGTGAGAGAACATATGAGATCATATCATCCCATGCCACTGCATGTAATCTTGGTGGGACCGCTCATCCAGATGTCCTATCAACCCCTGCTTGAGACATGGGCATGCTACCCAAGTTGGGCAATCAGATAATTTCTTCCTTTGAGTCTTGAATCTTGAACTGAATCTCATGGAGTCCTAAAACAGAACCAGGTCATTCTAAGAACCTCATCTAAAAGAAGCTATCCATTAGTTTCCTCAGTCTAGATCTTTAATTTTTCCTTTCTGTGGCTTGAAAGTTCACTTTGTTCTATCATTCTCTGAACCATTCTCTTTCCTTCCAAAATATTTTATTGCCCAAACTATATTCTATTGCCCCCAATCCTTTTTTTTTTTTTTTGCAAGGGAACAATTATAACTGATACACTGGAAGAAGTAATATGCAATTACATCTTAAAGAATAAGAATTTGGTGTATGAGTTGGGATGCGGAAGGCACGGGGCAGGACATGGCAAAGGCAAAGAAGCAAGGCAGAGCCGTGTACAAGTAGTTCTGCCTGGCTGGAACAAAGGATGTGTGGCTAATCCTTACAAAGACTGAGAAAGAACTGTGGGCAGAGAAGTAACAATAAGGACCTTCTACCATGTTGATGCATTTTAGATTTCATTCTGGGGACCAGTGCACATGCCTCAGCCAGAGAAGTACGGCTGCGGATAGCGGGGATCTCTTGAAGGCTTTTAAATAACTCATTTTTTTATGTCTTTAAAACAACTTTATTGAGGTTTATTTCAGGTACCATAAAATCCACCCATTTAAAGTATACAGTTTAGGGGCCCCTGGGTGGCTTAGGCAGTTAAGCGTCCTACTCTTGGTTTCAGCTCAAGTCATGATCTCAGGGTCGTGGCATCAAGCCCTGAGCCCTGCGTCAGGCTCCGTACTCAGCGCAGAGTCCGCCTGACATTCTTCCCCCCTTCCTCTCCCTCCCTGTCTGCTCCCCCCACTCACACACACTCTCTCTCTCTCCCCTCTCTCTAAAGTAAATAAATAATCTTTAAAGTATACAGTTTAATGGTTTTTAATATATTCACAGAGTCATGTAACCATCACCAAAATCTATATTTAAACATTTCATTACACCCCAAAGGAACACCATACTTACTAATAGTCACTTCTTATTCCCCGACCTCCTGACAACCACTAATCTCTGTTCTATCTGTACAGATTTGTCTCTTCTGGACATTTCATATAAATGGAATAATGCAACATGTAGTCTTCTTTGACTGGCTTTTTACATATTGCACCCATGTTGTGATATGAATAGTGCTCATTCTTTCTTTTTGCTGAATGACACTCACTTGTATGGATGTACTATATTTTGTTTATCCATTCATCAGCCAGTGGAAATTTAGGATGTTTCCATGTTTAAGCTCTTAGGAAAAATGCTACCATGAACTTTCATGTACAAGTCTTTGTATGAACATGTTTTCATTTCTCTAGTTTATACCCAGGAGTGGAATTGCTAGGTCATATGTATATTTAGTAATTTAAAGAAGTACCAAACTACTTTCCAAAACAGCTGAACCATTTTACATTCCTATCAACAATGTACAAGAGTTCCAATTTCTTCCCATCCTTGCCAAAACTTATTACTGCCTAGTTCTCCAAACTTCCAACTCCTAGTGGTGTGCTTGTAATAAATTACTGTTTCTGTACGTTGCTTGCATCCAAAGAATCTCAACTCATATAGCCCAAGAATTAGAAACTGATTCGAGAGAGATGATGAAGGAAAGAGGCACCTGGGATTTCTCTCAGGTCTATGAGTTGGATGATTGAAATAATTGGGCTGCCACCCTGTGATACATATGGTGCAGGAGCAAGAGCATTGAGGAGATAGTGAGTTCTGTTTTAGATACACCAGTCATCCCAACAATCCATTATGTATATGACCTGGTCCTTGTTTCAGATATTTGAGAATCATAACTACATGGCTGGTAACTGAACCCATGTAGATGAGGTGTATAGGCTGAAAAAAGAATAAGACCAAAGAATGAATCCTTTGTGGAGCAGATAAACACAGACAAATAGTCCACAAAAAAAGAATGGGAACAGACCAGAAAGGTAGAAATTACAAATGAGAACATGTTAAACAGGTTTAAAATCTAGGAGGAGAAACCAGGATTGAGGAAGGGTTATAGAGGCAATAAAAGAGAATGGATTAAAGAAGTTCCATGGGACAAGAAGCAAAAGGAATTCAAACCAGAGTGGAAGAATTTACCGAGAAAGGTATTTTTTTTATGGTTCTGGGGTGAAGCAATGAGCTCATCTGGAAGAATCACCCCTGTATTGACAGAAGGACCTTCTCCATCCTTTGGTGAACAGCAAAACCAGGAAGACAGCTGAGTGAAGACGGCTGTGTAAATTAGGAAAGAGATTGGCTGAAGGGTCTCTAATGTTTTCTGTTTTGTTTTCTTTGTCTATGTAATGGTTTCTGTTTATTCCGTTAGAGCATAAGCAAGGCTAGCTGCTAAATGCACTGTGAGGCAGGAATTCATTGACCTATAAACCCCAAACCACTCTTCTATAATGTACAACATCAGGGACACCTTGGTGGTGTAGTCCGTTAAGCAGCTGACTTGGTTTTGGCTCAGGTCGTGATCTCAGGGTCGTGAGATCAAGCCCCGAGTCGAGCTCCACACTCAGCACAGAGTCTGCTTAAGACTCTCTTTGCCCCTTCCCCTGTTCTGTAGTTGTACATGCACACTCACGTGTGCGTGCCCCCCCAATAAATAAATCTTTAAAAATAAAATAAATAAAAGACAATGTCAGTTATATGACCTCCACCAGTGGACACGCATGCACATACCTACCCACACACAGACCTAAGAAACCAATCTCTTATTCCCTCCTGAATTATTTGAAGATCTACCACCTTGTGTTCCCCCAAGTATCTATCTTGCTTTCTTAGATATATCCTATGCCCCCACTAAAATAAGCAATTCATCATTGCCCAAACTCTCCCTGTATCTTCTTACTACCATACCTCTGCTCCTTCTACTTCTTTCACCTAAAATCCCTCTTATCCATCTCGACCTTATTTCTATTCATTTCTCAGTCTCAGTGCCTATGATGGGATGGGAGGATGGCCATTTGCCTTAGGTCTCATACCCACAAAAGACCTCAAATTTACTTTCAAACAGAGTCATAGAGAGAGAGATGTTATACTTCTTGGTGTTAAGGACATTAATTTCTTATTTGTGGACATTGAAAATACACCTCAATTTTTTTAGCAACCCTATTTGTCCTTTCTTTGTTAATATACGAGGTGCTTCAGAGAAGTGAAAGTTGTTTGGGTCTCACTAAAATTCTGAGAGTACCTGTTAAAGCTTAACAATAGCAATAAATATAATAATTATAAAAGGTTAATACCTAACATTATATAGTGCTTATTATGTACAGGCACTATTCTGGGTACCTTACATTTTATTTAATTCTTCAGCAGCAGTCTCATGAAGTAGATACTGTTATTATCACAATAGTACAGAGAGGGAAACTGAGGTTTATTAATCGTAGGTAACTTGGTGACGGTCACATAACTTGGATGCCACTTATTTCATAAATTAAGTTTTTAAAAACTTCTAAAGAAAAAATGTTCTCTCTTTTCTTTGAAACCCCCACAGAAGCAAATGTTCATATTTTTATGAGATTCTCTTTATATTGTATCATAAATTTTGTTGGAAATATGATTAATTTCCAAAGTAGTCTAATAGCTTCTTAAAACTAAGAATTGAGGCTACGTGGGTTCTTTGTATCTGCAATGCCATTAGCGAGCCTTGCACACAGTAGGCCTTCAAAATGTCTACTGCATTATATTTTGGCATTACAGTTACCTGATCGCACTGGCTTTTAACAAACTCAACATTTATGCAGGAAAGAAAAATGCAGGTCGATGTTAGTGTAATTACCAGTCTAGTAAATCAATAAGTACTGAAAGCATTAGCGCCATAAAGAATATGAGGCCAGTAATGATAAGTAATGGAGAAAAAGCTTATGTTTGTTCTTACAGACATTTTCTCTAGCGCTCCATTCTTCCTTTCTACCCACACTTAATTAGCATCTGGTATAGTCTTTTGTTCTTTCTCCTTTAACATTAAACCGCTAAGCACTTGCTGGGTGATGAAAATAAAAGGTAAAAATATCCTTGCCGTCTGTGTTTTGGTTCTAAAGGTAAGAGAAATAAACTCCCAAATATGTGAATCCATTGCTAATCTCTTAGAAGTGATGAAATCAGTTATCCATCCTTATGTGGGCTATCATGCACATTACTCTTTATTCTTCCCTCCCTTTTTGTAATTTTATTCTTTTTATGTCTTCTGAAAAACCTTATTCTGTGTCCTTCCCTTTCTTTACTCTTTCTGCCTGGGCCTCTCTTTTAGCTTCGTCTTTCTTCTTTCTCCTCTGCCTGTCTTATTTTCTAAAAAAGTCAGAATTTCTGGTGAAACTCTGAAGAACTTAGTAAAGAAAATTTAAAAATAGGATTATCTGTACAAGTTACAAAAACTTTTTACACTTTGCCAACATAAAACAGGGCACTGAGATGTATTTTATTCTCTTTGGTAATTAGACCCTGATGTAGATTTTATAGACTACATCTTTTAGTCACATATTTCCAAATTTAAATCTAAAAACTCCGAAGCATCTCACTGTGTGAGTTCTTGACAATCAGTCACAATAATTCTCATTTTGATATGAATTATTTCTTTATTTTCTTTTTGGGTGTATCTGGCCGTTGTCTATCCCTTAACAATTTAACAACAGATGTCCACATGTTCATTTGTTCCAACACTTGTTTCTGTGTATGTATTTTTTCCCATTTATAGGCTTCAAAATAGCCAAAATTTTGTTTATATTATTGTTTAAAGCTGTAGAAAATACTAGCTACAGCTCCATTACACTTGCTTATTTTGTAGATTAATAAAGCATCTCTCTTGTATAGCCTTCGGGCACAGAGGCCATAAATAAGCAAAATCATAAAGTGATAGGAATAAAGGATTTCTCGCTTCCATTCGAGCCTGAGTATAATTTGACTAGATTTCTTTTGCCTTCTGCCACAACTTTTCATAAGGTACGAATGAGTGATTGGGCTTTAACACTGTACACCAAACTCAGTCCCCCCTAGAAGTTGAAAAGTCTTGGAGAGGCAGTCAGATGTTGTCAGGCTTCAGTGTGTGGGAAAAGGACCTTTCAATAATAATTCAGAAACTCTGTGTAACACCACACGATCTACACAGCAGTTTCATGTGCATTATCTCATATCTCATTTCCAAAAAGTATCAAGCGTGCTTCACCTTCTTATAAAAGTGTGGGGGGAAAAAAACTGTCAGGAAGAAACCCAGATTAGAACATAAAGGAGTTTGGCAACGTTACCGAAACTGTACGTACCTAGGTTGTAATAATACTAGTTCTTTTGGAACTCAATGTCTATTCCCAGAGATGCACGTAAAAGCATTTAGAAGGATAACAAAACTAAGCTTCTGTCTGAATAAACATAAACTTTTATTCTCTGTGCTTTTTAGACTTTTCCAATATGTATTTATAAAGCATTATACTTCAAATAAACTGATGGACATTTATACTGTAAGCAACTAGGTCAAAGCAGCTTTCACAAGGCAAAGAGAGTCCATTTCGCTTGTGATTAAGGCAATGGACGTTGAAGTTAAGTGATCTACCACTGAGGAACGATATGTACCCTTCACCTTCAGGGACTCCCCCTCTGTGCCTCAGTTTCCTACATTAGAACAGAGATAACAAAAATAAAAGTATCAAACTTGAAGGGCTGTAATGAGGATGTCAAAATAATACACAAAATATAGAGATTTAATAAGTGTTCACAAAGAATCTTTTTTTCTCAAAAAAATCTTTTTTCTCAGCTAAGTACTAAAGAGTAATCAGAGATTATTTGATTTTTGTATCATTTTTTTCTGTACCTTGTAGTTAGCTGACACACAGTAATCAGAGATTATTTTAAAACAATAATTTCAAGAGCAAGATAACCCTCAATACTTTCAGTAGGATACATTGGGTTTATAAAGAATCATGTAGAAAAAAGGTTCTCCATATCTGGTAATAATGGATTTAAAAACACCAGAAAATTAAATATCATCCAAACTAGGAATGATTCCAAAATATTAAGTACTTTTATTTTCTGAATATAATTAATTATTACTATCAAGTTTTCTTATTTGGAAACCTAATTTCTCTAAATAGCAGAAAACCTTAGAATTTGGCCTTTAATAGTACATTTCCTTTGATCATTTCCAAAATATGAGGGAAAATACTTTTTTTATTGAGATATCATTGACATATAACGTAAAAGTTTCAGGTGTGCAATGGTGTTGATTTGTCACATTTATATATTGTGGTTTCTTTATTGGGGTAAGAACGATTAAGATCTAGTCTCAGCAAATTTGGAGTCAGTTGGCTCTAATCACTGTGATCTCTCTAGGACTTATTTATTTACTAATTGGAAGTTTATACCCTTAAACAATTTTCCCTAATTCCCAATTCCCCCACACCATTCCCCTGGCAACAACTATCCCACTCTCTTCTTTTGTGAGTTCGGCTTTTTTAAAGATTCCACGTATTTGGTGTTATCATACGGTATTTGTCTTTCTCTGCAAAAACTTGTAATGCTTGAGCTTTTTATGTGTACTTCTGAGCTCAGAGATCATTTTTCAATGTTTTCTTATTCATCTGGCTTGAAGGATTATATATAGTCTCTCCATCACCATGTATACATCATATATTTGGGAATTTACTTTGTCTAAAGAGATGTTTCCAAACCTTTTGGTATTAGGGTAAACATCTTTCTCAAAACTGGTTTTAGGGACGGGTACTTCAAGTTGTGTCACATGAGTTCAGATTCGAGGAGGGGACTGCGGGCCTCCTGAACTTTAACAATTGGCAGGGTTTCTCTGCTTCCTGACGCTCCTGTGCAGATCACTCCCTTGTCTTTTTCCTTCACCTCTTCTTTTCCTTCCACTCTAGACGGCATCAATTACTGCCTCCTATGCACAGCATCCACAAAAAGAAAACATTTGGCTAGCTAATTGATGTATTCATATATCCATTAATTTAAAAATACAAGTACCAGGCACCTGTGTGGCTCAGTCATTAAGCGTCTGCCTTTGGCTCAGGTCATGATCCCAGGGTCCTGGGATCAAGCCCCGCATTAGGCTCCCCGCTTGGTGGGAAGCCTGCTTCTCCCTCTCCCACTCCCCCTGCTAGTGTTCCCTCTCTCGCTGTGTCTCTCTCTGTCAAATAAATAAATAAAATCTTTAAAAAAAATACAAGCACTTATTAAAAACCTACTATGATGTACTAGATACTCAGAAACAAAGACAATCACTGGCCTCACAGAGTCCATGATTTTGCAGTCAACGGATAGTTGGAGTATTTTAAGTGCTTCGATAAAAATACACACAGGCTCTTGTGCACTCATTATCCATAGGAGGAGTTTCTGAGCTACTCGTGCCACAAAAAGACTTGTAAGAAAGGATGAAATATCTAAGCTCATTTATCTTAAGATCTCATCAATCTCCCTTGACTGTAAGATCCTTGAAGCCCAGAGAAATGTCTTGTTCATCATTGTTTTGTTTTGTTTAATTTCTTTCTCTCCCAGGAATGTTAGAGTCCTAGGTTTGCTTATTGGTTTAAGGAGACTACTCAGACTTGCTCATGCTGCCACATTCCCTAACTGCCGATGGTTTCTTTGGTTTGTCCAAAGGGCAAATTGTAACTTTCAACATGAGCCATGTGCAACTCAGTATGAATGAGTTCATTAAGTGACTTTCCTTGGAGTGGCAGATAGGCACTGCAGACAACTTCTGAAATAGCAAGAACTCGTGAAGATACTCAAAAGTCTGGATGTTGTTCATCCTCATGAAGGAAAGAAAACACAGAAAGTGAAGGTTGGGGATCCTGGAAGATAAACTTTGCTCAAAGGATTCTTACTCTGTCCAAAACAAGGCTCCTCCCTCAGGAGATTTCTACTTTCTGTTTCAGAATTGAGCACACACAGCCTGCCAGCAGATGCAACCATCTGGAGCGAAGCTTTTCTTTTGAAGCATGGTGTCTTCAACACTGACTTAACCTGTAGAAGGGGCCTCAAGTACTAAGATTCAGGAATAAATGATAGCATGATAAGTGTTTCAGTAATCAACTTGTAAGAGATTGGCGATTACTCTCTAATCAGAAAGATATGATGTGGTTATGAAAACATCAAATAATTAACTGGATTTTTCTAATCAAAATCACCGCTTAAATTAATAAAAAAGAGTATCAGTGTCCCTTTCTACTTTTTAAAATGAGATTATTTAGGAGTGATGATAAAATACTGATTAATTGTTTTGTGTTAAAACAATTAGATTAAAATATTGTTTGAAGGTATTCATTTCACCCAGTTGACACTTTAATGTATAAACATAATTATGGACTCTTTAAGAATGTTTAATTTTTGCCTTGATATATATGTTAGCAATTGTGTGTTTGAAAGAAAATCATAAAATGTAAAACTTTATGTTTAATCACCAGTGTCAAAAATTATTAGGTAATAACCACTGGAGAAGAGAATGTGTAAAAGATACAAAGGCCCATATTTAAGGCATAATTTTTCTAATAGTTTCTCTGATTTTAAGATGTCATGGCGTCATATGAAGGTTAACAGGTCAGATACCAAATGGACTTTTTAAAAAATGTTAAGTGATCAATTTGCACTCATAAAAGGGTTAAGATTACTGGAAGCTAAAGTCCTCTTTGACCATCATCTAGGTACATCAGTGGCTAGCAAGACAATAAAATCTGCTCTCCTGAGTGTTCCACGGGCTAAACAAGAGTAGATTGTAGTAGTTCCTTCAAGGCAGCCTGCCCCAAGATTGGGGGGAGAATATAATTCTATCAGATATTATAAAACTAGAAGTTTGACACTAGAAAATATTGTTTGAAGAAATGTTTCATTAATCCTGATGCCCTTGTCTCTTCCTCTCTGTGGCCCTGGTCAAAGTCCTTCTTCCCCTGCAACTCAGCATAATGCCAGGGTACCACTGCTGGGAGGGTGCATTGAGGAAAGAGAACAGTCTTTTGACAAAGCTGATTTGTTTTTTAAATTGCATTTTTGGGGGCACCTGGATGGTTCAGTCGTTAAGTGTCTGTCTTTGGCTCAGGCCATGATCCCAGGGTCCTGGGATCGAGCCCCACATCGGGCTCCCTGCTCCGCAGGAAGCCTGCTTCTCCCTCTCCCGCTCCCCCTGCTTGTGTTCCCTCTCTCGCTGTGTCTCTCTCTGTCAAGTAAATAAATAAAATCTTTAAAAAATATAAATAAATTGCATTTTTTGCTGTTGAAAGCTTTGGCTAAGAGTGTGTTTAAAATCCATTATGATTGTAAATAGGATCCACTTTATTCAGCCCGTGTCTGAATGCCGACAAACAAAACTAGGAAGTAGGAATAAATAAGAACAAGTGAATTTTTTCGGTTTCCTAACAGTAGAACTAGATTTTCCCAACAAAATATGACACCTAATTTTTTTATGGCAAAACGGGTGTTAGTAAAATTTTCAAGAGACATATTCTTTGCAAAAATGTCCAAGAGTGAATAGACATTTTTATTAAGTTAATTTTTTTTTCAAGTATGTAAGTGCTCTTTAATTTTCTCTAAGGGGTACATGTTTTCTAAGAGATTAGAATGAGCAACGTTGAGAAATCACAGTAAATGAGAATAATTTTACATGTTGTGCTCACCTCCAATCATTGGACCAAGCACCTCACATTCATCTTTGGTCATGTTATGATAAAGGCTATGTCTGGATAGTGTCAAAATATCCAGATGCAAAGGGAAAAAGCCACTCAGTCAGGCTGCTATGTTGATCAGCTCCCAAACTCCTCAAGTTTGGAGGCATCCAACTGATTGAAATGATCATATCGCATCTGGATGTTTGGTGTTGTGTAGCCACAAGAAAAGACAAAGTGCTAAGTTTTACAGCTGTTAAGGTAGCTCCTTTTTTTAGCTCCTTTTTTTTTCTTCTTATGCATCACAGAAATCATCTGCTTTTAAGGGATAATTTTTATATCGAATTATATAATAGCCCAGCGAATGAAAATCCTGTTTGGAGGAAGAGGGCAGAGCACTGTGGAAGTGAGGCTTTCAGTTGTGGGGGTGCAGGGAGGGTAATGGAAATCAGGGTTTACTCTGAATGCTCAGAATTAGGTAATCTGATACATATGACAGATCTAATGGGAAAAAAGAAAAAAATGAGTTTTTAGAAAACTATATAAATGAAAATAATTTATGCTAGAGGTGGGGCACAAGAAAATAAACTTGGAGCTACAGCAACAGTAAATACTACTGATTTATCTAAGTAAACTACCATAAAATTAATATATATAGTCCATTGGGATTTATGTAGACTGTTGCATATTTGAAAATGTTAATGACTCCATATTAAAGCTAATGTTTATTTTAAAAGACTCAAACAGGAACAGCTCTTTACTCCAAAAATATGTGTATTTCTGTGTCAGCTTTAGAAAGTCCATATCATTTAGTGTACAAGCATGGCCCAGTTCCTTTAGAACTCTGCCATGTTCTCGAGTCATGTCAATTCATTTTGTCTGCTTTACTTTCTCCAACTGCAAGGAGGAAATGTATCCTTCATTTTTCCCTGCCCAAAGTTTTTCTCTTCTTTCCGATCTGACAGGCAGTTTGAAATATATTAAAATCTGAGAAATGTTTTGAGTTGCAGGAAATTGAAATCATGAGACTTTTACTATAAGATATCACATGCAAAAAAATTATACTTGTTTAGGCTGAAATTATCTGATTGAAGTCAGATAACTTCTATTATAATATCTTATTCACAGAGTAGCAGAGTATACAATCAACAAACTTCTCTTTTCTAATTAATGTGAATTCATGAAGGATTTTTATGACTTGGAGCATACCCATTTAAAGGGCATTATAAAGGAAAACGCTTAAAAACACAGAAAGCATTAAGCATGTTTAACTTCTCAATAGTGAAAAAAATGTTTAATACATGAAAATAAAATTCTACTGACACAAAAAGCTTTTTATGTAAAAGATATCTTGTCCTTAGGAAAATATATTATTTGCTTTTGGATGTATTCTCTTTAGCATAAGGATGAGAATCCCATTTATTTAATGGATGTAAGTTAAGTAATCAATTATGGGCTCAACATTATATTCACATCTGTGGGTGAGGACTAAAAGAATAATAAAACATTCTCTCTACCATTGATAATTTACAAATATATGAGGGCAAGAATACTACGTTTTAAGGCATAGGACTTGGCTCGAATTAAGTTACTTGGCCTCTTTGGGTCTCAATCCTCACTTTTAAACTAGTAAGGAATAAAATTTAACTGGGCACATTTTAAAGATCCCATTGACTATATTCAGCAATTCATGAAGGGGGCGGCATCCAATCTACCAGAAAAAAAGTAGCTCTAAAGAGTTATTTAAGGTGAGAGATTTTTAGAGACCAAAGTGTACAGGATTAAGGAGGTTATACTGATTGGTTCAAGAGGGTTACTTTTCCTTTAGGGACCACAGGGAAGTCTTACAGCCAGGTCAGGTAACTTGTGCAGAGCACCTGTGCCTTCCTTTTCTGGGACACCTGAGCAGAGACGCTTAAGCGTATGCTAACATGGGACTTAACATGGGTGACTCCATTTTAGGTCTAATCTGGTTACTTTAACAAAAATATGGATAATTATACCTGCCCATATACTGTATTAGTTAGGATTCTCAAATACTAGTGACCAAACGGAAGTTATTTTTCTTAAGTTACAGGAAGACAGTTCATTCCAGTGTTCCTTCAGTGGTTCATTCAAAGCTCTGGGTTCTCTATGATTTGCTAGGTCTTTCTATCATAGTTTCTTCCTGGAAACAGACTAGCAGACTTCTCATTATATTTCATTGGTAAAAGCTGGGATTTAACTTACACCTAACCCAATCACAGAAGGGGGTTACTATGACCGCCAGCACTAGACCAAACATGGTGCATCTTGTAAGGCTTGCAGCAGAGGCCAACCCTCCCTGAAATCAGGGTATAACCACCCAGTGACTGGACAAAATTTGAGTTCCATTAACAAGGAAGAAGCCAGATCAACAATATCAGCCACAATCATCAGTTTGTTTAAGTACCACCTTATTAAATAAACTAATATGAAATGATTTTTCTAACTCTAAAATGTTAAGGAAGCATTTTTACTCTTGTTATGATTGATGATGATATCATAATTATTAGCACTTAACGTGTAAATCTGCATTTACAACTCAAGTTATACACTCACTAGTCTAAATCCTCCCTACCCTTCCAGCTTTCTCTTTTTCTCTCTCACTTATCATCTCCACTCAACTACTTTACAGTTAAGGGCACTTTACCCATGTAAGCAGTGTGTTTCCCATGTTCTCAAGGCAGCCTAGAGAATGTTATCATTCCCATAATTTCTAGTAATGTATAGCAGGTTGACTTTCATAGATAGTTATATCATCATCACGCTAATTTGATTAGGTATTCTTTATGGGATTCTGACTCAGCTTATAGGACCTGAAACAGAAACTAAATTTATAAAATGCCATCAAAACCAAATTTAAAAAGAAAGATTTTTATCGAGGCACATTCCCCCTCCCCCCCCCACCTACATAATGCCACTATAGTTTTTCTAGTGCTTCCCACCAAGTTTATGGGCTTTGGGCAAAATTCCTGTCATTGTTTTCCACTTACCTTTTACAACCCAGTATTAGTAAATAAATTTCTTTAATGCCTACTCCTCTAAGACATTATATTGAGCACCAAACACACTGTCTGTAAGTATGTATGATCAGAATTACAAAAGGAAGAAAAAAATAGTTGCGGGTCTGGTAGGAGTAAAATATTGAAATAGTATTCAAATGAAGGGTTAAACTGCTTTGAAATGAATGAGAGAATCCTTGGAAAAGAAGTTAAAAGGAATTTTTAAGGTAGAAGGAAGAGATACAAAGGAAAAATTTAAATATTTGATGGTTTAATTTAATCCTGTCAAAGACTTTTTACTCCAATAAGATAATTTTGGTGAGAGGTTTTGCATATTAGCTTGGTAACCCTGGGTGTTATAGCAAAAACAAAACAAAACAAAAACTAATAAAGAATGGCCTTGAAGATGATAGAAATCTATTTCATCCTCATATAAAGTCCAAAATAAGTGTCGCAGATTGGCAAGTGACTTGCTTCCTAGCCCTGAATCAGGGACCCAAGGTTCCTTCCACCTTGCAGTTCTGTCACTTTTAAAAGGTAGCTAATGAGTTACGAAATTTAAATGAAATATCACTAGGGGCACCTGGGTGGCTCATTTGGTTGAGTTACTGGCTCTTGATTTTGGCTCAGGTCATTATCTCGGGGTCATGGGATGGAGCCAGCACTCAGTGGGGAGGCTGCTTCCCTCGCTCTCCCACTCCTCTGCCCCTCCCCATGCACTCTGTCTCTAAATAAATAAATAAATCTTTAAAAAAATGACATATCTCTATACAGCACTAATAAATGACATATCTCTATACAGCATCTCGGGTTCATCATGTCACAAGGGTAAACATCAGAAGGGCTTGGGTGTGAGAGGAGGGTGGTGGAGCAGTTCTGGAAGTGGCACATATTATTTACAACCCTACCCCATTGGCTCTATCTCAGATATATGGCCACATATCACTGCAGCAGGGAAAAGAAAATATAGGAAGAAGATGAAATTAGTTGCACGTTCACCTAGCCAGTCTTTATCATAAATATAATCAAAATTTTACACTATTTCTCTAAGAAATTTCAAGGTAAAACTTAAGATCTATCTAAATATAGCATGGTAGCTATAAGACTTATATGATAAAAATTATAACAGTAAAAGCAATGAGAATGGTGTATTTAACTGGTCATTATTATGTATCACACAGTGTTAAGTGCTGTATAGAGATATGTCATTTATTTTTTTTTAAGATTTATTTATTTATTTAGAGACAGAGTGTATGGGGAGGGGCAGAGGGGTGGGAGAACGAGGGAAGCAGGCTCCCCACTGAGTTCCGGCTCCATCCCATGACCCCGAGATCATGATCTGAGCCAAAATCAAGAGCCAGTCACTCAACCAACTGAGCCACCCAGGCGCCCCTAGAGATATTTCATTTAAATTTTGTAGTATCCTTCATGAGGTAGATACTACTATTGTCACTATTATTTAGGCAGGGAAATTGAGGCATAGGAGAACTCCACTAACTTGCCTAAGTGGTGGGCGATGCAGACAGTAACTAAAATGGTAGGGCTTAAATGCATGGAAAGTTGCCATTGCAATTTAACCAAAAATGCTTTACCTAAAGCTTTGTGATTATCAGATTCAGATTCCATTTTTATCAATATTTTTCTTAGTTCAAAAATGTTCCTAAACAAATTCTTACATAAGCATGATCTATTAAAAGTAATATATTTATATTCTAAGTAGCTTATTTGCTTGAGAACCTAAAGTGATAGGGACACACATTTTTAATGAGTCGAAACTTCCTATCCTTCCTTTACATCTAGTACCAGCATCCTCTTCCTTACCATCTAGACATTGCCAACACAGCATTTTCATTGCTCTGTCCATCCTGTTGTTATCTAGGGGTAGTCAGTGGAGAGAAAAATCAAGATGATACAGGGAATTATCTCTCAGTAAAGAGAGAAAAAAAATGGAGAAGAAAAATTGAGTGGAGGAGTAGGAAGGCAACACCTTAGTTGATTTGATAACTAGGAGAATATTGATGGAGAGATTTGAGAATACACAAAAAGAGTTAATAGGAGCAGCTTTGAGAAAGGGGGAAGAAACCGGAGCAGTGGAAGAAAGAGAACTTAAGAAGTCTTTGATATAAATATAGGTCAAGTGACACTGGACCAAATGGACTTCACAGACATATTCAGAACATTCCATCCCAAAGCAACGGAATACACATTCTTCTCTAGTGCCCATGGAACATTCTCCAGAATCGATCACATCCTAGGTCATAAATCAGGTCTCAACCGGT
>NC_138369.1:32176481-32199397 GCF_054177405.1 Leptonychotes weddellii
AAAGAGCCAAGATGTCCATCGACAGATGAATGGATAAAGAAGTGGTATATATATACAATGGAATATTATGCAGCCATCAAAAGGAATGAGATCTTGCCATTTGCAATGATGTGGATGGAACTGGAGGGTATTATGCTGAGCGAAATAAGTCAAACAGAGACAGACATGTATCGTATGACCTCACTGATATGAGGAATTCTTAATCTCAGGAAACATACTGAGGGTTGCTGGACTGGTGGGTGGTGTGGGAGGGATGGGGTGACTGGGTGATAGACACTGGGGAGGGTATGTGCTCTGGTAAGCGCTGTGAATTGTGCAAGACTGTTGAATCTCAGATCTGTACCTCTGAAACAAATAATGCAATATATGTTAAGAAGAAAAAAAAGAAGAAGAAAATAGCAGGAGGGGAAGAATGAAGGGGGGGAAATCAGAGGGGTAGACGAACCATGGGAGACGATGGACTCTGAAAAACAAACTGAGGGTTCTAGAGGGGATGGGGGTGGGAGGATGGGTTAGCCTGGTGATGGGTATTGAGGAGGGCACGTTCTGCATGGAGCACTGGGTGTTATGCACAAACAATGAATCATGGAACACTACATCTAAAACTAATGATGTAATGTATGGGGATTAACATAACAATAAAAAAATTTAAAAAAAAGAAAGAAAGAAAAGAAAAAAAATATATAGGTCAAGTCTATTTCAATGGTGTCCAAGAAATTTCAAAGAAAAAGAAAAAATGGCAGTTACTTTTAATTTGCATTGCAGTTTATGGTCTGTATTTCTTTCATTGTGTCTCCAAAATGACCTACAAGAAGCCCTGTGTTTTATTTGGGTTATATGAGATCATGGCAACACAGAATCTTAAGAGTTGAAGGAATCTTAAAGGTATGTGGTCAAGTACCTCTCCCAATGCAAGAATTTATTCTTGTCATCTCAGGAAATCCCCCTGCTATCATTTCAATGAGTTTATAGTAAAACATTCCTTCCCTGATGAGGCAGACCATTTCATCTCTAAACAAAAGTAAATGCTTTATCATACTGAATCAAAGTCTGCCTTCCTTCCATCAATGTGCTACAAATCCTGCTCTATATAAAATCACCTTAGCCTACTATTCATATAATAGTTCCTGAGATATTTAGAAAGACTCAATATCTTTTCTGTAAAATTGTTTTTAATCTAATGATTGAATTGTACTTGGAGCTTACCCTTCACCCCTATCTACTAGTCACCCTTCAGCTTAGGTTCACCTCGAAACATATTATTCATGATTTCTCTGATATATGTTTAACATCTTTCCAATTTTCTATTGCCCCATGTATGTGCAAACATGTAAAAATAGGACACAGATGGGACACTCAAAATAGGATCATTTAAGGAAGGTTTATTCACAAAGGGAATTTTCAAAGGTGTGTATGTAGAATTATAATTGGGGCTGGGAGCTTCTGAACTTGTATTACCCCAGCCCTGAATAAGCAGGCAGAGGAAGTGGTTACCAGAATGTGGAAGATGAGAATTGTTTAGAATGAACCGCCTTGAAAGAAAGAACTACCTTCCGAGAAGGTATGCTGTAGGCTCAAAACAACTCACAGAGAGGGACCAGAAAATCAGTACCTAACCTCACTCTTCTCTCTTCCACCAAGTTTCTGAAGGGGGTCCCCATTGACGGAACCAAATGAGAATCCAAAAGATGAGCTTCCCAGAGCAGAGAGCAGATGGAGTGGTGTGGATAGGGGTATAGAGAAAGAAATGGAAAATATCTGACATGCACTATACAATTGTTATAGATCCCCCCAAATAAAATCTTCGGCTCTGTTTTGAGGTGATCAGAATCTTTCAATCAGCTGTGTCACTCAGAGAGATTTACTCTGTATGCTTTCTGCTAAACAACAAACACTTTATTGTTTGGTCCCACTCATTAGAAACTTAGTTGTATAGAAAGACTCGCCAAAGTAATCATAATACAGAACTCACATATGCATTGTAATGATGTTTCTGACATTTCGCATTCTTCAACTTCTTGGTTGTCCCATAATGAAACTTAGCCTTCTGGTGAAAAGTGTCATTTTAGAGTCTGAGCATGGTGGGCTGTCACGGCCATTGATACTGTTTATTGTAACAAACAATACCAAAAAGATCAAAACTCCTAATAAAAGTAGGTTGCTTTATTTTTTATATAAATGAAAGGGGAGAAATTGTTGGGTTCCAAGGGAGGAACAGAGAAACAAGCTGGGGAATTGACAGTAGAATTGGCTACCTGCCATTACTCTTTTAGCTTCCCTTTAGTAAGCTTTTAGCCAATATGGAGTACAATAGACCTCTTTGCGTACCTGATGCTATGCTGGGTAACAGCCCAAGCCTTAAGAAATCTAGGCTGTACACATGGAAAACTAGATATATTTGCATTTATTTAAAAACATCTCTCTGCAGAAAAGTGGTTTTTACACAACTAAGACCATTATTTAGGAGTTCACTTATTTATAGGAAAATGTGCTCTTTTCTTGCCCATTCACTTGCCTTAAAAGAGCATGAATAAAGCAAAACGAAATAATCCAATGAACTTTGTGTACCCATCATAGCACTTCAAAGGGAAAAAGAAAATATCCCATCAAAGAAGCTGAGATTGCTTTGCATATATCATCCAGTTTGCTTATAGAGAGTTTCTGAGATGTGGCTGGTATAGTTGTTATCATCCCCTGCGTGTCCTGATACCATTGTTGCCTGGTAAACTGCAAGCACTTCTAGGTCTAAGATAAATACCTCAATTCTATGTACACTCCAGTCAATTCCAATGCTCAGTAGCCCATAAAGTTCTCTCACACCCGGTATATCCTATTTTTTTCCTGTGCTTCTCTCCTGAGACTCATTTCAAACTTGTAGTAATTTATTTTAACAAAGTTGAAGGACCTCAGAACTGGTAGGCTTTAATGTTAAAATAGAACTTTGGCAGCTATTTCCATGATTGGCTTGGGAGTGGTATTCTAAGTCACCCTTCATAAGACCTTGTTCTACTTCTGTTCAGATTCAAGTCACAATATGAAATAGGAAAAATGTCATCAAGCATAAAAAGAAAGTCAGATGGGTTGATATCCAAAAATGAACTCCACTGGAAAGTACAGCAAGAATGGCATACCAGTCACCCTCTTTTATTCAAATCTGAAAGTAAGTAATTTTTATGTTAAGCATTGTTGGAAAGGCACGGGAGACTGATATGGACGTGTCAATGTAAAATCATGGTTGCTAGACACCGACAAATGGGAGCATAAACTTCACTTAGCTCTGTCGGCAGAGGAGCCCAACAGTGCCTCCAAGGACCTTAAAGGTTAACAATAAAATCTCAAATTGAATCCTCATTTTCAATGTAAGCCAATCTGTTATAAAACAATGAATTGGCATGAACATACCAAGGCCAATGAGTACAGTTAAGCAAGAGCCTGTCAGCACACCATACTTTATCACCCATGCAGAGAGTAACTCTCCATGACATTAAGGATGCTCTGTTTGATGGAATGTCACACTTAGTTGACACTGGCCTTATCCTGGATCGTAGATTCTCTGTCACATCCTGCCAGTTTCGAGCAGGACCTAATGATTACAGTGTTTTACCTTACAAGCCCTGATGGGAAACCAAAGCTGAGTTGAGCTGTGTAAATTGCTGCCCAGCGTCAGAACTGCCAATTGAAAGTGATTGATAGAGGAGATGGTCAGCCATATGGAAGAAAAGAAAGTGAAAAGTATTATGCCCCATCTGAGTAGAAAAACTTATAATCTCATCAGACCAAAGGAAAATGACGAATAAGAGTTTCAAAGAATTTTGAGGCTGTAGGTCGTCCCATTTCTTGGTGACTTGAATAAAACAGAAAATTCTACTCAGTAGTCACAGGGAAGATAACTCCCACAAATATACAGGAGTTTGGACAGACGGTTTTAAAATATATAGTTATATACACTTTGTGCTAGGCATTGGGAACCTGGAGATGATCAAACAAGCACAGTTCATGGGATTTATTCATAAAACAGTTATTTTTGTGTCCTACTGTCCCCTTAAATGTAACCGGTGGGCAGAAGCTTCCCTGGATGAAAGTTCAGAGAGTTGCAAGTTTTTTCAGATGACTATTAAGCCATGTGTACAACCTAATAATTTAAGTGTCCATTCCCCTGTACAGCTGCTTTAAATGTGAAGCTGTTTCTTCACCAGTGTGTTCTTGCCATAGAAGGGAAGGCTGCTGGTGGGGAAGGCATTGTGGTCCATTTGTTTATTTCTCTGCCTTGAACTTCCATGTCTCCTAACGCAACTTGCTCGCTTCAGATTGAGTGCAGTGGAATTGGAGCAGGACGTTGAAGGAGATGAAGAGAAGGCAGGAATGTTCTCACAGGATTGGTCCTGCCTTGATGGTCTAGGAAGGGAGCTCTCTAGGTTTCACAGGGGTTTAAATTTGAGCCTTTTTCTTATGAGTGTTTTTGTGGGTTCTTAACATATACCCAATGAGTAGGCAGGTCCCTTCTGAAGCTAATTTGACATGGTGAATATATCTCAGTTCCAATGGGTTGCTTTGGACACCTTCTCCAGCTCCTGGGCACTCCTAGGTCCACCCCAGCTTCCTTCTAAAGCACCCCTGTATCCTTCTGGGGGCCCACACAGCTCCCTCATGCATACATCCTGTACCAGGCCCACAGGAAACATTCATACCACCTTTGTTCTTTGAGAATGGTAATTTCTCAAACCACAGGGGCTAGCTACTCCAATAGAGCAGGTTCCTTCTCCTAGACCCTGAATTTTCAGCCTTCTCGGGCATGTTTCACACCATGGTCTTCTGCATCATCTAAGCACTGTAAATCTCAGCCCCAGAACCAGAAGATCTGCAGGGCCGGTGGGTCCTCTCATTGTTCTAATACAGTGCTTCTCAACCAGGATTACTTTTGCCCCACAGGGAACATCTGGCAATGTCTGGACACATTTCTGGCTGTCACAACTAGGCGAAGAGGTGCAACTGGCATCCAGTGGGTAGAGGCCGACATTTTATAATGTGCACAATAGTTCCTGCAACCTCAAAGAATTATCCAGACCAAAATGTCAGCCGTGCTGAGGCTGAAAAACTCCTGTCCTAGAAAACACTGATTTTAAGTTTGTTCTTTGTTTCTAAGTATAGTAGAACTATAAAGATGAAAACATAGTATTTCTGAAGTTCCCTCAACTCCGTATATTGATTAACTCATAGACCATACATATTGTTTACCAGGTGTCAGGCACCATTATCAGGGCAAGGATACAGTGGTTCTCATGGAGCTGATCCTCTAAAGGAGGAGGTGGATAGGCAGTAGCCAAGTAAACAAATACATTAGCAAGTATTTTATATAAGAATAGTGCTCAAAAGACAATAAAGCAGAGTAATGTAACAAAGAAAGTGAGTCATCACTTTGTGTTTGAGTGCTCAGTGAGGGCCTCTCTCAAGGAATAGGAACTGGGTGGACACCCAAAGGATGCTATGCAGCCATTCTGGGGGAAGGGCACTCCAGAAGTAAGAGTAGCAGATGCAAAGACTGTGAGGCAGGAACAGGTATGTAGTGTTGTGGGAAAGTCAAGAGTTATTGTGAGCAGTGAAGAGAATGATACAGAATGAAGACAAGGAAGAATACAATAGGTAGGTCTTATTGCAACAGTAAATAGTTCTTCTTAACCAAGAAACCCTTGGGGAGACTTCAGTCCTAGGTGGTGGAAATATCCAGGAATCCCTTTAAAAATTGACCAACTTTTATGCATATGCCTCTGGGTGTTCTTTCCATGACTCCTCAAAAACGACCATTGTTTAGGGAAAAAACTTTACTCCTATGTTTCTCCTTTCCTCACACACTCATAATACTTCTGATGGAAGATGTGTAGCTTTTCCACCCATCTAGCAGTTCTCTGTGATACCAGCTGGGTGTCCTATAATTCAATTCAATTCAATTCAGTTCTGACACAGAGTTAGTGCAGACCCCATAGGTGAGGTGCTCAGTCCCACGAGATTGCCCACCATTTCAGACACCAGTCACAAGTGGTAGGTCCCTGAGTTACCCATGAATGGTGTCCAACTTGACTTCACATTAGAGGTTCCCATGATCACCTCCTTGGATTTAATCATTTTCTTGGACAGCTCACAGAACTCAAGGAAACATTCATGCTTACCAGTTTATTATAAAATAAAGGATATGATAAAGGATACTGATGAACAGCCAGATAAAAAGGTATAAAGGGTAAGGTCTGAAGGGCTCCCCAGTGTAAGAGCTTCTGTCCCAATAGATTTGGGATGTACCACCCTCTCAGAATGTGTTCACCAATCCAGAAGCTCTCCAAATCCTATACTTCTGGGATTTTTATGGAAGCTTCATCACGTAGGCATGATCTATCATTGACTCAATCTCCAGGCCCCCTCCCCTTCCCAGAGGATGGTGCATGGGGTTGAAAGTTCCAAACTTCTAATCATGGCTTGGTCTTTCTGCTGAGCCCTCTTCCTCAAGCTATCTGGGAGCCCACCAACAGTTGCCTTATTGGAACAAAAGACATTTCTACCACCCAGGAAATTCCAAGAGATTTAGGAGCTATGTGTTAGATATTCTTATCAAGAAATGACAAAGGTCTTAGGAGCAGTGTCAGGAACCAGCGTCAAAAACTAAATGTTAGGGAAAAAAAATTTTTTTTTTAAGATTTTATTTGTTTATTTATTTGGCACAGAGAGAGAGAGAGCGCACAAGCAGGGGGAGTGGCAGGTAGAGAGAAACAGGCTCCCCCCTGAGCAGGGAGCCCTATGAGAGGCTCCATCCCAGACCAGGATCATGACCTGAGCCAAAGACAGATGCTTAACAACAGAACAACCCAGGAGCCCTGGAGAAAAAATTCTTCTAGCATTTCTATTTATAAGGGGTTGGAACAGCTCTGTGTGAGGAACCAGAGGCAGAGACCAGTGTGTGTGTGTGCGTGTGTGTGTGTGTGTGTGTACAGTAGAAGTCTGTGTCCAAGTTAGGGCTTGCACTGTCCCTCTCAAAGTGCACCTCATGTCCATATGGACACAAGGCCTGTTTTAGGGTTTTTTTTGAGATTTGGATAAACTCCAGTTTCTTGAAGCAGCAGTTTATTGAACGTCACCACCCCACCTTTTTTGTGATTGTGAAAGAAATGTCAGAAAGCAACTTACCAACAAATTAGGGACTATAGTTCTGTCCCCAGCAGACCATTCAGGAGGTTGATCAATGCCCCTTGTCCTCCCAGAGAAATAGGGACAGAAGGTCACACTGGGAAGCCTTGAATCCTCCAGGAAGAAAAGAGAATTGCCTCCTTCTCCCGCTCTCTGTGGCTCAACAGCCACCCACTCTGACTAGAAGTTCTCCACAGAATATAGGACTCCTTACACCCTACCACACAACCCCTCTCCTGCCGAACAATGCAACATTGTAGGTAACTTAAAGAGCCATGCCTAACTACAAAGGGAATAAATTAAATTAAAGAGAACAAATACCAGTAGCCCAAAGCCTGGGGAGCAGGGAGGCATTCCATAGAAAACCCAGGGTGGAGAGTGGCCTGGGGAAGGTAAAAGGACAATGTGGAAAGAAATGACAATATTCAGGGAGCAGAGCCAGTTTAGTTATGGCAGCTAAGTAATTTCAAACTACAAAAGGAATTTTAGGCTTCAAAACTCCAGCTCCCAAATAGTGTTATAATTAGTATTATTTTCAGATTAAAGAAAACACCACTTTTGTGTAACAAATTACCTCCATTTTAAAAGCAAAAATAATATATTTCACTTCATAAAAAAATGCCCAAACGGAAGCATTTTTACATTAATTATTTCACTCTATTCAAAAAGCATATCCCTGCTTGCTTTTTATTATGCCTTGCAGCTCCTACTTTGAAAAACATGTTAAGAAGCTGGAAGGTATTTTTTTTAAATGAAAGGAAAAAAAGAAAAATAAATAATCTTTGAAGGAATTAGAGCCAAAATACAGAATGCATAAATATACATGTACATATTTCTTTATTTGCCCCCTAGATTTCTCTCCCATTTTCTTCCACCTCCCTTCTTGGCACCAGAATATGAAGCATCTTTCTTTCCTGGAGCTTCAACAGCAGGCAAATGTTTGCCCCAGAATCGAATCAGATTCTGTTCTGTGGATTGATTGGCAAGAGTCTTCATAAAGGGGGTGGGGTTCCCAGAGGGCAAATACATAATTTTCATAATGCATTTCTTTTTTTTCCTCCCCAGCCTAGGAACCTAAGTCTATTTCTGAACCATTTTGTCTGAGAGTAATAATTAGCCACGCATTGCAAAAGACAAAACACCATCATCGTTGCTTCGTGGGGTCTGTAGTTGCTCTTGTAAAATTACCAAGAATATAATTTTACTGTGGGAACAAAGAACATATGTAAAGTAAATATTGTTACAGATTTTAGAGTTTGGGGAAGAAATTTTTTAATTTGAATATTATATAAAACCACGGGAAATAGAGTTTAAAATCCATTGTCTCAGCACCTCCCTTCACTCAGTTCCGTGTGGCTGAGGTAAAATGTTGTCACTTTGTGTGAGAAAAGATTGAGTGCAGGCCTTTCTAAACATAGGAAGTTGAAGCACTTGAATTTAAAATATCTGAAAAATTAAGATGTCCCTCTCAATTTAGCCTCAATAAGTAGAAATCAATCTCCACCTGAAAAACAAATACACTCCCATCATTAGATGACTTGAGTATTGAAATATTAAAAATTATACTAATATTCAAGGCGATCTTTAAATTTAATATGTCTTTAATGGAAACCAGTAACAAGAAGGTGAAAATAAATGTGTGGTATTATTTGTACTGGCGTTGAAATGTTGACAGTAGTCTGTATACCTCAGGAGAGGCTTGACTATTTTTACCAGATCTGGAAGAGTATGTTGCCCTGATGTTGGTGCTCAGCCTTGCACAAATGCAAAATCAATACAGCAACACCCTCTTTTTTTTTTTTTTTTTTGAAGGTCAGGCTTCTGATAACGTCACCTATCCAAAATCCTAGCTATGAACTAGAAAGTCTCAATCCTATGCTTTAGCCGGTGGGTTCCAGAGGCTCTCATCAGACACCTGGCAAATCTTCCTGATTCAGATTTTACCCTCAGTCCTGATGGTGCCAGCAATCAGATTAATCATACCACAGCACATTAGTCAGTGCAAATTAGAATTGGGGGTGGGGGCACCCCAGAGGCAAGGACAAAGCTGCAGATGTGAGAGACAGCAACAAGACAAAGCAATAAAACTACTGTACAATAATTGATGGTCATTAAGATGAGCCTGAGTCATCAGGGAAAGCTAAATTATGCTCTTATGCTGCACTTAAGAAAGAAGGATAGTATACCAGGGGTCCCAAAATCTGGCTGAATATCAGAATGGCCTACATTATTCTGGTTCCGTGGGTCTGGGGTGGATGTGCCCAAGAACATGCATTTTAACATGAGGATTAGGGAGTTCAGATTTAACTGAATGGTACAGAATGGTATTTGGATTCCATATTCTATGGAATGCCTAATGTCATAGCTGAGGAAGCTCTAGCACAAAGAGAACTTGTCTAACTGGTGCAAAGTGAAAGAACCAGCATTCCTACACAGGCCAACTCTAGCCAGATCATTCCAGGCTTCTGCATCTTTCAGCTCATTGGAGCCTTAGGTTGGCTTTTGAGTTAGTAGGTTGGCTACTAACACAGTGGTTCTCAAAGTGCATCACCTGGAAACTTGTTAGAAATTCAGGTTCTCAGGCACCACTCTAACCTTGTGAATCAGAAGCTCCGGGCGGTAGGGCCTAGCAATCTTTTTTTAATAAACTCTCTGAGAACTTCTGATATATCCGAAGAGATTCTGAAAATCACTGTACTAACTCCTTTCAGATGTCACTTAAAGTTAAAACATCAGGTAGCATAAAGCATCTCATTTGGCAGCTCTCAGAAGTACACAATCTTCTTGGTTTCAAAGAAGGACAGATGTGTCTCCAGAACTGCCTTTCTGTGTATGTCAGCCCTCCAGTGGGAGGTGTGAGTCCCTTTCTCCAAGCCTGAAGCATCCATTGCTCTCATGTCCTCTCCTTCACTCCACCATTTTTTTTAAAGTCGGCTCCATGCCTAGCATGGAGCCCAGTGCAGGGCTTGAATTCACGACCCTGAGATCAAGACCTGAGGTGAGATCCACAGTCAGATGCTTGACTGACTGAGCCACCCAGGTGCCCCTTCACTTTACCTCTTAAAAACCCTTTCTCAGGAAACAGTCTCTCAAGGACACCTTTAACAGTCAGGGTTCTTGGTTACCAGTAAAGCAAAACAACAACAACAACAACAAATAAACACAAAAACAGAAACTAACAGTGGAATGACTTGATCAGAGGAAAAAAGAAACTTACTGGAAGCTCATAGAGTCAATCAGAAGGCTGGAAAAGAGGCTAATAAACCATCAAGGAACTAAGGGAACCTATGCAGTGGGGAACACATCTGAAGTTATACCCCCATGATGTTCCCACTGGTGCTGGACACATAACTGCCACCAGTGGACTTACAGTTCTGCAAGATCCCATGAATAATCTCTGAGTATCCAAACCTTTTTGCATCACTCACTCAAGATTCCGTGTCCCAAGGGAAAGCATCCAGTTGGCCAATCCTAGACTGACTCCCTGAGGACCAGCAGCTAAAGAGCAGGGAGCCAAACTATTTAGATAGTAGAGCAGTCAACTGTACACCCCTAGTACCTGACCTGGAGACCCAGGCTAGACAGTCCCAAAAGACAACGTTGAACCAGAGTTCTTCGGATTATGCAAACCTTAGGCTTCTTAGCATTTCATTCCTGCTTTTCCTACTGGAAATGAATTAAAACCCAGAGTCTCCCAAAAACTTTGGGATGGTGAACTGATACTCTGCATTTTGGTTTGTTTTTTTCTTTCTTTCTTTCTTTTTAGTTGTTTACTAATCTGCTAACTCCATAATCTCTCTGACAATGGAAAGACAAACTACTTCTCAGCTCAGAGAATCTATGCTATGCTTTAGGATAAATTAAGGCCTATCTTAATCATCTGTGTTTTAGAAAACCAAGCTCATTCTCCTCACAGTTGGTAACTACTTAATTTTAAATCTTCTGTACATGAATAATTTGAGCATACCCTCCTCTGCACCACTCCTAGTTATTTGTTTATTTCTTGAACTTATGTTTATTGACAGCCTACTTAGAGCCAGAAATGATACCAGGTAGTAAAAATATTACAATGCTTAAGTAGACTTTACCCTCAAGATGCTTCCAGTCTATTTTAAGTATTCTTTATCTGAGGTCCACAAATGCATTTCAAGAGTTCAGAACTCTCCTGGAATTACTTAAAAATATTTAGCAATATTTCTTCTCACCTATCTTGTTTTTTTCAATCACATACATTGGGATGGGAGAGGTGGGTAAGGATCTCATATTGTCACTATTAGTTACTCAGACTGATATTGGTTCCCTCTCTTCTTCACACACAGTATGATCTCACCTCTCTGGCCCTGCACATGGCAGGCAGGAAGTGAGAATCCATGCCTTTCCCCCAAGCAGCCATTAATCAATAATTGGTGAGAACCAGGGTATAGGGGCCCCTGGGGGGCTCAGTCGTTAAGTGTCTGCCTTCAGCTCAGGTCATGGTCCCAGGGTCCTGGGATCGAGTCCCGCATCGGGCTCCCTGCTCAGAGGGAAGCCTGCTTCTCCCTCTCCCGCTCCCCCTGCTTGTGATCCTGCTCTCGCTCTCTCTCTCTCTCTGTTAAATAAATTTTTTAAAAAATCTTAAAAAAAAATAAAGGACCAGTGTGTATTCCACCTCTCCCTTCCATCTGATGAGACAGCTCTGAGGCCTCAGTTGTATAGTAACCAAGAGCTCCCCAGTGGGATCAAACTCCAGTTATCCACAGCGGTAACTGCTTGATAAGATCCCTTTTGCTGTCTGTCTCTTCTTCCTTCTCTCTCGTCCACTCCTTTCCACCCTGTTTCCTGGGACCACCTTCCAAATATACCACTTCTGCTGGAATCCTTGTGTCAAGGTCTTTTTCTGAGGAAACCCAAACTAAAACAGAATTATCGAGCCCAAGAGACTTAAAAATCCCTCGTCCAGTGGCAGACAAAGCTGAAATTTCAGGTCTCTCCTAATGTGGTCAGCACTTTTAAACGAATGGGCTTGTGGGTTCTAGGAAGACACCTGGCGGGGGGGAAGGAAAGGGGGTTTGTAAGGAAAGTGGATATGATATCAGACCAGCACCATAAAAATCGACTACAAGACTTCACCAGGTAAAAAAAAAAAAAGCACTTAATCCAAATATTTTTAATGTTTTCAGTCTTTTCTTTTCACCTCATGTCATCTCCTAAAGTCAAACCCTCAGCTCAGAGGACAGAGGAAATTTGCAAGCATTATTTATGTTTGATGAGGGATAAAGTGGCATCCGTCCTCGACAATATCGAAAGGCAGTGCCTCATCCAAGGCTGAGCTTTGTGAGACACTGGGGAGCCATCCCGCTGTGCGGGTGACAAACCAGCCAGCAGAGCAGGGATCTGAACTTTCCATATTTGCTCGCCTGCCTGCTCTGTGCTGAGTGGAGTCTAACATGATAAGAACTGTTTGTTATATTATTTACTATGTGTCTCTAATTTAACCTTTTTATGTGTATGGGCTTCCTACGGAGTGAGGAGACAAATCTACTCCCAAAAGAGACGTTACAAGAATGTTAGCTGAAATGTTGAATAACTATAAATTCCTTTGAGTTCCTTGCGATGCTCTAATCCACCATGATGAAACTTTCATGTTTTGTCAGCTATTGTAATTTTGCTTTCACAAATGCAATACAAATTCTTCCCGTGTAAGTGACTTTCCCGTTTAGCAGTAACTTTCAGGAAAATTCTACTATTGTGATTTTAGATGGCATGTGTTTTAGGAGCTCTATAAAACGCACACACCTAAAAGGTTTATATTTTAATTCCTTTCATTTTAGTCAGCCATAGACAAGTTTTAGTCTACATTTTTAAATAATTGACTCCATTATATTTGATAAAATATAGGTTAGTTCTGAAGGCAATAGTTAGCACTTACATAAAGAGCTTTTTCTTTTTACTCTTCGGAAAGCTTGTACACCTCAAATAATGTTCATGCCCCTGTGAGACAAATAAGAAGCTCCAGCATCCCTAGCTTTTATAAAAGGAAACTGAGGCAAGGAGCTGGCAGTGAATTGACGACACTGAACATAGACGCATCAAAGGGGCAAGCGTTCTCTGTTCAGCTGAGCAAAAGTTGCTACGTCTTGCACACTTCCCATCAGCATCTGTTGACATAAGGGGAAACATCCCGGCTTGTAATAATTGCAGAGGTTAGAAGCTGTAATTAAAACTATATAAAATTAATGGATGGACTTTGAAAGATTTATGTGCCTTGAAATAAAAGTACTTTCAACTGGTTGAGATTTATATCTGTGACTTGTCAATTTTGCATGTGGGAGTGTCATTTTTAAAATGAGGTAAGGATGCAATTATTCCAGTGGGCAAATGTTCTCAATTTCTCTGAGCTACTGGTTTGCATCAGAGCAGGACTGAAGAGAGCCATTTGGGCCACTCCACTGTAGGTCTCTCCTAGGAGCCATGATTACCATTTTAAAAATAACCATATCTCACCTATGACAAACCACTGAAATTCTGTCACACCAGTACCTTGGAGTTTTATAGATTGCTCAGCCACTTCTCGATACAAGAAAGCTTGTGCCTGATTTTCTTACACTGAATTCTCTAAATTTTAGAGGCTTGCCCAGAAAAGAAGACATAGAAGTGACCATAGAAGCTTTCCATGGAGAAGGCGGGATGTGGAGACAGAGCAGAGAAAGTAGCTCTTGCACACCCCAGGTGGGAAATGTGAGTGTTGGACACAGAGAGAAAAGGGGGGGGGGAAATAATTATCATTTCTAACAATAATAATTATTGCCCATGAGTTTTCTAACCAGATACCATTTCTCCAGTCATCCTCTACCTTTGATCTCATTATTTTCTGATTAACCACCCTTATTAATTTTCTTAGCCTGTGTAAATTACTCTTTGGAATTTTAAACATTTTTTATATAATGGTTCTTTAAAAGGGCTTTTAAAAGACTATCTTAAAGGATGAACCTGTCATATTACCCTAGCTTTTTCAAGTCTGTGAAATAATAAATAAGTGTTCAGATTGTTAAACTTTTTAAAAATACTCATTATCCTCTATCGTTTTTTATTGAGAAATCAAGCTCACACATATGTAAATGTCTTTACTTGGATAAGTTAATGGCAAACATTTTATAATGTTAAATGCATATGAATAGTAATGCGGAAATTTTAAAAACCTTCACCCCTTCCCCCAATTAAGAAAACACATTTTCCAGATGGAACCAGGTGGTTCAGAATCTGACTGGTATTTCTGGTGAGGCTGCGTTGGAAAGAATGCAGGAGTAATCATACCTTACTAAAAGAGGGAGCTATCTTCACATCTCAATTTGCATAATTGATCCAGTATGAAATAAGTCCTGTAGCAGATGAGCACTCTGGGGATCCCTTGTTTGTCTCAGCATGTTCCGTGTCTGGGACACATTAGTTATTGAATAGATGTGCGCCTGCATCACCCTTTCTCATGGCTTTCCTGGGAGCTCAACAACCTTCTTAAACTAATGATAAAATAATCAGAGATATAAAAATGTTTCTTTTGGACAAATGTGACACGTTACAATGATGGAGTGTTGATGACTCAGAGTCACCCCCACCACTGCCACTGCTTTATTTTGAGAAAGCAGGCAAGTGTAGGGAAGCAGGCAGCTGCAAGTTTCCTACCAAGATGAAAGTCGTGAAATTCTTACTAAAAGCGGCTTGGCTATCAATGATGAAATGGGTCTGGATTCTTGGGGCTGTGGCTCACAGAAGCACTATTGTCCCCATCTCTCGTCTGAAAAGTTTTAGGTCAGATTGCAATTCAGACACAAGCAGGAGGCAGTCTCAAAAATGAAATGTGGTTATATATTAACCTGACTATGTTGTTGAGAAAACTCCATAGTGGCGGTTGGTTTTCATTTTCTGTGAAGCTATTTATGGTGCATATTTAGAAACCAGAATATTGTAGTGCAGTGGGGGCCAATCAGGCATACACAAATGTAGAAGAAACTCTTTAGGAGCTTCCAGACCATGCACAGTGGCCACACACTTGGAAAAAGTTATACCACAGATAAAAATATGAAATTGCCTACCAGTAAACAAAGCAATTAAATTATTTAAAGTGGAATTGTGAGGCATTCATAAACTGTACTGAAAATGACTTTGATGTGTACAAAGTTAAGGGGCTCACCTGAAGCTTGAGAAAATGACGTTCAAGGTATGAGGAGGGTGAGCCAGGCGTGGAAGTGGGTGCCCATAGGCCAGGGCTCTCTGCCCCAAGAAAAGAGAAGCATCTGGTCTTTGAGGACTGGAGAGGTGCCTGGCTGGGATGGTGTGTGCAAAGGCCAGCCATTGGGGACATTTATTTGCATATCAGAGAGCTTGAAATTGACCCCATAGGTAATGGAAATGTACTGCGGAAACCAGCCTGCAAAGGTATAATCATATTTGCCTTTTAGAAAGAGTTTTACGTATGAAGGATAACTTTCTCAGGGGCATAATTAGAGGAATGAAAATAAGTTAGGGAGAAGTTTCTAACTGGAGTGGTTGATGAACGGTGATGTCATCTGAGGTCTTAGGAAGTGAAACAGGTTTCAGAGGGGAGGTAATGTTTCACCCTGGATCTGGTGGGGTGGGAATATCCTTGGAATATTCATGTAGATATATCCAGCAGAGGTTGACTGTATAAGTGAAAAGTTTCAAGGAGAATACTTAAAATATCATCATCAGTGCTGAGATGATATTGATAAACATGAAAGTGGGAATTCAATGATACGAGGAATACTTAAAACAGTTTTGGGCATATAGTATGCACTAAATAAATGTTTCTCTTAATGATGACTATAATTATATTCTCTTACAGAGTTTCTTTCCTTAAAAACAAATAGTTATGTTTGTAATTACATATTCATTTGTATGATTAATTGATTGAATATCTGCCCCTTTAGAGTGTAAACTCTATGAGGACAGGGGTTACATCTGTTTTTAGTTTGGGGGTGTAAAAATTGCTTTTAGTAATTTTAGATTTCTAGAAAGCTTGCAAAAAGTATGCACAGACTTCTTGTATATTCTTCCCCACTTTCCCCTCATGTTATGTCTTATATAACCATAGTACAATTATCAGAAGCAAGAAATCAACACTGATAAACAATACTCTTAACTGAACTGTAAACCTCACTTGAATTGTGACACTTTGCCCACTTATTTCCTTCTTCTGGTTCAGGATCCAATCCAACGTTCTGTGTTGCATTTGGTTGACTTGTCTCCTTAGCCTCCTTCAGTCTGTGGCAGTTCCTAGGTCATACTTTGTCTTTCATGAATTTGATACCTTCGAAGGGCACTGATCTTCAGTATACCCTCCATTTGGATTTGTCTGGCATTTTCTCATGATTATAGTTATGTACCACAGAAGTGATGTCATGACGCATCAATGCAGCCCATCCAGGGTACCTAAATCCATATGTCTAATTACTGGTGACATTAACTTTGATCACGTGGTGAAGGTGGTCTGCTAGGATTCTTCACTGTGAAGTTACTATTCTCTTTTTGATCACCACTGTGCCTGGCACATAATGGACACCTTGTAAATATTTGTTCATGACTGAATGAATGCTGGCTAACTAAACTCCTCTCCTCAAAGTCAGGCAGCTGAACAATGTACCACTTTTCAGTTTGTCCAAGCCAGCACAGGCTGATCCTTTTTGTTAATTTCCCAAATTTTCCTTAAAAAGAACAAGTAGGTTCTCCACTTCACCGCTCCTGCCCCATGACATCTAGGCTGTGCTTACTAAATGCACAGATTTATCATTATCATTTTGTGGGAATGGGGCCACAATCCAGTTTGCGTCAGGGATACTGAATGGGGGTAACTGGGGTAAGGTCACATGGTTTTGGATGTCAGAATCAAAAAGAGCCAGAGGTCAAATTTTCATATTTCCTTTAAAATATTTTTCTTTCCATAAGCATAAGGATAGAGTCCACATTTCAGGAATTCTCCAGTGACAAAAAGTTTACAGGCAGGAGCTCCGGTAAGCTCGGTCAGGCTTTTGCATAAATGCTTGAGCCTTTAGAGATAGTTATTATAAACGTTACACATTTCTCCATTTCCACAGTTGAAAGGGAAAAATAATCTACAATGTTCTTGCCCCAAATACTAATTTACTCCGTAATTAATCTGAAATGAAAGCTAATTTCTTTGCTTACTTTGACAAATATTTTAGAACAAAGGGGTTACTTTAATTTTTTTAACTGACTCGCTAATCTATTTTTGATGACACTAATCTTTTTTGGCTGGAGGCAGGGGCTGAGTGGCCTCCACATCACCGTAGTTCAACCTAGACTCCCTGGAGCCAGAGGTTCAAATCCGAGCCGGGTCACCCAGCAGAAGGCTGATAAATTGAGTGCCTTGTGATGCAGTCCTGATAGGGCGGTGATCTTTCAGCAGAACCCTTGAAAGCTTAAGTTTTCTCTGGACATTAATGATCCCCAAATAAAATAGACCACAGTATCCAAAGCATATTTCTCCTTAGTCCTCTAACCCCAATGCATGAGAGAATGTTTATGAAAGAGGGGGGAGGTTAAACGTGTTGAAAAAGACAAACTGTGCCAAACACTAGAAGATCTCAAACAGGTGTAATGGGAGGCAAATCTGCTGGGAGCCGTGACAGCATACACATATCCACCCTCCTCACCAGCCTGAGTGCAACCCAGCCTCTCCACGTTAAATATTCCGAAGCAGACAGTCAAATGTGCTTGGTGAGTGTAAGAAACGAGTGTGCTGGAGAAATGTAGCCCCCATGGAATGGTGAGAGGGGAAAATCGTGGGCAAACCTCTACGTTCTCTCTTAATTCTGCGTCCCTTCTGGGCTCCACTTTCTCCCCCCACCTCCTCGCGCCCCCCGCGCCCCCGGCGCCCCTGCACAGAGAAGCATCCACGCACGAAAGCGCAGTGAGCAAATACATGAGTGAGAGGCATAAAGAGGCCAGTGCGCTCCCTTGTGTCCTAACGTGTTACTCAGTAAGCATGGGATTACGGGGAGGAGCAAACCCAGCCAGTTTGCCGAGAGACCCCGGGTGAGGAAATAAACAAGTTGGTTTCGCTTCACAAGTTCCACCAATAAAAGCAGGGCAGTGCGCATTGCCCTTTCTTTAAGTGTGTCACACACACACGTGTTTCTAAATGTTATATAGGTGATGCGTACACATATGTGTACGGATGTGATACGCTATATCACAGATCTAGCGTATGCACGTTCACATGTACATTCTCTCTTTGACGGTCTTTCTAGGTTTATCTTCTCTACCTGAACAGATCAGCAAAGTACTTCCTCATAATCAGAAGTTCTAATACAGTTATTTATGGGCTTTGGAAGTAGTTGTTCAATTATTAACTGAATTTAACTATGCTCCCTAGGGTTCAACTCATTCATTTATTTTTCATTGAACAAAGGATAATGAACACTTATTATGCTCACTGTAGCATTCTAGTCATTTTGCTGTTGTTCACATTGTAGCATGGGTGTGTGCATGTGTGTGGGTGCGTGTGCATGCACGATGACAATTCATCTGGGTGTTAATTTTCTAAAGTGCAAGGGAGTAATGACTAGGGAAGAACAACAAAAATTATTGACAGATTAGTGAGCTCCGCTCCAAGGAAAACAATAAGGGAGATGGATTTCAGTATTCCAATCATGACCAAAGACATCATTCATAAAACTATGAAAAAATAGAAATGTACCATATGACTTCTCCTGACTACACTTGGTTTACAGTGAGGCCAAAATGGAGTAAATTATATTTACAATGGAATGCATTTATTAAAGCCATTAGGAAGAATTTCCTGGCTGTAAGTCTTGTGAAATAGAACATTGTCTTCCCTCTTCAAAGAGTAGATTCTTAAAATTTAAGAGCTGATGAGAACTATAGATATTATCTAATTTGTTGCCTCTTAATCTTTGAAGGGGGCACATACCCCTTTTAGAATCTAATTAACATTGTAAACTTTCCTCCTCAGAAAAAATTCACATACAAAATGTGGTTTAATATTTCACAGGGTTTAGGGACACCCTCCTTAACCCCAACTAAAACTCAAAGTTATGAATTCCTGATCTCATTGAATATTTCCATTGTGTGGATGAATAAACTGAATCCCAGAAGTTAGATAATGTTATGAACTTAATTTCCTCCCTTGCTTCCAACTGCATATGTTGAAGTCCTACCCCAGTACCTTAGAATGTGAATATATTTGCAGATAGGATCTTTAAGGGGGTAATTAAGTCAAAATGAGGTCATCAGGGTAGACACTAGTCCAGTATGACTGGTGTCCTTATAACAAGATGGAATTTTGACTCAGCCATACAGAGCGAAGGTGATGTGAAGAAAGAGGGGAAAGGTGGCCATCTACAGTCAGAGAACAAGGCTTCAGAAAAGACTAACCCTGCTCACACCTTGATCTTGGACTTCTAGCCTTCCACACTGAGAAAATATGTTTCTGTTGTTTAAGCCATCCAGTCTATGGTACTTTGCTATGGCAGCGTAGCAAACTAATACAGGTAATAAGTCCAAGCTATTTAACGAATGGTAGAGCCAGAAATGAAATCCCTTTGCTTAGATTTCTCTCTAATTCAGTTCTCTTTCCAGTGTTGTATGTTTTTTCATGGAAAATAATGAAACAGACTTACTGGTCATCCAGGATTACTGTTCTTCCACTGACTCTGTGATATTATCCACTTAAGTTTAAAATGCCTTTTGTCACAATTTCTAAACGCTCATAAAAACAGCGTACAATGCAAACTTTGGGCAGGTAAGAATTAGCCCTGCTACATTTCTCAGTAAATTATTAAAACCTTGACTACCTTGTTCTCTTACTGCTTTACTGTCTTCTCAAAATTTCAGTTAATAGGAGCTCCTCAGACTCTTTGACCTTCAAGATCCTGAGGTCATTAATTTTAAGTCCCTTGTATCATCCCAATTTAATTAAAATTACATGATAATAGGGGCACCTGGGTGGCTCAGTTGGTTAAGCAACTGCCTTCGGCTCAGGTGATGATCCCAGGGTCAGGGGATCGGGCCCCGCATCGGGCCCCGCATCGGGCTCCTTGCTCAGTGGGAAGCCTGCTTCTCTCTCTCCCTCTGCCGCTCCCCCTGCTTGTGCTCTCCTGCTCTGTCTCTGTCAAATAAATAAATAAAATCTTTAAAAAAAAAAAATTACATGATAATAAATCCTCATACAATGGACTTTGCACTTCTCCAAGTGCGATATTTTCTTCATAGCACTCATTAGCAGAAAATATGACATTTATTCACTTTTTTTCATTTTGTTTGTCTTGTCTCCTCTACCTACCTGTAAGCTTCATAAGGGCATAAACTTTATTTCATCTAATGCTGTATTTGCAGAGTCCCAGACTCAGCACATAATAGGTATTCAATTAATACTTGCTGTGTGAATAAGGTAATTAATAATGTAAAGAATCATAGAAGGAATGCCCCTTTCCACTATCAGGCCCTGGCAAATGTTATTTCCTCTGATTGTAATCTACTCTCCCATCCTACCTCCCCTTCTTTTTCCCCATTTTTTCTACTCACTCTTCAGATATCGGCTCAAACACTTCCTTGGAGAGGTCTTCCCCTTGATTGTCCAAATTAAGTCAGTTTCTCTCTCAATTACATGTTCTCTCATGGTCCTCTGTAGCTTTGCTTCATTCAAGCACTTATCATTGCTTATAATTGTAATTTAGTCAGGTGATGATTTAGTTAAAATTTGTCTTTTAAACTAAGATAAGCTCGATGAGTGCAGGAAGTCTCTTCTTGTTTATCATTATATCCCCAGCACCTAAAAATGTACCTGTCCCATACTGGGTATTCAGTACACCTTTTTAAAAAATAAGTAAGTAAATAAATAGATAAGAAGCATTTCGTAAAGAAATGCTGAAGGATGGAATGGACTTAAAGAAGTTTATTGAAAAGATAGTGGTTTTAACCTTGGGCTTCAAAGAAGTAAGGAGATACTTAGATTAAACAATACATTCAAAACACATTAGTGCAGAAATATAAAGAAGCTCTAAAAAGACCAAACAAACACATAACTAATCAAAGCACACTTTTTCATGTTGTTCCCTTGTAAAGATTTTCATATATCAAAAAATGTTACCTGAGTATATGAATGCAGTCTTTCATGCCATATTGAGTTTCCTTCTGTGAAAATTTATTGACCTACAAAAAGAGCCATACACAAATCTCCTTTTGTGTACCATGCTTTGACTCAAGGGTTCAGAGTCCATGCTGGTCTGGAGCCAACTCAATGAGACACAAGGATCAGAAGATCATTTCTCTCATATAACTCTCATTAGGCAATATTGTCCCATTCCGTTAAGTCAATACACAAAAGATGAAGAGCAGCGTCCATTGGGAAGACTGGAACCAAATATAGAGAAGGGACTAGAAGGGTGGAATAATTTTTTAAAATATGAGAGGAATTAAAAGAAAATATAAGGGATGGATTCCAAGAATGCAGTACTTACAGATACCTCAACACATATGTCCATACTGTAGAACACCAAAGCACAAAGGTTTAAACATAGACCTTCTCTAATTAAGGACTTATACTGGAATTGGGTAAAAAAAAAATGTGTATATATATATTTGACTTGAACAACAGAAATTTATTTTCTCACAGTTCTGGAGGCTAGAAGTCTAAGATCAAGGTGTCAGCATGGTTGGTTTCCTCTGAAACCATTCTCCTTAGCTAGCAGAGGGCCATCCTCTTCCTGCCTCTTCACATGGTCTTCCTATGGTAGACACATGCCCCTGGTGTCTCTCCGTATATTCAAATTCCCCCTTCTTGTAAAGACACTAGTCATATTGCATTAAGGCCCAACCTAACAGACTCCTTTTAATTTTTTCTCAGTTTATTGAGATATAATTGATATACATCATTGTATAAGTTTAAGGTAAACAGCATAATGGTCTGACTTGTATATATTGTCAAATGATTTCTGTAATAAGCTTAGTTAAGATCGGTTATCTCCTTTATAGTGCAGTCTGTCTTGATCTCTGTGGTACAGAGTGGATGCTTCAGCTTCACCCTTGTGCTCTAGGATTTTCTCAGTGGTGTCTTGTCTATAAATACTATTTAGTTGTTCTTCTTGTGAGGTGGAACAAAGTCAGAAAGACAGATGTTCCCATCTTGGTGATGTCATTCGTTCAGTAAGGAATTTTTTTCATGAAAATGTACAACCCACAGCAAGAAAGGCACTCTCGTAAGTTTCAATGGAAATTGACAAAAACTCTTTAAAAAGCTGTTTGGCAATATTTATTTTATATTTTTTTATTATGTTGTGTTAATCACCATACATTACATCATTAGGCAATATTTATTTTAAACCTTAAAAATATTCCTGCCTAATACCACAATTACTTTTTAAAAATTATTCTAAAGGGGGCACCTCGGTGGCTTCGTCCGTTAAGCATCCGACTTTTGATGTCAGCTCAGGTCATGATCTCAGGGTCACAAGATCAGTCTCACATGGGGCTCTGCATTCAGCGTGGAGTCTGCTTAAGATTCTCTTTCCCCGAGCCAAGATGTCCATCGACAGATGACTGGATAAAGAAGATGTGGTATATATATACAATGGAATATTATGCAGCCATCAAAAGGAATGAGATCTTGCCATTTGCAACGACGTGGATGGAACTGGAGGGTATTATGTTGAGTGAAATAAGTCAAACAGAGAAAGACATGTATCATATGATCTCATTGATATGAGGAATTC
>NC_138369.1:32199897-32214466 GCF_054177405.1 Leptonychotes weddellii
GGGCGCCTGGGTGGCTCAGTCGTTAAGCGTCTGCCTTCGGCTCAGGTCCTGGTCCCAGGGTCCTGGGATCGAGCCCCGCGTCGGGCTCCCTGCTCCGCGGGAAGCCTGCTTCTCCCTCTCCCACTCCCCCTGCTTGTGTTCCCTCTCTTGCTGTATCTCTCTCTGTCAAATAAATAAAATCTTTAAAAAAAAAAAAAAATTAAAAAAAAAAAAAAAAAGAAATCTAAGAGTCCTTAGTACAAATATAGTTGCCAAGAACAACCTCAGGAAAGTAGAGTTTTCTAATAAAATTGGTCACTATGAGTTCAGAGGAAGCTACAAAAATACCTACATTTGAACAAATTACTTTTTAAAAATAGAGTACTTTGTTTTAGTCAATCCATATTTGGTGGAAGGTAAACCTTCCAAGATATTATACGGTGAAGTAGAGAAGGTAGTGATATTTATGTTTGTTTGTTTGTTTGTTTGTTTATCTTGTCTTCCCAGCACTTCTTCTCCTTTTCCTAGTACTACCTCACTTTGTCATTAGGTTATGCCTTTTCCCCATTCCCTGATGTCCCAGTGGTAGTATAAACCACATCCCTCTTCCCTATGCTGCAGTAATCATGTGGTACATGTAACCCATGCTGACCAGAGAACCAGGCCACCGTAGAGTGATTGGTTTAGGAGTAAACATGTAATCCAGTCCATCAGATTCTTCCTGAAATTTGATATATGACACTTGAGGGGAGGGACAATTTCCTTTTGGATCATAAGCCATAAGGAAGTGAACTTGGGATAGCCACCCTTCCTGCCATGTGGTACAAGAATATCCCTAAGAATAAAGCCAACAGGCCTAAAGAAGGAGCACCAAAAAATACCATTTGGGTGCCTGGGACCCACTATATCTGAAGTGTGCTTTCAAGTTACAAGAGCCAATCAAATTCCTTTATTGTTGTTGTTGTTGTTGTTGTTACTGTTATGATGCTTAAAGTAGTTTGGGCTGGAGCTCAAGCCTTTGCAGATGAAAGAGTTTACCATTACATGTCTCAGAAGTGACTGTAAAATATTAATGGAAAATACAAGTCCATAATCCTTTATTCAAAACCCTCCAATATTTCAGAATTCAGAATTGTTTGGCTTTCAGAAAGATGCAAAGATGCACATTACCATACCTCATGTAACAAAAACCTCAGGATCTGGGGCCCTGAGCAGCATGCCGTAAGCAAACATGTCAGTATTTCCTCAGCAAAATGCAAGAATATCCACACCAAATGGGACAAATGAAATCGATGAATCACCTGATATTAGCTCAGGTCTGATCACGTTTTCGCCTCCAATGGAAATAAGAAAATAAATCTTTTTAGTTTTCAGAGTGTTGTATTTTGAAATTGTGGATGAAGGATTGTGGACAAAAGGGTCAGTTTAAAGCCTCAGCCAGGTATAGACACACTGTTAATCCCTGGCTGTGCCTTTACAAGCTTTACTAGATGGAACCCACTCCCCTCTTTCTAATCCTGCCTCACATGCTCAGGACTCCGGAATCACTTGGCTCAGGCAAGGGGCCATCCGTAGGGCATTGGGTATGCTAGGCTCATCCCAAGTAAGTAATGGGAAAATAGCACTCCCACAGAGGAGAGGCCAAGCAGAGTCGGTTTCTGTCATGGGCCTTGGTCCCTCTTGGCCAGGGACACCCTCCTGGCAACAACACAGGGCAGCTGGTCTGTGTGCGCTCTTCTTGTGTCGTAGGACAAAGGACAATATCCCCTCTCTGCCCGAGACAGAGACAGTAGTAATGTTGGCCTCGTACCATATGATGTACACGCTTAAGCAGAACAGAAGCACACCAGTTAGTCTGAAACGGGGAAAGACAGTCCCACGCAGAGTGCTAAGCCCAGCACAGACTGGGAGAACTCTTTACAGGACTCTCACAAGAGGGTAAGGAAGTGTTCCAGGTCTGAGGCCCATTCTTTCGTGACTGAGTGGGGATGAAAAATGGCATGCGCAAGGCTGCCTTTCTCAACGGTTGTCACTGAAATATACCTTTTAAAAGAAAACTGTGTGGTATTATTATAGATATAAAACTAGTGTCAGTTGTCATAAATAGAAGGTAATCTGAAAAATAAATATGACAAAAAATAACACACGGTTCCAAAATCTTACCCGTGCCTGTCAAAGAAGTGAGGCCTGTTTTTCCTTTCAAGTAACGAGGACTCGCTGTATCATTCTAGCACTGAACAATGATGTTCTTTTTGATGTAATGAGAAAATCTGGATGAGATTTGCAATGGGAATATCATTTTCGTATTGAGACTCAAGTTCATTCAGTATTGTGTTCTGTAACACCTCACATTGTCTTGATTTTAATACCAGTGGTTTGCATTCTATTCTTTGGGAAACATGGATCTTGTTCAGTCTTCTTATTTTCATGGTGGAGAGATAGACAGCTGACAAGGAAAGTTCTGTCTCAAGTGGTACCGCTAACAATAGTTCACCTATATTAATTGTATATGGTGCCAGATACTACCAAGTGCTTAGCACGTATCACTTCTTTAAACACCGGTTCATGAGCATAGCATCCCCCCTTCTACAGACATTAAATTTCTGGCCTGAGCTTACACTCTTAGTAAGGGACAAGGTTAGACCAACCCGAGCTTCCAAAGCCAGCAGCCAGTCTCTTTATATTTGATGCCTACAGTCTGCATCTCTTTCATGTTCCTGGGTTTCACTAGAAGCGAATAAAAAATTCTGCTTTTCCTTCTAATAATAAGACTTTATATCAGGTTTCCTGTCCAGTAATAATTTTTGTGTATTTTTATCCTCTGTTAGAAAAAACAAAAATAACCACCGAGTTTCTAGGCAGATACATAGCTGACGAAATTTTAATCTCTGGCACAGAAGGTATTGATTTCTGATCAAGATAAACAGGCATTGTGTTTTTGTTTTCACTTAGTTTACTCATTTGTATCCTTTTCTAAAAAGGGCATCTATTAATAAGTCTGGTCTAAGATTATACCATGAGTAAACTTTTTACAAGTGTAATCTTTCTAAAATAGTGATGAGAGAAGCAGCAAAGGAGGCCAGATAAATAAAAGCCATCTTTCTTCTGAGCAGAGAAACTTCGCTTTTCTTTCCACTCAGCTGCTTACTTCTGTATAGTAACAGACTGAAGATGATCATGTTGCAAAATTTGGCATCTACAGAGTTTATATTTTTCAGAATATTTAATAAAAGGCCACCAAATGCTAAAATAATTATCCATTTCCTGTATGTGTGCAAGTTTTTTCCATTGCTAAAAATTCTTAATTAAAAAATTAAATGGGTTCCTCTAATTAAGAAGAGACTGTGGACCTTGCAGTCACTGAACAATGAAAAACTTTTATTTCCTTCATGGTTGTTTTAATAGCCCTCCAAAGAAGGGTAATTCTGGTGGACACATGCAGACCTTTCTCTCCTGAAATTGCTTCCATTAACTCTATGGCCGATACTTCACATTCCCCAACCATTCTTTCAACCATTTGATTTTTTTTTTTTTTACAGTGGCATCACCTTGATATATTAATATAGTATAATACCATATAAACATTTAATCCTCTTAAATGTATACAACATTGTTTCATAAAGAGAGGAATGTCAACAAGAGTGAAACAAAGTATGAAGAGAAAAGTAACAACTTTAAAAATGTCACTAGTTTGCTTACCATCCGCTCAATATGCTTCTCTCATAGCCCGAACATTGGATGAGAAACACGAATCTGTTGTTCCATTTGCAGGTTTCAGTTCTTCTGTGCTTTTCATAGGGATCATCATCTCCCCACAATGAGTGTGACTTAGTGTTTTATTATTTATATTTTAACAACATGTCCCACATACACTGACTGCAGATTCTATTTCTTATGTAAGATGCAGCTCTGTTTGCAGAGTCAAACCTTTTCTAAGATAGGTAAAGATACATATGTGGGTTATAAGCTTCCCTTTGTCTCCATAACCTATTATTGGGTGTTTTCCTTTAATTTCAGTTCTCCCATTTAACTCCATAGGACAAATCCATTGTCCAGACACTGTTTTTTCTTTCCTCAAATCCTACCTGCCTCACCAACAGCAGCTGACCCTCCGTCTCATGCTTCCAGAGGCTCTCATGAGTTGCCTCGTGTAACATGGGTACATGGGAAGCTTCAACTTACAGTTTCTTATTTGGATCTTTCCACCCCACAGTGTTATATTCTCCAGAAATATTAAAAGCAACTCTCTTTATATGGTGTTGGTTAGAGAAAGAAGTAACTGTATGTTGGTAGTTCCTTAATGTGCTTAGCTTCTTTTAGTGAAATGCGGAGGTAAAACCAGCCTCAGGTGAAGTCTCAGTCTTAGCCTGATCCCTCTGGGAGCTCTGGAGAATAAACTACCTCTCAGAGTTCATTCTACCTCAAGGCAAGGGAGCTGGGCTCTCCTGGTCCCATAGAAGGTGGTCATTGGCTCCATACAGCCCGCAGCAAGATAGAAATTTCCAGGTACTACTGGCTTTCTGAACATGGGGTAGAAGCATCTCCAATAATCCCAGGGCAATTCTCTGAGGAAAGTTGTAAGTGGGAGTCTTTGGAAGCAAAGCACACAGAAGTGCAGAATTGAGCATGTAGAATTGGTAAGAAAAATTGACGTCACTAGCTACAGTGTCCACTACAATAAATGCATAGGACTACTAAATATATAGAATTTTCTAAACAAGACATGAAAAGCACAAGTCATAAAGAAAAACAATCATAAATCTGCCTACATCAAAAAAAGAAAAGGAAGGAAGGAAGGAAAGAAAGGAAGGAAGGAAGGAAGGAAAGAAAGAAGAAAGAAAGAAAGAAAGAAAGAAGAAAGAAAGAAAGAAAGAAAGAAGAAAGAAAGAAAGAAAGAAAGAAAGAAAGAAGAAAGAAAGAAAGAAAGAAAGAAAGAAAGAAAGAAAGAAAGAAAGAAAGAAAGAAGAAAGAAAGAAAGAAAGAAAGAAAGAAAGAAAGAAGAAAGAAAGAAAGAAAGAAAGAAAGAAAGAAAGAAAGAAAGAAAAAGAAAGATCTCAAGAACAAAAGTAAGAATATAGTCAAAGGTAAATGAAATATTGGAATTTGAAATCAGCTTCATTTTTCTTTCATCTGTTGATCAAGAATGAGAGTGAGACAGAATCAAATATGGTACTGTTTCCTTGCTTGGGAGCCTCAGTGAATGGTGATCGAAGTTGAAGCCTACAGAGGAGGGTGATGAGTTTAGTGGCAAATACATGAGTCTTATTGCCTATGGGACACCCAGATGGATGGTCCCATTAGGGATTTTATTCATAAATTTCTTCAAAAGACATTTTTCATGCAGTTCCTCTGTGCTAGGCATGGTGCAAAAAATGTTAAGAATATGTAAATGAATAAAATAAAACTTATCCATGAGGGGCTTATACTTTATTAAGGGAATGTAAATATTCAGATAGTCCGTTCTTCAATGAACCAATATGCCAATGTGTTATACAGTGCTCTAGGCTTTAGGTACACAGCAATGAAAAAAAAAATAGGCAAGTTTCCTGCTCTTATTGAGTTAAACTCTAGTATGGAAAAATAATAAATAATTGAAAACTATGTAGCAGTCATGAGTGACATTGAGAAAATAATTAAGTGTACCTGGGAGGGGCTTTATTTGTCACTTAGAGTTAGGGAAGCCTCGGTCTCAAGAGGTGACATTTAAGTTGAGGCATACATAGCAAAGATAAAACTTTTGGAGGAAAAGAAGGAAACGCATTCCAGGGAAGAGTCAGTGCGAAGACTCAAAGTCAGGAAGGATCTTGGTGTGTGTGAGGAACAGAAGGGCATGGGGTTAGAGTCGAATAAATGAGGGGGAGAGTGGCATAAAATTGGGTCAGTGAGGACAACACTGGCCAGATTCAATGTATGTGTCTGGTTTTCCTCCTTAAATGGAAGTTAGATCTTAGACCTTTTTATAACATGAATTCAAGTAATAGCATTGAAATTCTGAAAAATATAGTTCATGTCAGTGTTTCTCAAATTGTGAAGGAGAATATTTTTTAACATTGTGGACCAATACATTTATAAAATACAGCAAATTTGAAATAGAAAATTGGAATAATAAGGAAATAGAAAATACAAACTCATTTTTAAATGATGACATTCAACAGTCATTGTCTTATCGCTATAATGGTTTTGAAATGCTTAGTCTCATTTTCTGTACTGTTTAGCTTGTTGTGGTCTGGTCATGGACCAGCACCAGACCATGGACCACACTTTGAGTAGCACTGGGCTATATAACTGAAAGTTTTTATTATATTTTTAAAATTTGTCATTATTTACAGGCATACTTTCCTTTATTAATATTTGATTATATTTGATTAGAAAAACTAGGTAATCTCATTTCACGTCCTGATGTTGATGGGTACGTGTGTGTGTGTGTGTGTGTGTGTGTGTGTGTGTGTGTGATCCTATTGAGAATGTTATTAGGTCCCTGATTTCTTTAAAGTACAGTAATATATGAGCCCACTGTTCCCAATGTGCTTTTGGCATTATTTATGAAAAACAGTCTTTAATTACCAAGCTTAACACATTATCCTTGGTGGAGACTCAAATCTCTTTTCCAACTTTAAACTGAGCAAAAGCTTTCATCTGGCAAGGTATTGAAGCCCACTATGAAAATTTTGTGCATAGAATTATCACCAAGAGCTATTTGGCAGCTTCTCCATCTCAATGAAAAGGACTCTGTATTTTATCTTCACACAAATAACTCTCACCACCATATAAATTATTTTCTCAATTATCTTTCAACCTTTTTGCAATGGGTTTCCTGAATAAGAACTGGAAATATCCACATCACGTTCCATGTCACATTTCTTGATCCAAATTCTTTTAATTAGTTACTTAGTCCAAATCTATTTCAAGCACAACAATTTCCTGTATATCTGGAAGAGTGGTGGGAAATTTTTACCTCATCTAACCCAATCATGGACCATAACCCCATATTAATCTGGGAGACAGCCAATGCTTTTCTCTGGAGTGGTGTTACTTCTCTTTTAGCGTGCAAGATATTTTTGCATTGGAAGTGAAATTTCGTAGTTGTGAAAGAGATTTCCAACACACATTTTCCAGTCGATCCCAAGTGAAGTGTAAGCCATCGGAGTATCTTATGGCATTCTGTCCAATCAGATTTTTGCCTCTTACATTTTTAAAGAACAGATTTTATGCTCTTGGTAGGGAGCCAAGGGAAGTGCTGGATCAGCACACTCAATTCCAAAGGAACATCTCATTTTATTGTCTCCCCCTCTGAATTTCAGAGAACAATGGGTTACCCACAGTCTACAATGTGGCTCAGATTGTTAAGTTATTTTCAAATCAATTGCACTCTTGAACCGGTTTCTCTTTTCACTTCCTTGGTAGCCTGCATTCTCTCTGATGCACTTGAAAACAACTCACAGCTCTGCATGGCCACCTGAACCAACAGATATCACTTAAACTTGGGCAGTCTCAGGAGACACTGGTTGTTGTTGACTGTGGCCTGGAGTTTTAGTGCAAAAGCTCACGTGAAAAAGGCCTTTTGTTGGGTTTTGCTGGAGAGACAGATATTTTTCCTTTGTAATCTCAGCAATAGCTTCAAATGGGACCTTTTCTAATAGGCTACATGTGTGTTTCAATGAAAGTCTTGAAATGCCGTTATCTAAAAATCTAATGAAACATTTGGCTCTGTCTGAAAGAAGCACATGTTAATTGCTTATCAAAGTATCAACTTTCATTTCACAGAATGACTGATATCTTTGTGAGTCTGTGAGGAGAAAGCACCACAGTTTGTTTCAAGGGCAAATTTTTTTTACCAACAATCAATAGAAAGGTTGGGTATAGTCAGAATTCGCTGTCATTAATTCATGACTAGTTTTCTTTAGGTAAAGCATCATATTGTTTATATGCAAAACACTTTCATTTGGGGGATGAATGACCTCTTTCGTTTGCAAAATCTGCTCTTTGCTTTTATGAAAAACACAGACTTATTCATGGCTTTAAAAAAGATTTCTGCTAAATGTGATTCCAAAACAAACTGGTCCTACTGATGTGTCTCAAGTGACCCCCTCAAAAAAAAAAAACATGCCTTGGATTAACCCAAGCCAGTTTCGAATTTCTAGGAGTCCGTGATCTGTTCTCCCCAAAGGTAATTTTTTGGGGGGCAGGGGGTCTTGAAAAATACAACAAAAACACACCAAAAATATTTAGTGTTTTTAACAGAAACTCAAAGTGGAGAGAGAAATAGTAGCCTGAAATAAAACAGAAGGAGGGAAAACGCCAGGAATGGCTACACTGGAACTTTTGCTCTTTGTCACTTTTTCTTGCCCAGGGAAGCACAGAGAGCTACATCTGTATCCAGGAATGGTTTCCACACGTCTGATGGGAATGGATAAGTTAAGTCTCCAACTTTCTAAGGAAATAAGAGCTGATAGGCGGCCAAGCAAACATCCTGGCCACAGTGAGGCAGGTAGCCACACGTTCGGAGATGCTGAAATAATTCCACCCACCTTTACACTTCTCTCCATTTTAAAAGCAGCAGTAGAAATGCAACAGAGACTTTCTTCCTGCAGGCAGTACCTTTCTGTGTTTCTTTTGTTGTTCAGGTTTTTCTGACGGATTACTTTTCTAAATCGACATCCCCCTCTATTTCAAAGGCTCTACTTGAACAGCTGGGCTATTTTGTTTTTTCTCCCTGCCCTTCTGCTTCATCCTCTTTTATCCGTCTCTTGGCAAGAGGCCTCGGTTGCAAGTCTTCTTCCCCAGCTCGTCCCCAGTTCGTCCTACCAGACCCCCGCCCCTGCTTACCCTCCCATGGAGCGCTCCTCCTGCTTGGTGCTGCCACCACATCCCCCCGCTGCCAGCTCCCTTCCCGGCATCTGCTTCCTACGTGCCAGGCAGGCTCGGCTCCACAATTTCATCAGGTGGCCTGGGGGTGAGGGTGAGCAAGCTGTCACTTAAACTCCCTCCATCTCAGCCGGCCTGAAATGGAAAGTGTGATAAATGGAACCGTACAAGGCTCAATTTCGTCTGGAAATTTCAAACTTATGATGTTCGAATAGGTTCATAAATTCCCCCAGAGCACCTCTCTGCTCTCCCTAATACCCAATTGCAGGTTTCAGCTGAGCAGACCTCGCTACCTGTTTTTACAACCCAAGATACTCGGATCTTGGCATGCATCTAGTGCCTTTGCTTTGGCATGTTTTTAATCTAGTGCCCAGTTTGGGGATGCAGCCACCGCATATATATTTGCTGATTCCCTTCCAGAGGAAGAATGTCGACAATGGACAGCATAGGTAGTCTTCAAAGGAATTTCGCTCAGAGCGGTTTTTATTTTTCTCTGTTTCTTAAAGTCAGAGCTGGCTTTGTTGTTGGCAAATAATGTTTCTACATGTCCTGTCCTGCAGAAACATTGTCAAGTGGAGAATCTTCAAAAGGTGCTCTTGCTATCTCACTGAGGAAAAGGCTTCTCTCCTCCATTTCCTCCCTCATTTCTGTCCCTTATCTTAAAGAAATAGTCCTTAAAATAATAGGAGGATGCAAATCCAAATAGTAAGCAGAAAATTATCAGTTATGCCTTTTTTTAGATCACAAAGATCAGTAACATGAGTTGTTTTTACAAAATTTGAGATGCAATACAGTTAAATGTGTAAAAGGTGAAAGAGAAATTTAAAGAATGTTTTAATTTAAATTTTGTCCATTAATGTAAAATTACATAAGCAATACAAGAAAAAGTTATTGTTACATCTCCCTTGACCATCTTTTTCAGTTCAGGTACCTTCACCAGATATAACTACTGTTTTGTTATGTTTTTCATATTGTATGTATTTACTACATTTAGATCCTATGTCTGTAGAAATACACAGCTTTTGTGTTTTTGTTTTTGTTTTAATTTTTGTGTCTTTAAAACAAAATGAGATTATTTTATATGCTTTGTTCTACAGCTTGCTTTTTCTATTCAAAATATATCTTGGAGATCTTTCCATATCCTCAGGTAGAGTTGTAATTCTTTTTAGCTAATCTGTATTATTCTGTATGTCAAAATCAACATTTAAGTAGTCTACCATTTTTTCTATTTTTCATTTTTACAAATAATATTTCAATGATTAGTTCTGAATATGTTCCCAAGTATTTATCAGTGATTTCTTTTTTCTCCAGGTTAGATGCCCTGCAATGGAAAGATTAGACCTAAGAAAATGTACCTTTTTAGTTTTCTTAAATATTGCCAACTTGTCTTCCAAACTAGCTTTACCAACTTGATATCTCTTCTTGTGGATCAGTTTTTTTTTTCTTTTAATCATATCATCTCTAACTGTCCCCGCTCCACACCCAAATTGAAAGAGTTAGCAGTCTGAAATCAGAAACAAATGAAAGATAATTTTAAAAAACTTAACACTTTTTTCCTGTTTGCCAACACATAGCATGCTTTTCTGCCTATCCTACACCAAGTCCTAATGCTCACAGAACTAATTCGTATAGTGTTAAAAGAGAACATATTTTCTCAATACAAATGCTAAATTTAAAATAAAAGAGAAAAATACAAAAAAAGGACTAAGAATGTTTTTCTATCCTAACTTGTTGTGTAAGAGAAATCTCTACTGGTACAGAAATATTTCATTTTAGAAAGCGTTTATTTCAAAAATATTCTCTCTAACTTGAAAAAAAAAAAGCTAAATTTTAGGATGTTCTATTCATTATGTGAATTTCAAGAACAGCCCCTAATGTGGGTGAGATGTTTGTTCAGATATTTTTGAAGGAGGAGGGATTTAAAAATATTAAGAAAACAACTCATACTGAAAACTCCAGGCATTTGAGTTAAATGTGTATGAGTTTCAAAACTTGATGGTTCCCAAGTACTGACCACATTCAACATGTTGCTTTGTGTGTGATCATAGTCTTGAGGTTAATTCAGTCCTCCAATGGGTCCATCCATGGCTTTTTTAAAAGTGTATTCTTTGGAGCCAGAGATGCACAAAAGCATTTTTTTTTTTTTAAACAAGCATGCTTCTGGTAAAATAGGTTTGGGAAATGCTACAACCCATATCTACCCCACTCTTAGAGGTTCACAATCATATTAGCATATCAAAGTTCCAAAGTCCTGTAACATCAAAAATTGCCCAACTTTGTTCACAAGCCCTATTTGTCTATGATAATCTATTTTTCACATAACATTTTTAACATCTTCTGGAACTGCTATTACCAGCAGGACACTTGGAGAAACACCATTTAAGTACAAAGCATCAGGAGAGTTAAAGATCCGATACCAGTAAGCTTCAGAGGGAATGAAAGCAAAGTACATTAAGCTAACCAGGAAAGAGAGGCTGGATCCTGAGCAAGGACGCTGATGACAAAGGCATTGTAGGGACTCCAGAAAACTACAGAAAGGTGACATAGCTTCATTCAACAAATATTTGTTGAATGTCCATTCAGACCAGGTCCTGTTTTAGATGTTGGGGATAGAGCAGTTATTAAAACAGATTTAAAATTCCTTGCCCCTCTTAAAACATTTCAAGATGTTATTTACTGAGAAGCTCAAATTCTAAAAGTCAATAAATGGATGCATTAAATTAAGCATTTCTATATATCAAAAGAGACCATGGATAAAAATGCTTTTAAAGACATACTCTGGGAGACTATAAAGAAATCCTCAAATCAATAAGAAAATAGCAAATAACCCAATAGAAGAATGGTCAAGAGACATCAGTGAAGAAACCAAAACAGACATGTGTATGATTCTCAACCTCATAAGTAATGGGTTAAATGAAAAATCATACCACAAAGATGTTACTTTACAGCTAACATGGCAAAAATGAGGGAGTAACAATACCATGGGTTAGCAAGAACATGCGAGCGTTCTTACAGATCACTGGTGGGAGACTAAATTGGTATAAATATTTTGGAGATGATTTGAGTCAGCACTGACCAATAAAAATAAAATGTGAGCCCCAGATGTGAGTCCTACTTTTCAGAAGCCACATTTTAAAAAGGTAAAGAGAAACAGGTAAAGTTAATTTTCATAATATATTTCATGTCAACCAATATATCCTAAAAGCTATCATTTCAACATATAATCAATCTAAAAAAATTATTGGTGAGATGTTTTACATTCTTTATTTCACACTTTCTCTGAAATCCAGTGTGTATTTACACATAAAATACAACTCAATTCAGACTAGCCACATTTTAAGGGCTCGGGATCCACATGCAGTAAGTGGCTCCCATACCGGACAGAGAAGAAAAGTCAACATCCAGTAAAATTGATACTGTGCCCCAGAAAACCGCTGTACATTTGCACCAGGAGTTTGAAGAATATTCACGCTAATCTTGTTCCAAAGATTTAAAAATGGAAACAAATGTCAATCAGCAAGAGAATGGGTTTATGAATTGTGGTATATTCATAACATACAATATGATAGAGCATGAAAATAAATGAGCTAGAGCCATACTTAACATAAAAGTATATTGTGTGATAAAAGCAAATTGCAGAAGAGTACGTAAAGTATGATCACTATATATATAAAGTTCAAAAACCTCCAAAACAACATTATTTATTCCTAAGTGTCTGTACCTCTGTAATAATAGCTTAAAGGCATATAAGTAAATGATAAATATCAGTTCTGCATGTTAGTGTTTATCGAGGAGGGAGAAGGGAGAATGATCTAGGGGAGGGACACCAGGGATTTCAACTGTATTGAGGTTTTATTTCCTAACCCAGGTGGCATATATTCCTGTATTTGTCATATTACTCTATACTTATTGTATGTCTAAAATATTTTAGAATGTTTGCTGAATGTCAGGAGTGAGTAGAACATTCCGAAGTGCCCAGTTTTCTAGTCACTGAGAATAAGCCTTATGTCATGGATGTGTGTTGGGGGGAGAAGGGGGAGTTCTGTTTTCTTTTTATAGTGAATAGACATTTAAATTGTTTTCAAGAGGAACATTTGATCGGTCTCCACATTGCCTGCAATGCCCCCTTCACAGTGAAGTTTGGCTCGCGCGTGTCTAAGCAAGAGGCGAAGTTAATGTCACCCAGCCCAAAGCACACAAAACTGGAAGTTTCTGTGAGCTGAGAGGTCTGCACCCGCTTTGCCCCGGGTGCAAACGCAGGCAGAGCTTGGGTGCAGAGATGTCAGGCAAGCACTTCGTGACTTCTTGGCTCAGCTTACACCACCGCAAATGATTCTCTGACCTGGGTTCAGTTCGGATGGTTCTCCCTTGGACAGAGCAGCGAACACATGCACCCATCTCGCACACACCATTCGCTTAATTGCAATGTCACGACTACAGGTTGAAATCCACCGATAAGCAAGGTGAAATGGATGTGTGCTCAATAGTCAGCATTTTGAGAAACATACCACATCGACATCGAAAATAAAAAACACTACATGTCCGATTGCCACGTCAGGCACTGTTCTGGGAAACTGGCACCGCTTCAAAGAAATTCTCACCAAAAGCTAGCTAAAAGGAAATCATTAGTTTTAAAAAAGAAAAGCAAAAAGAGGGGTTTTCTCTATGGGAGGTATATTCTTTGAAAAAATATAAAGTATTATTGTAGTTGGTGAGTGAGAAAGTATCATCTATTAGCTCTCGCCTTGCTGTAGAACACTACACGCTAAGGTAACGTGCTACGTGTGGATCCTGCAATAGAACTCTGTTTTGCAAATGTACCTGATTATAACAATCACCTGGGGCTGTTGGGGTTCAGTCTTCTTCCCAGCCCCTCCCAATGCCTAGAGAATTAGAATCTCATGGGTGAGGGCTTCATCTTTTCTGTGGTACCCAGCACCTGGGACCTCCTTAGAAATGCAAAAATCCCAGGTCCTGCCCTTGACCTTCGGAGACAAACCTCCCTCCAACAACGTCCCCAGGTGATTCAGTGTTTCCTACGATCACTAAAGCTGGGGAAGCGCTGTTCTATGAATCAGGATTTGGCATCACGGTTCCTGGGTTGGAAGCACAGCTCTGCTTCTCGTCAGACTTGTGACTTTAGGCAAGGTATTTGATCTCTCACTTTCAGCGTCCTCTCCTGCCAAATGAGCGACCTAATAATGCCTTTGATAATCCCTGAAGAATTGTTCTGAAGAGGAAATGGATAATGCCCATGTGGTGCTTAGCATGACGCCTGGTACAAAACAAATGCTCAGTTAGCAGTGGCTATGATTACTGTCTGTGCATCTTTAAAAAAGAATCCCCATATCGAACATAGAGAAGAGACCGACAAAGGCAAATAAGGTTTTAAAGATACTGTATAACTAGATCATTTAAACCTAAACCTAAAACCTAAAATATTGACACATTTGAGTTTTGAAATTCTCAGAGTAAATATTCTAGCTTGTAAAGCCTAAGACACTACAAGTAGACAATAGCTGGAAGAAAAAAAAAAAACCCAACCTTGGGGACTAGCACTCTTCATAAACAGGTTTTTTTTTCAGTAAATTAAGATACTCAGGAGGCTTTGCCAGACTACATGAAGGTGAGTGGTAGCCAAATACATGTAATAATTTTGGTCTCAAACTTCCTTTTTTTTTTTTTTTAACAGGAAGATAAGTTAAATTAAGTGTAACTCTAGTTG
>NC_138369.1:32214566-32344009 GCF_054177405.1 Leptonychotes weddellii
AGGGGAACATAAAGTTCAATTAAGGACACATCTTGTCCCTTGCTGCAGCTGCAAGAGCGTCCAGCTAGGGCAGGGTCCCTCCAGGAATAGGATTTATGAATTAACTGCTGCTGAAAAGCCAACAGAGGGAGCACAAACCATTGTTTTTTGTGACACATAAAAATGGCTATTAAAAATAAACTTTCCTGGTGGCATGGCATAAGATTTTTTTTTATTAAATCTGTTGTATCTCGATTTTGAAAGGCGTTTGTCAGGTAATGGCTATTAAAATGAGTCACATTTGCTTATTTAAAATTTTGTCAGAAACAGAGTGATGATTTGGGGGAAATATTTTTATTATGAGAAGTGAGCTGGCCTGATGATTTTTCTCGGCTTATCTCCTCGTATTTATGAAGTTCTAGCAAAGACCCTTAAAATTCACCCTTGTTCATTCTGGTGTCTTTTCTTGCTCATTCCCTTCTTTCTATCAGTAATGAATTGCAGCATACTCCCGTTACGTGGAGGGAGAGCAATTGTGTAGCCTCATTCCTTAAAAATTTAGGTCTTAAATCTGAAACTTCTCTTTCCTGATCGAAGCACTCTTACTTTTCTCATACGTATAGATTTCTGTTCTAAGAAAAACCCAGAGACCGCCTCAGTGTTTTTGCCTGTGGACTTTTTATGTTATTGGCTTCTCCTCAAATGAGAACTTCAAAACGAACCTTCTTGTATCTAAAGTAGATTGTCATAAGACTGTTGGTTTACCAGTTCTCCTTGAATTTACAGAGCAAATTTTGATATTCAAGTACATACAAATTTCTCTACTTACTATCAATACTTCATCAATTTTTAGGTATTTGGCCACTTAAAATCTAGACAATTCTCTCCTTTCCCATAGTTATTCTACAAAGGTATCAACCAATAATGATTTTCCTCTAGTAAAACATGTTCATGTGTCCTGATAAAAATCTTCAGGGTTGAATACTTTTAAGACTGAATGCTAGAAATGATATTTGTGTTGATTATATATCTATTTATGAGGGCACCTGGGTGGCTCAGTCGGTTAAACGTCTGCCTTCCGCTCATGTCATGATCCTGGAGTCCCTGGATCGAATCCCACATAGGCTCCCTGCTTAGTGGGGAGTCTGCTTTTCCCTCTGACCCTCCCCTCTCTCGTGCTTTCTCTCTCTCTCTCTCAAATAAATAAATAAAATCTTTGGGGAAAAAATATCTATTTATGAAAAATTTTCTGTGCCTCAGACAGTCTGTAGGGAGTACAGAATTTTGCTACCACAAGAAAAGGAGGAGGGCTTAACACTCCGACTTTATTGCTTTGTTACAATTTTGATAGTATTGAGATTACTGGCTATTCAAATAATATTTAAACCAAACTCCAGCTGCTGTAGTCCCACAAAAGGCCCTATACATAACCAGCTGTTCCTTATAAAGCTAGGGGCTGCCTTTCCCCACCACCACTTTTTTTATTTTATCAGCAAACTGTGGTTGGTTGTTTTTCCACCATGCAAACATACCTGGCCACATTGGAGTTTTATTTGTTAGGGTAACTCCTAGATGAGATTTTATGTATATCCTAATCTAAAACATGAACTCCAGCAGCTTCCCCTCCTGTCTTGTTTGTGAGGGGCAGAGAGAGTAGGGCAAGACATATTATAAAATTTGGAGAGTGTTGTTGTTAGAAGTTCCTTATGAGGAATACGATCATTTGAACTAGGTTGCTGGTCTGAGCTAAAAAAGATAACCTTTTAAACTGATTTGTAGGATACTGTGTCTTATTATTTTCCCATCTTCAATACAATCTTGTATTTGACCCCCAGGATATCAGCATTAAAGCTACCCCCATACATATGGCCACCAGAATGTAGCAAAGGGGAATGGTTAAGTGATTTAAATTCTTTACCACTGAAAGCTTTCAGCTCATTGATGTTCAAAAAGGAGTTGAAGAATCTAGCACAGACTGCTCAGAAACTAACGCATCGGTGTGCCATTCACCAATCCAACACACAAGCCCAATTTTCAGCTACATCACCTTCAGACTATTCATGGCGGGTCCAGTTTAAGAACAAACGAACCCGGGCTCTTCTCATTATGGTCTTGAGGCTGCCATTCAATTAATGCAAAGAAGTGACAACAGAAGTTAATAACTATTCCTGATTATTGAAGCAATGTAGAGAGGAGGTTGGGAGGCAAAAGAACTGGGAGAAATTGAACCTGATGGGTGGAGTCATAGATGTATCCTCTGTGCGTCTTTAGTATCCTCTTTCCACCAGGCAGTACCGTGGCATCTGCTCCCAAACTGTTCCCATCCTGTTCAAAAACTGACCTGCATACATATTGGGCTTAATGACCAAATGTTTAAAAATTCATTGCACAAGAACAGCTGAAAGCAGTTGATTGGTTTGAACTTTATTGTATGCACCTTGCTTCCAGGACCGCAGTAAAGGGGAAGGTCAGCTGGTAAACATTTGGGCATTTAAAAATAAGAGGCCCTAGATTTCCCAGTACCCTTGTCTGTTTTCTTATCCCAGGCATTAGGTCCTACTAAGTTCTTTGTGCCGAGCTGACGCTTTGTTTTTGTCTGCCCGGCCTAGTACAGAAGGGGCAGAGCAGATCTGGAGAAGTAGATGCCTGCTAAATCCTGTCAGGCTTCTACCCTGGGAAGTTATTTCTGGAAGTACAGTCCCCATTGACTGATGGACCATTTCAGTTGCAAGAAAACAGGTAATTTTGTGTTTTGTTGTTTTTTTTCAAGTAGTGTTTATAAGTGATTGTCACTCCTACAAAGATCCACCTTCTCTAGGAAAGGCTAAATTGTGATACAGTATTCCAGATAGAACCCTCACTGGATTGGACATGAGACATTTGCCCTGCATGCTTACAAGCAAACACCAACATCCTGGAAACTTCATAGCATCCTCCATAAAGTTATATTCTCAAATCATGGCATTCATGTGAAAAATGTTATTGGGAAAAGAGATTATTTGTTGAAACACTGACTGCTTAATGTGAGAAATGGTCTAATCGGTTCAAACTCCAGTTTAAAATAGTAGAGTTCCTCAGTGAAGTCTACCTCCATTCTAGAAAGCCAGTACAGTTTCTAAGTTCGATTCTTTGTGACCAACAACTTTTCACTCCATGCTTTCTGCTCTTTCTTGTCTGTCAATGCAAGCCTTTGTGCTTCTCTACTTTGGCTAACGTTTGATCAATCTGATTATAGTCATTATTGATATGAACATACCATACACACATACACACACACACACACACACAGTAAAGCATCGAGGTGTCTGTTAAATAGAAGATGTTGGACACAGACATTTGGGTGGGAGGGAGAAGGAATAAGGACTAGTCTTCCCACGGGTTCAAGCTCTTTCCTCCTGTGGTCTCATGGTGTCCACCGCTATTCACACCCCTGCTGTGGCTTCAGTTAGAGAAACCCAGCCCTTTTGCTTTATTGGGGGCCGTTGGGCATATGTGTGTTTTAAACTCACTCTCCTCCTTAACTGATTTATTCCTTCCTTCTTTATAATTTTCTCTTTCTCAGTGTGTAGTCCTTTGTCATTAGAATGATAATCATAATAATAGCAGGAATGTAATTTCCCATAATGCTAATAGTAGCTGTGTGCACATACACACCCAGTTTATTCTTAGATTCATTTACGCTCTGACTTCATCTCATATTTAAATACAGCAGGTGTTTATCTTCATCAAGAAATGTTTGTTGAGCTCCTCCAGGGAGCATGGGGCTGTCCCTAGGTGCCGTGGGCTTACCCAGGGCAGATTCAAAGATGTGGAGGTACTTCTCCCACCCTCCCCCTAAGATCCAGGAGTGTAAATTTTATTTCATTTCTTCAGATGTTGTAAGTGGCAGAACCTTTACTTCTGCTTCAAATTCCCTCAGCTGTCTTTGCAAGGACAGACAGAAATGCATATTAACTTGAATTATTGAGTGGTGTCCTGCTTTTAATATGGTGCTCTGCTTCAAAAATATAATTGAGAGGGATTCTCTTTTTACAGCCATTAGATGAAAAGAATAGATGGTGATTATATAAGTACTGTGGATTTTTTTTTTTTTTCTGAAGCTCCTCGGCAGCATTAGAGCACGACCTTGCTCTTCACAGTGCCTTTATGATATAGGTGGAATTCAGTTGTACAGGGAGGTTAAGCAGATTCTTCAAAATGGATTATATGTGGTAGTAATAATAGTATCTTCTTTTTAAATCATGCTTTTGAGTTTAAAAAATGCTTCCTATTGTCCTTATTTTTAAGAGAGATGTTCTGATGTATTGAAGATGAAAATGAGAATGTAGTGTCTATAATTTAACATCAAAAATAGAATGCAAATATGCAAAATATAAACAACTGTTAAATCTCAAAGAAAAAAAAAAGGAGGGGGGTGTTCCTTATAAGTCATCCTGTTGGGGCTTCATGAAAACCCAGTGACACGTGTTGGAAAAAATCATGGCCCTGTTTTACAGATGAGGATATGGGGGATAAGAAACAGAACAGCTCAAGATCATGTGGCTAGTGGCTGGTTCAGTCAAGATCAGAATTCAGGTTTTCTCATTCCAAATCTAGTGCTCCCCCCACCCCTTCTTTTTAACCAAAGTAGGTGGCTTCCTGACAATTACTAATAGATTCTTAACTGAACATTTGAGTTATGGTCCAATCTTTTAAGATCTGGATTGGCAAAAATTTTACTTGCAAATAGAATGTCTAGATTAATCAGACAAATTATCCCAGGTAGAGCTTAGGATGTGCCCACATTATCCAAGAAATACTTAACCTAAGTTCATGTTTTCTATCTGTTGAATGTCTTAAATTTGGTAGGATAACAGTGTTAGGAGCTAAACTTTTGGAGTAAATCAGACTGTCAGGGCAATGGTGGGCATATTGCTTACCCTCTCGTGTGGGGTAGGAAATGTAATTAATAGGGACTTCTACCTCATAGGTTTGTTGTGAGTATTAAATGAGATACTGTATTAAAGCACTCAGCATAGTGTCTGTTACAAAGTAAAAGCAAAAGTTAAAAAACAAGACAAAAAAACAAGTGGAAGTAAAAATAGTATTCATTAAATACACAGTTATTCATGGTGAGCCTGCAATGTTTCCATTCAATGAAACCCCAGCCAGTACACCTTTAAAACTTGCAATGACTGTGCAATTACACATTGCTACTTAAAAGAAAAACATTAAGGAATTCAGGACTTATGAGAAATAGTTAAAATAGGTGTGTCTTGGTCTCTGTAATCTGGGTATGTCCAGAGGGACACCAGATAGCAGGGTCAAAAAGAAAGAAAACAGGCTATTCATATTATCTGGAGTTAAGAGCAATGGAGATAAAACAGGAGGATAATTGAAGATAATGTGATACAAGCTTATTGGTAATAAAAAGCTATGGTTTCAAAAAAGCAAGTGGACAATTCGAGAAGAGCAAATCTGAATGATCAGCAACCATGAAAAGATGCTCCAAGTCATGAGTATTCAAGAGTTGAGATTAAACAATGTGATACTACTTTACCTAATGGATTGTCAAAGAAATTTCCTTGAAGTGATAATACCAATTGTTTGTGGAGATGCACAGAAAAAAGCAATCTCATGTATTTTCAGAAGAAATACGATTCTAATGATATCCATGAAGAATAAATTGTGTATATGGTTCAAACCAAAAAATCCACTTCTGGGTATCTGTCTCAAGGATATAAAAGCACCAGCATGCAAGTCTTTAAGTACAAAGACATGCATTCCAGTGTTGTTCGTAGCAGAAAAAAGCTAGAACCAATGAATGGCTAATAATATTTATGGTATATCCACACCATGTAATGTGTCCATTAAGAAGTATGGATCAGTGCCCTTCCAGTTGACTTGGAAGGGTTTCCAAGAGTGTTAGGAGCCAAAAGAGTAAGGTACAGATCCAGGCATGCCATATGGTCACATTTGAGTAAAGCTAACAACATACATAGGATGGGTGTTTCATACATGGACAGATGAGCATTGAGAAAAGTAAAGAAGAATGCATATGATAGTGTTAAAAAGACTATGGCAAGCAAAAAAAAAAAAAATTGAGTACACCAAAAAGAAAATACATACACACACACACCAGTATATATGATATATCCCATTTATTTAAACTGTGGCATGTATATATTATGTATATATGTCTTATGTAAAAATGAAAAAAGTAGAGTAAAAAATTGTATTTGAATCTAGTAACATATTGGAAGATAATAGAGGTTATAATAAATTGCAGTGTAATTTGGATAGGTTGCTACTATGTTTAAAAGCAAATGAACAGATAAAACCTGGCTATGTGTATATGTCTACATGCACACACACACACACACACACCCCTATATTCAATCTTAGGGCAGCAAACTGTGTCCTGTAGGCCACGTCCAGCTGGCTGCCCATTTTTGTAAATTAAGTTTTTTGGCATATAGCCACCTATTTGTTTATGTGTTCCTTATGGCTGCTTTCTCACTACAGGGACAGAGCTAAGACGCAGTGATAGAGACCATATTACCAGCCAAGTCTAAGATATATGCTAGCCAGACCTTTAAAAAAAAATCGTCAGCCACTGGTACACATGATTATATATATATTCACATAAGTAAAAAGAAAGGTGAGGATGTACACCACTTTGTTAGTATTGGTAGTCAGGGAGCAGGTTCCAATGGAGATGAGAGAAACATAATTAGCTTTTGTTACACTTCTGTACCATAGGCATGTCTTATTTTTGTAAGTTGAAAACCAGTACAGAGTATTTAACAGTTTCAGTAAAGCAAAGGAAAAATAGCCTTAGAAAATATATTATTGGGGGATTGAATTTATATATTCATCAACAAATATTTGAATGATCCCTACGTATTAAGTGCAAGGGGGTACATAGTAGCAGGACCATAGAAACTCAAAGACCAGTGCAAGAAACCAACGTAAGTCAGTGCCAAAATGCTGTATTGAAGATAAATAAAATGTGCTGAGAAGCTTTTAGTTCACTGAGGAATTTGGGGAATGCTTTACAGAGGAGGTAACATTTAAATTGTGTCTCGAAAGACAAGTCTATGTTTGTGAGGTACAGAAGGGAATTAACCAAGTGAAATTGAACATGAACTAGTATGGTTCAACCAAAGACCTGAAGGAGAGCTGATAGCCTATTCATGGAACAGGAAGAATTTAGGGATGGCCCAAAAACAAGGTCGCAGGGAATGAAGGGAAAGAGAGGAGATGAGGTCTGAGAATCAAAGGCAGCTTGGAAATTACAGGTTGGTTTCACTTTTTGGAAGGTGAGGTATGTTGCTTTGGACTTACCAACAATGGGGAGTCACTTAAGGGTTTTAAAGGGAATGTCCTAAGATCTGTGTTTCAGAAAAGAGTCTCTGGTATCTGTGTGAAGGTTTATGGAGTACTAAGTGTGTACATGAACAGAGCAAGCTACATGTAGCTTGGGTCATGTAGACAGGGCATCTCAATAAACAATAATGAGGCAAGTAATAATAACATCCAACATTTATTGATTACTCTGTATCACAGACTGTTTTCAGCACTCCACATTTACAGACTCATTAATTCCTCACATTTTATAGATGAGAAAACTGAGAAACTGGTTGACTACCCGGTCCAAAGTCACAGAATTAATAAATGGCCGAGCTAGGATTAGAACCCAACTTGGCACCAGTACTCCCAACTCTTCCGTTCTTCCATCTGAGGCAAGTTAAATAATCATTTCCTGAACAAATATTTGTTTAGCTCTCTCTCTCTGTGCCAAGTAGTGCGAAAGGTGTTAGGGATACTGAACTTGCTTTGTTAAGAACTCGTCCATGGTCTAATGCCCTGCTGGCAGATGGATTGATTGGAAGTGGCTGACTGGTGTGTTGCAATGAAAAAGACTCTGCCTCTCCATTCACATTCCAGGGAGAGTTCGGTGATCGATTAGATATGTCTGCCACATCCAGGGAATAAGTATAAGCAACACAAGATTTGTTGACCTCTCTGGTCTCATGCGGATTCCATGAGTGGCACAGAAATGGAAGTAGACAGAGATTGTCCTCTTGAGAGTGGTTGCCTTAGGGGATTTGGGAGCCATGTCTGTATTTCCCAGTGACCTTTAATCAGATTTTGCCCCTCCCCCCGTTTCCCCCCCCCCCCCCCGCCCCACTACACTTCTCCATTTGTCCTTTCTGTTCATTAAGCCAGTTCCCTAGGACTCTAGGTCACTGCTTAGAAATGCAGACTCCAGGATTTATTATTGCTGTCTCCCAGCAAATACATGAAATTCACTTTAGTTCAAACCACCCAAGCATGACAACTCTAATAATGATGTTTTAATAGTGTCTACTGTGTTAAAGTTTTTTGAAATCTGATATCTGACATGAGCTAATATAAGCAATATCACAGGCCCCCATTTTTTTTTTAATAAAACAGTTCCTTAAACGAGAGACTCAGTTGTACTGTACTGATAAAACCTAATGATTTCTAAAATGACGTTTTACTCCAATATTTATAATTTCATTGTTAACCAAGATTGTATTGTGGTATTTTAGAATATAAGCAATAATGTTCCTCAGTCTAAGTACATTGAATTCACCTCAGAAAATTTAGGTAACTAATTATCCAAAACTACTGAGGCGGTGACTGTTTGCTTCCCATATGATTACACTATAATGTAGGTTTTTTCTGTAATGGAACAAAAATAATCCAAATTCTTTACTCAATATGCTAACTGGCTACTTCAAAAATTGCTGTTAGGTTACTTGCAAATTTTTGTATAATAAGTATTCAGGTTTGGCTTTAAAAGGTTGACATTGTTTGGGGGTAACAGATGGGTGCTTACATGGTTTTAAATGAAACCAAGCCCCAAAGAGGCTCAATAAACAAATGACAATGTTTGGAAAAGAAAGAAGCTTGTTTCCTTTCATAGGGTGCACGGAATTTAACCAACCTGTGTTTATAATTACTGTCTGCTTTAGTTAGTGCGAAAGAATCTACTTGCTACTCACTTATAAATAAACAAAATAGATCTACTTTCCTATTCTGCAGCCGGCTTGTTGGAGTTTATTTTTCTTTTTCTTTCTTTTTTTTTTATTGACTACAGACCACTTATTTTATGTCCAAATTATGTTGTTCCATTTTAAACATTCTTCTGGGTTTGGGTTGTTGTTTTTTTTTTTTATCCCCCTTTAATTCTTGGCCCTACTTAGAAAGATGACACCTTCTCCCATATTTCAAGTCTTTTTTTTTTTAATCCCCTCCCCATCAAAACTGCAAATTATTAAATTTAAGTCATTTGTCCACATGTGGATGTTTGGTTCGATCCCAAACATATTTTTTTTTTTTTTTTTGGCAAGCTTAGAGGGAGAGCAAGTTGCTACTACCCGGTTAATTGTAATACAACATCAAATGAATGCTGTCATTTTGGGGCCACGAGAGAACATCGTGTAGCTTATGAAGTCAATTGTTTGGACGTCCAGAACAGGCTACATATTTTTGTATGAGAAATTAATTCTTACCTTTTAAATACACAAAAGCAATGCTGTATAATTTTGTGAAGAACTGTAGAAACCCATTAACTGTTTTGAAATCTTCTCTTGATGATCTTGCTATCAGTAAATTTAGTGCGTTCTTGAATTCTATTGTTAGTTAATCGGAGTAGGTATATTCAGTTAAACTTGGAGTTGGCTTTGCACACTGCTGCTTTTATTTCCCCCCTCAACTTAAGAATTAATTGTACCAACCTAAAGACAGGTCAGAAGAAACAAGATACTGCATTTTCATTTCAATATCATTTAATGTATTTTTTAAAATCGAGTTAACCAAATGCTTTCTTAAAATTATTTTGTTCCTTGACATTAACATCAGACTATTATTTATTATTGAAATCATTCTTCAATGTTAAGACATATTTTTACTAGGGTGTGGGTTTACCTTTTATGAAGATTGCATTAATCCATCACGAAAATTTTAAAACTCAATAAATTCATTTTACCATAAAAGATGTATAAAGCCATAAGCATTTTCCAGATGTGGATGTGGATATAAGTAAAGAAAACTCGTCTGTTCTGAGAGAGGAAAAACTGTTGACATTTCTTTGAAGTGTAATCTCTTTTGTTTATTTGGTTTTTAATAGCTTCCAGCAGTTAGCCACATATTTTTTAAGTGATGTTGCTCACAACCCCCCCCCCTTTTTTTTTAAGTTGCAAGTGGCATTAACTTACTGCCATAAATTTCGAAGCTGAACCTGTAAAGGAAGGAGAACTTCATTGAGATGGGTAATGGAGTAATTGCCAAAAAGTGCAAGGCACCATTTTCCTTAGCAGCTGTTGTAAGAGGGAAACTATGGGCTGGGCAGCCTCAGGGCAGGGAGTCAACTGGCTATTGTTTGAATCCTTAATATTTATTTATGAAGGACAATCTTTAGCTGTTGCATATTTAAATAGCAGCATTTCATTCTTTCTCTGTGTCTCTCATTTGACCATTCATTTTGAACCAAAAGATGAGAAAACTTTCAGATTACCGTTGTGCACGTCCCCTGTATCCCACAGCATAACGTGTGCATGTATGAGCCTAGGCAAGCACAAATGTACTATAAATGAGGGAAACATTTAGAGTGATAAAAAATCATTAAAATTGACTGAGTGGCTGAAATTCTATGACACTGAAAAATGGAAACTATTTGGAAAGTAAGTGAAAACTTAAAAAAAATATATGTACAAGCTTTTGACATTTCATAATGATTTATATAACAGGCTGCATGAGAATTAATTTGAGATCAGATGCTAACCAACCACACAAAGCAGAGAGCATTCAAGGTAGAGGAATTTTTATATATATATATATATATAAATTAAGTTTGAGGACCATTTCTCATTCTGTCCAATCAATGTTTTTTAACTATTACTTATAATAATGTGATTCTCCAAAGCTGAGTATGGTGGTCTTTCTATATGTGAGTATATTCGAATGCATGTGTGCTCTGTTGCTATATGCAAAAATTCTAATGTACATTCGTATGTAGGCTATATTTAAATGCAGCATTTCTCTTCGGTTGGCATTTATTTTTACATGCCCAAGCCAAAAGAAATAGTCCTGAGATTTTAATAAAATGCTGCTAAGGTGATATAATTTTTATTGGCACAAATAAATAGAAATGTGTCCTACAATTTTGAAGAAAATCCTAAGCAACATCAACTTGTTTTATGTTTTTAATGCAGTTCTAAACAATGTGTTGAAATCACCGGTAATAAAATTATTTTAAGGGATGCTCCTTGACCAGCAACTCAAGCTACATAGTAAGATTTGCTCTGTTTTTCATGTGTTTTCCATCAAGGAAGTCTGTGGTTACCTTCCTGATTCTGCCGGACTGGAAAAACATAGCTAATATGGTGTGATCTGGAGAAAGCTTTGATGCAGGGACTTTGCAAATAAACCTCCAGATGCCATATGGTTTACATTCATCTCTCAATTTATTTCCTATAAATGTCTATTGAATATTCCATTGAACCAACACATGTGGACCTAGAGCTGCAAAAGGGAACAGTATATAGAATACTTTGTGGCAGCAAGTGATTATCATATTTCTTTCCTGATATTGCTACCAGCCTTAAATGCACGGTAAATTAGTCAGATGCCAAAGTTCTCAGACTTAGAGCAAAGAACGAAGAAAAAAAATATTTCAAGAGTTATCAAAACAAACACTCGCCTTTATGTTTAGGGTAAAGTATGGTACACTCTGGAACAGGAGTTACTTGTGGAAGCTTGGACTCTGGCTTTAAGTTGCTGCTACTTAAAGACTGAAGTTCTCTGTGCCTCCGATGCAGAAAGAAGTGCCGTTAAGACGCTGCAGGGAGAAAACAAATGTTAGAAGGAGAGTTTACAGGAAGCAGTTTGAAGATCGACACACGTTAGGTCATCCTCTTTGGTCCCATTCTCTTGGGGAATGCAGGCACCCCCTCCCCGGTTTCTGCACCAGGGAGACGGCCAGCATAATTCTTCTTGGTTTGCTTCATGCCTCCCTTTTCCAAAATGAGTTCATCCTCTTCCCTTTTAAGGCCGGCATTTCCAGAGACGGATCTCTTGTCTCATGTTTGAACCAAAATTCCAAAGACAAATTAGGAGTGTGCCCCTTTAAAAATAAATTTGCCGCCCGTAATCCCCCCTCAAAAGCCCAGTCACAAGGAGTAAATCACATTATCAAAACTGCTGCTTGGGATTGTTGTCTCTCTGATTCCATGTGAGCCTACATTAAGCAAGCATATTAAATGAATAAAATTGAGGATTTCTAGATGTCCTTTCCTCTGGTTTCACTGTGATGATGACTTGATTTACTAATTAAGGAAAAGAATTAATTTAAAATGTTGGAGTCTTCCGTTCCCTAGGCTTCTGCGGGTACCAGGGTCTATTAAATCGTGTTACTAATTTCCAAATGAGAAAGTTGCCCCTTGCTTGCTTCTCTGGTCCCCAGCACAACAGAGGATTCCAGTTTCTTTTCTGTCTAGAGTCTGCACCTTCCATTAACAATCCCACGGCTTACTTACATCTCTAAGGCCAACCGTCTCTGTGCTAATTGTTGCTCCTTTGGTCCAGCCCTTGCCTACGGACAGGTCCTCATATGAACCCCGCTGACTTGGCGCTTCAGTTAACTGACCTGAGAATCCTACTGCCAGTCGAGATAGTGGAACTCTGGAAATAAAGATCACCCTAAGATCGTAACTTCCAGAATTAACTCTTCAAGAACACATTTCAAATAAAGATCACCCTAAGATTGTAACTTCCGGAATTAACTCTTCAAGAACACATTTCAAATAAAGATCACCCTAAGATCGTAACTTCTGGAATTAACTCTTCAAGAACACATTTCAAGCTGTATCAACCTAGGAAGAGTGAGAAAAGACTCCTAAGCGAGTGGGCGTTCCTGACCAGTAAACATAGTAACTTAGACTTGATTTTGAGGGTAGTCTGGCAAGTTAAATGGTATTGGCTTCTGGTTATAAAATAGAAGGCATTGAAAGTCACTTTAAGACTGAGAGGTTCTCTTAAGTAACTTGTTTTCTAATAATGGATATAGATAGGCTCAGATGGTTCCGGAGGAAATTGTGATCAAAGAAGTTATTGGTTGTGAAAAGGCAAAAGTTAGACCTCCAAAGTGCAAGGAGTTTCCACTTGGAATCCATGTGCGTGAGTGTGAGTGTGTGTGTGTGTGAGAGAGAGAGAGAGAGCGCGTATGTGTGTTTTCTAGGTAGGTATATAGAGAGAAAGAAGCCAAAAGCTTTCAAATAGAGGCAGTTTCTCATACTCCTTTCCTATCTAGAGGATTAGGACCTCTAAATGGAGAAAATCTCTCACATGGCTTGGATATTTCCATTTTTTCTTGAGAGATTTCACAACCCATTTTAATCAAAGGAAGAAAGATACTCTTTAAAGTATTTTGCCTTGGAAATCATTCATCTTGATCATTTCTTAGAAGAGGGACCTCATTCCAATGTTTCTGACCAAAGAAATTGAAGCCTCTAGGAGCAGATCACACAGTGATTAGAGAGAGATGACACAATACAAATGTGTGGCACACCTGGGTCTCAAATGAGTGTTATGTGAGTGACATTTTGCTAATGACGCTCCAAATACAAAAGTCTGGAGTAATTTAACTACTTTGTCGAGTAGAGCCGAGCTGTCTTCTCTGTATCTACTACATCCTTCTCGATCCCTTTACTTCTAGTACAGACAGGTGAGGATAAAGTTAGAGCTGTTGCTTGGGGAATGGTTCATCGGCCTCAGCCAGTCTGCTCACTGCCAACGTGATGGACACATGAGGGTCATTTCTTCGGTTAGGATTCTTGAATTGCAATCAACAGAAACACACTTTCTAACTCGGGCAGCAAAGGAATGGACAGAGGTTGTTCTGTGTCTCAGGTAATTGAAGGAAAGGAAAGAAAATGCACGATCAGAGGGGCAGATCGTAGGCAGCTGTGGGACCGTAGAACAGTTTGGCCAATGTTAATCCACTGCTCCCTTCATGAGTTCTGCTATTTTGTTGGTGATTTATAACATCCACGAAAATCATCTATCTAATGGGTCAGGTTGAAGAGCAACCTGGACAAGTAGGCTTGTCCTCTTAAACAAGCAAACAAATGCAAGCCTCCTTTCAGATGATACAACTGAATTAAATGGTAAAAACACACACAGCTGTTTGGGTCCAGCGTTACATAGCTCTGATTTTGGCTACACCCTTAAGTATCTGTGGGCCGCCAGTTTGTTGTCTGTCAAACTAATTTAGTAACCTAAGAGATCCCTATATTCTAAGGATGTGTGTGTGTGTGTGTGTGTGTGTCTACTTCAAAGTCTAGCATCTTATATTTGATGAGCACTGTAATAAGAGAGAATTGCACCACACGTAATTTCCAGCTGTATATTTCCACAGGATCTGACAGAGAGCAGGCACTTACACGTTCACTGAAGTGAGTGTCATTACACAAAGTTTGCCATTGGTGCATTAGAATTTAGAACCAATCCACAGTTTGCAAAATCACAGAAAACCTAATTTTCTGATCTGATTCTCCATTGGTGGCAATGATTATTGCCAATAGGAAAAGGATAAGACAGGCTTGCATGTGGGCATGTGTGACCTTTCCAAATGGTCTTACTAGTTGAAGGGTCCCAGCTGCTTCGTAATACTCTTAAATATTAAAAACTGTTTAAAAATACCTTCTTCATGAACTCAAAATACTAAAGTCAAGTGTATGTGGTCTGCATCTTGTCAGCCAAGGACAAGCTTAGTTGGAAAAGAGGCCTTCCAAATATCCCACTACCTCAAAATATGCCTCTTTATTTTTTCTAAATCCTTCTCCTGTATCAGCCAGTGAAGCTCTGGAAATAAAGGTGGATTCCCCATGTAAAAAACAGACAGACAAACACACACACACTTTCCATACGTAAATTTTTGTTTTGTTTTATCCAGTTTTCTTCCCTCTTAGTGGACGCCATTTTCCTCTGTCCTCTGAAATAATATATGATAGACTACCTGACTATAATTTACTAGGCAAGTGAATGAAAAATGCTTTCATTTACATGATTAACATTTAATTAACATTGTTAATTAACATTGATTTTTTTTTTAAACTTTTTCAGGAGAAGTATAACACTTAACATTGACCTTAACTTTTAAAATAAAAGCTAGGTGTTAAGAAAGCCCAGGAAGTTGATGATTGATAACATGTATTATGATCTAGCTCCATGTGATCTGGGTGGAAGTTATGAAATAATGTGCATTGTACCATATAAAACCCTAATGATGGTTAATGTTAGCTAATTAAGATGAACACTGAATGGAGCCAGCCTGGCTCATAGGGGTATTAACATCCTATTAGAGTCTAGCAAAATATTATTTTAGTCAAAACCGTATATAGTGAATCATGTTAGATTCTCCCTAAGAAACATATTTTTGAATCAAACTAGACATTAAGACCATATTCTAATCATTGTTGCCCAACAGAGATAATATTAAACACCTTCTTGAATTTAATGTTAAAGCATGTGGTTTTTCATTTCATTTTATTTTAATCTCAAAGTGGTATGCCATACTTACGTATTATCACCTAAGAAATCTAGAATATTTGCCACTCCCAATTTTTTCCAATATCAGATATCTCATGATAACCCATCTGAGTTCTTAAAAGTGCATTTAGATAATTCCAAAGAAGCCATTTCTACTGGCCACTGAAAATATCCGCCTTCTATATCTGCAATGGTGTTCATTAATTTTCTTTTTCCCAAGTACAGTATCTTTGGGATGCATTTAAATTGGCATGTCTGTGTGATCTGAGCGAGTCATTTTGCCTCACTGGGCTTCAATGCCCTTGTGCTTAAGATGAAGCCATTGTACCATAGGGTTGAGATACCTGTAGATCTTAAAATATTTCCTTTCACATAAATTTAGGTCATTTATTCAACATTTGAATGTTTAAGCATGGCACCTGGCAGTGGAGGTAAAGACACGAAGGAAGGACTAATGAGAGAGGCAGAAATATTTTAATACCCACAATTTAGTTAGGTGACCTGACATAGGAAGATGCATTAAAAGGGCAACACTCACTGTGCTTGTCACGAACTAGATGAAACCCAAAGGCCAATTTGTCTGTGGAAAGGCCAGTTTGTTTATAAATGGAAAATACTTATATAATGTCCATGCACTACTCACTGGCCTATTGGATTATTTCTGTGGCCTCTGAGGGAGGAGTTTGAGAATCAGCACACCTGGGGCTGAGAATTGGCATGTCTGGGGAGGAGGCCTGGCAGATGGGTCCACAAGAAGCAGCATGCTACTCCATGCATGTTTCAGAACCTAGGAGTCACTAGCATGGTTCTCAGGCAAGGTGTGTCAATAGTTAAAGCATTGGACAGAACAGTATTTGAAACACTGTTATTCTATCGAAGGCAAGCAAAGCTACACAATGGAGTCCAGCTTCTGTGTGGAATACTCAGGTTAGAAGCATTAGTTTGCTGAGACCGTCCTATACCTTCTACGTGGGATCCTGGCCCTCAGGCACTCTCCTGTGTGGTATAGGAAGGCTCTTTATTGGCACCGAAGGAGGGATGCTGACCTGTAGCCCGTTCCCACTGCCCGCCCCACCCCGCCTTCTGTGGGGCCCAGGACTCAGGCACACAGCCACTTAGACATTTTGTCTGGTCACTGCTCTGTACCCAGTGTCAAGAGCACTGTTCCCACAGTAGAAACTCAATTATATGTTGAATGAATAAATAAATACATGCACTTTTGCGTGGGAAGTCGTTGATGGTTCCATTTATTTCTAAATACCGTAGATGCACAAGAAATTTTTATTGAGTTGAAATAAAATGCGTGTAATGATGCCACTAATATATTTACCTCTCCCGTGGTAAATTCTCTGAAGGAAGATACGCCATCCGTTTTCGTTTTACATTGCTGTGGAGAAGTGGTGAGGAGAGAAAGGAATTAAAATGGAATATTAATTACATTCTGTTGAAATTTAAATATATGCTGTGTAAAACCAACAAGCTCCTGTGGAAGGGTAAATACTGTATTGTCGGACCTGTGGTGATGGGTGGCTAGAGGAAGGGGTGGGCTGGGGTTTGTCTGCTCATTTTACTTTAGACTAGAGTCGGCCTAAGCCGAATACGGTCAGGAGATCAAATTGACCTGGTCAATGCAATATTTTTATTTCAAACTAGTTGCTATCATTTTTAATGGGAAGACTTCTCAAAATATGAATTTCTGACTTCACGTCAGTTCAGGGAACAACAAACCCAAATTCTTTTTTTTTTTTTTTTTAAGATTTTATTTATTTGAGAGAGAGCACAAGCAGGGAGGAGAGGCAGAGGGAGAAGCAGACTCCCCGCTGAGCAAGGAGCCTGATGCAGGGCTCGGTCCCAGGACCCCAGGATCATGACCTGAGCCGAAGGCAGACGCTTAACTGACTGAACCACCCAGGTGCCCCAACAAACCCAAATTCTTACTGGGCCTCAATAGGAGCTGTGTCAGAAAGACAGGGCTCAACCAGGTTCTCTGCCCTCAGTTCAAGGTCAGCCCCATTCCTTCTGGCATTTCTGTTCAGAAATCTGCTTTAGAGGATCCTGTACTACTAGAATTTTTTTTTCCCCCAAGTGGCACCTGCTATCTTTCCAATTCATATGAGTGAGGAATTTAAAAACTGAATTTCAAGGCACATAAGAAAACAAATAATTCTGCCTCAAGCAATCAATAAAACAATATGCACAGCATAATTCAGTTTTAAAGTATATAGATATAAGAATATATGCATCAATTTTATATATGTATATAAAAGTAGAAAAAAGACTGGAAGGATATATTCCAGAATATTAACAGTAGCCACAGTGATTGTCTCCAAGCAATGAGATTTCAGATGGGTTGGGTTGGGTTTGGTTTGGTTTGGTTTTGTCTTGTCTGTTTTATTCTAACATTTCCTTTCCCTGCTTCTCGGTCTTTTCTAAATTTTGCACAATGAACAATGAGTTATCTTCTTGATAGGCAGAAAATTTTTCTATTGAATTTTGACATAACTGTGGTTCTAATTTTCCACCATTTTCCTGCCTCCTTTGTAAGGAGGCTCCGGCCCACATCTCTTTGTAAGATCTGCCATCTCTGTGTTTACCTGCGGGCGGCAGGCACCCAGCTCTGCGTGTTTGTTTTTCTCTTCTCTGTACATACTGGCCTTTCCACTGCTCACATCCTGGGGTGGCTCACGTTGGAGTGACTGACAGTGAATTAAAATTAAAAACACCAGTTGGCATTAAAGGTCACTGCTTTATTAGAATTATTCATTCAAATACAATTAACTTACCCCAGCTCTGGGGAGAAAGGAAGCGTTTACACCAGGGAGAAGGAAGGATCTAAGGGTTCTCCATTTATAGTCTTTCTCCCATTTGAATTTTTTTCCCCCCAACAACTTTATTGACATGACAGGCAGCTTGAAACAAAGGAAGGGCAAAGAGTGGGAAGGTGTTTCCTTTGATATATATGAGGTAGGGTTAACTTCCTTATTTTGAACACAGAATGAGATTTGGGACAAGTGGGTTCTTAGAAAACCTTGCCCACATAACACAGAAGGTAAAGATTGTATCACTTTTTTATCCTAGTAGGAGAGAAGCACATTGAGGGACCATGACTCACCACTAGTGCGGCCCCGTTCAGCGCCCACACGAGGGGGCACTCTCATTTTTGGATCAAGGCTACCTTTGAAATTCTAATAAAATCTATGAACATTGCAGCACAAATACATGCACCTAAAACATGGCAAACAAATTCATGAGGTCTCTACTGGAATCCTTTCTAGAATTAAGAAACCCTGCTCCAGATTAAGAACTCCCATCCTCCTCATTCATTCATTCATTCATTCATTCATTCAGCTTTGGAGTCAGACAACCTGAGCTTTAAATCCTGACATGACCCAGGGTGGGTGATTTAACCATTTTAGGGCTATATCCTTATTTCTGAAAGGGAATATGGTGCCTGTCCAATGACTGATTTAGGGATTAAATTGGAGGGAATTTGTAACACTCTAATTGCATACTTCAAAGAATATATGGAAGTTTTGATAACTATTACATGCTATTATTTATTACCTGTAGTATGGAAGTTGTGTTAAGAGTTGGGAAGAAAAGATAAAAAAAGGAAAATCATGATCCACGCCTTCAAGGAGCATAGGGAAAAGAAAGTGTTTCTCAAGGAAAAGGGAAAGCACAAAGAAGGCAACCCAGGGCAGTACGAAATCTACAGAAACAAAGAGTAGGCTAGTGGTAATGGAAATCTGGGGCTGGGGGTGGGTGGGTGGGAAAGAAGAATGACTGTTAATGGGCATGAAGGTTCTTTTTGGTGTGATAGAAATGGTCTAGGTTTGCCTTGGGTGTTACATGCACAGCTCTATAAATTGACTATCATTGAATTATACATTTCAACGGGGAATTTTATAGTAGGATATAAAAATACCTCAATAAGCTGTTAAAAATATAGGATGGCATGATAGTTGTAGATGCAGATATATGCTAAGGGCTATGGTTGCTACAAAGGAAGGAGTGACCCCTTGGTACAGAGGGATGATTCTCAGAGGAAGGCTTGCTGAGTTGAGTCCTGAAAGGTAAGTAGCATTTGGCAGGGTGGATGGTAACACATTCTAAGCAGAGAAAGCAAAAATCAAGTCCCTCAGGCATGTAGGATCAAGTAATTTTCTGAAGCAAAATAGATATCTTGACTACACTTAACATCCAAAATATTGCCTTCTGTTTATATAATACAGAATGCTCATTTTGCTAAAATAATGTTTCTCCTTCCCAACTCTGTCCTAATGTATGCTTGACCCAAAGGAAGTAAGGTAGATCCGAATTTGTAGATGCGCCCCCACGCACAAGCCACTAGAAGATAGCCTTGAAATCTGCTTATCCAGTTGTCTTAAATTGAAAATAAGGAAACCCAGACTAGAGCAGTGACTCTGTAAGGTTTTGACCACACCCGACTTAAGCAATTAAATTAAAAAATTGTTTTTAATAACAATCAAGCAAAAAACATAGCCGTGGCCCCCACTCATCAGGGCCCACTAGGATTTTTCTCTGTGTGTACATGTGGGACAGGGAGAGGCTTTGTAGCCCAGGATCTCAAATATTAACTTAGTCCTCAAACTCAAGTTATAGTTTCTTTATGTGGTAATTTCAGCTCACGAAAACCAGGTTTTGGTCACGCTCATTCACTTCTTACCAGGTTACAAGCATTGTAACAACCTGCATAAGAAAGATATAGGTGTTGAATTTGCATGTCATTTATCCAAAAGAATCAAAGAAAATATCATCCCAGGAGTGCTTTGGACTATATCCTAGAAATCATTGATGGGAAAAGCCAAGTGGCTGATATTAATTGCTCAGTAGGTATGTGGGAGAAGCAGGCTTCCAACAAAGTTGTGTCAACCAGGCCAGGTGTCTCAGGACTATACTGGAAAATTATTTAATACTCCAGGATACAAACACTTCTTAACTAGGCCATCAAAGTCAGCAAAATACATCTTTAAACACAATGGACGGAGTTGATACGGACAGTAAGTCTATTCAAAGAAAGTAAAGTTTGGAAAATAGATAAAGTATGTGTCGGAGACAGTGTAGGCAATCCACCTACACAAAGCCCAAAGTTTGTGTGTTGAGTTTGTGTAATGTGTTTCAGAAGCTTGGTTTTCAAGTTACTATTCCTGAATATCTAATTTTATTCTTTGGAAGAAAGATCTCCAAAGGGATGTAATTCCCAGAGCTAAATGCACCCTCATACTCCTGAAGACTCATAAAATGACAGTCCTTATTGGTTCCACACGTGGCTTGGAAATAATGCTTAATCATCATCACCCCATTTTCCTTGGGAGTTTTTGTTTTGTTTTGTTTGAAAGCTTTTCCTGTTTCTTTCTGGGTTTAGACCATAGCTAAGTTCACCAGAGAAATAGACTTCCTATATAATTACAAATAATCAGAAAGCAGTGTATGTTTTACTTTCTCTTAGAATGAAGCACTGCAGTCAGGTCAAGACTGGTGTCAAATAAACAACTTTACTGTTTTGAATTTTTTAAAGGCTGAGGCTCCAGATAAAACAACTGCCTCTTGCACACAATATTCCCTGTGATCACATGTCTTGACTGATGACAAGTCAAAACACACTTTGTTTACTCAGCTTTAAAGTGAATGTGGTGGTCAGGGTTTTGTGTGGCTCTGAATGTTATTAGATAAATAAGGTCCATAAACACAGTAAAGGTAGAGGTCTCTTTTCCAAACAATGGAGTGCTTCCTTTCCATACCTTTCAGGCTCAACTTTAAAGAGGAAATGCATTACCAGTGTTCCCACTCAAAAGGCTTGGGTTTCTTCATTTTAAGACTTTTCAAAGTAGTCATTAACATATACTTGTTCATTTTATGTGGTCTAAGGCAGGGTTTCTCAACCTCACAGCACTGTTGACATTTTGGGCTGGTTGTTCTTTGTTGTGGGGGCAGTCCTGTGCATTGTAGAATTTTAGCAGCATCCATGGCCTCCACACACTAGATGCCAGTAGAACCCCCTAAGCTGTGACAACCAAAAGTGTCTCCAGACATTGCCAAATGTCCTTTGAGGGGCAAAATCAACCCCAGTTGTGAGCCATTGGTCTAGTGTTTTGAATATACTAACAAGAAAAGAAATTTTCAGTGCCCACAAAAACAGTATCATATGTAATATTAAAAAACTACAACAAGAACTTAAAATTTTCCAACAGTAATGGCTGTTTTAAACAAATAAAATTTAATTAAGAGATTTAAAAATGGGGGAGCGGGGGGGGGCGCAATCCTTTGCTAGTATTCCCATCAGTCTGTACTGAGGGGATTGCTATTTTCCAAAAGTGAAATCTAGGATTTTTTTTTTTCTCTTTCTGTGCATAGTCCTATGGTATACTGAAAGAAACAATTGTCTTTAATTTTTCTGTCAGGAAATACTGCACTGACTCAATGGGAAAACACAAGTGAGGTCATTTTTTTTTCTTGCAGACTAAAACATTCCCCTGAGAAATTTCAGTCATTTCCTATGCCACTATAGTTTATCCTTGGCCTTTCCTTAAGCATATTTTAAGAAATTCTTGCATATTCATCTTCATTGGTGCTTCTGGTGTTATAATGAGGCATTTGTTATAAACATTAGTGACCATAATCAGATTTTAGTTTGAAACCTTATATCGGCAAACTTATGTAGGAAGGAGTAGCCTTGCAGACAGTGTTACTGAAGAAACAGTTAATACAATTTAAATAAAAAGGTTTATGGCTAATTTCAACTCATTTAGTGAATTGTAATTATATGATTACCTATAGAACCTCCATAGTATGGTATTTGAAAGATCAAAGTTAGTGAAAAGTCAGCATGTAATTAGTTTCTTGCTTTGGAGCTTTAGGTAGAATTACTGCAAAGAGGCAAAACTATCATTTTATAGAGACCCTTAGGAGATTTATAATGATGGTAGACAAATATATGCATACAATATCAGTTGGTGTGCTAAAATTTAATTTTCATGAGGCAATGTGGTTGAAGATGATCACAATACATGGGGATGTTCTTATTTTAATATTGGTGGATGTTATTATTAGAGAATCATATCAAAAGATATGTCACCAGGGAGAAAATATCATTTATAAATCACTAATGAGTAGCAAACAGTGTTTAGCTTGGAGGTATGAGGCATTTCTTCACAATGTGCATTTATGATCAAACACAAAAGATCAAGTGCAGAGAGAATAGTAGATCTATATTTTATCTCATTCTGCTAAGGAATATTTTTCTATAGTCAGAGTTTCAGTGCCTAGATTGCTTTTCCTTCTCATCAGAAAAGATTCTGCAATTAGTAGAAAGAGATTTTTATTGTGTCTAATTTGGAATTTAGCCATTAAGATGAAATATAATGGTACAGATTAAGTATTGTATAGATTTTCTTTATGTCCTCAGAGTTACATACAGCTGTGCAACCACTTTATCGGTGGGAACACGAGAAAATCTCGGGCTGACAACAGACCTCTTCTGGGAGTTTTGTTGAGATTTCTTGCTTTTAAATGTAAAGTAAATTCAAATGGTTCTTAAGCTCTAGAGTGTAGATCTTTGGGCCTTCTGGCGCCCATTTTTCAGTGTATTAGAGTAAATCTAAAACTATTTTCTGGGGAAAATCTTAGTCATTGTCCCAGGTAAATTTAGGCAGGTGACTACCTCTGAGCAGCAATGGAGTTGTCTTCAGGGAAACTATGAGAACTTAAGTGCCTCTTGCTTACTACGAGGATACCAACCCTTGTTACTAAGCTTAACAAACTATTCAAACTTAGGTCTCCAAACCTGTTAAGAAACACAGATGAACCACCACCCAGGCCAATAATAATTTTGAACCATTTTTTTTTAATGGTGCACATGCGGTTCATCCAATTTTTTCTGGAACACCTCATGTTTACCACTCATCATTGGAAAACTGTGACCCTAAGCTACACTCTTCTTTGGTACAATGCCATCTAACTGTACTGAAGACAGCGATGAGCTGGAGCCTTTAGAATTGCTTTGTTATACCTGTTCTGTAGCCCTTGTTATTCACATTACTAAGCATCTTCTTGATGAGAATGCTTGGAGACTTTTGTTTCTTATTTTAGCATCAAGAATAACGTCTGTCCTTAAAGAGCTGGTTTGCTTTTTTTTTTTTTTTTAATCTTATTGGCAATACCGATTTTGTAATTTGTCATGTTTTCCTATTGATGTTAAATTCCAGGAATTTTATTACTTTTTAAATTTTATTTCAGTAATCTCTATTCCCAACCCAGGGCTCAAACTCACAACCCTGAGATCAAGAGTCTCACGCTTCTCTGAGTGAGCCAGTCTGGTGCCCCGAATTCCAGGAATTTTAAAGTCAAAGTTGTCATGAACTAACTACAGAAGACTCAGTGATAAACATTTGTGGTTCAAAGGGCCTTTTTAATTTCATTTAATAATGTTATCCATGTTGTTCCTATTCTGATATTTTTTTACTTCTTCTAATTTATTGTTCTGTACAGTGTGTCTTTGTAAGTCATCTTAAATCTTTCAGGGAACCAAATAGATATAGTAAATAAAATACAATTACCATAGTCTAGAGACCATCTATTCTGGTTTGTTCACATTAACTAGATAAGCCAACAAGCTCTTTGGGGAATCAGATAGGCAGATTCTCCTGTGTTCTATGGTTTATTTGTGAAATGCTTGTAATTTCTTCATGAGGCATCACACTGCCAGTTCAGTTGACTATTGGCTATGATAGATTGAGTCAATAGAAAGAGGAGAAAGCGACAACTGGAAATACCAAGAAAGGAAGGACTCAAAGAGCAGAGCAGGATATTCGCAAGAAAGTCATGGAAGCCTGCAGGCCTGGAGCCAAGAATACACGATGATCACAGCGTGGAGATTTCAGAGAGGAAGCAGCGTAGAGCAGCATCTTATTTATTACCAGCTGGGTTCCCCTCTGTTGCTTCAGAGAATCAGTAAGCATCCTGAATGAATCATAAGAAAATCACAAAGAATCCTTAAATAAATTCCCTCTTGCTAGTCACTCTGGAGAATGCTAAATAGAGTTGCCCGTATATGAAGCTTCCTGATCGCAACTCAACACCTGCAGTGTGACTCTTGATTTTGGTTCACACTCACAACCCCCATTTATTTGCTTGGCCCCCAGCACCTTGTTAGATTTGATCTGTCTCCCTCAAACAGCAGTTACTTTTGTTCTACTTTGGTTAAAGGCACTCTAGAGTATGGTTGGCTATTTCTTTGGGTTTCCCCCAAGGTCCTCCTGCTGAAATGAATTCCATATACTCTTTATTTTAAGTCAGAAATCATTCCAAATACTTTGCTAAGGTCAGTGAAAACCATTTTGTAATGCCTCAGTTTTCCAATTTGAAGAAGACAAAATGCTTTGCAACAATAGATTGACCCAAATAAAATGGGAAGATCTAGATAGGAGCTCATATATCCTTGTAAAAGAATGGGAAGTTCTTTATTGGACCCATTTGGCAAAAAGGCAGGTGATGGGAGAGAAAGTGTTCTGACTGAATTTTTCGTACTTAGAGCCAAGACATGTAGTATGTATAGCAAAGCAAAGAATATTTTTAGGGTAAACCACGTTTGATGTAAGCATTTTAAAATTTACCAACTGTTGTAAAACTAATCTATGCTGTTAGAGGTCAGAATATAAGTTTCCTTGGTGTGGGGAATAGTGGCTGGAGTTGAAAGAAAGGCTTCTGGGATTCTGAGAATGTTCTATTTCTTAATCTGGATGCTCATTGTTGTGTGCGTTAAGTTTGTGAAAAATTCCAATTAGATCCTAAATTAGATCTCCCGCAACTTGTTTAGGATTTCTAACTTTCCCTTTGAAATCAAAAGCACACGTGACTTCCATCAATTTAATCCAATCAAACATATATTTGTGGAAGAAAATTAGGGAACATGGTGTGCCCAGCAGTCTGATCCATCAGTTGTCTCAAAGTCTGCAAAAATCCCTTTCTGGAATGAAATGCATTCTCCTTCTTTGTCTCCAGTGTATCCCCTCTTCCTCCTGCTTTCCCCATCATGAAAACCTCAGGCTCTGCATCCCAGAGCAATTTTTATCAGAAACTCCACATTTAAGGATTGTGACATGTGGAACCCTAAAATAGAAAGCTTTGTGACCTTTTTCAAAATCCTCCCGTTCCATATATCCTTCCCAGATACACAGTCCATTCTTTCTGTTGAAGGGAACAGTGTAAAGAATGCACTGCCAGCAAGAGGCTTTGGAGCCCAGCAGGGTCCTGGTGGATGCATGCATATACATGGGATCAGGGGCAAACCGGATGGACCGTCTCTCCCAGTGAGGGAAAGTCTTAAACCGAGATTAACCTTGAAGCTCAAATTAGATAAAAACAAATAGAAATTTCTCCACAGGAATAAGAGCTTAATATAAAGGAAAAGTATTTCGTAGCCCACATAACTTTAATTAAGATGAAAGGGTTTCTGAGTATCTGCTTCCTTGACAATCTTATGTTTAAAGATGTGTGTTGAGCTCAGCATGAAGGAACCAGTCTATGCAGCTCATTATTCACTTTAACAAGGGCCTACTTTGGGAGCTCTTTGTAAAGCTCTGGCGTTCACCTCCAGTTTTCTCCCCAAGCATGCTGTCCCCTAGGTCTTGGTTATATCCTCGGGCAATCTGCTGACCTCCTCATTGCAATGGTAGACACTCCATAGGGGGGGAGACACCCCCTCCCAGTTACGAGAAGATACTGGGACTGGAGATGCCCACCTGCCCCAGTGGCTGCAGCCTTGCTTTGGGGAGCACGTGGGGGTGGGGCATTTGTACCATTTCTCACATGGAATTCATCAAGAAAAGTTGTTGTTGCTGTTGTTCCTAATAGAGAAAATCTAGTAGGCAAAACTTTACACACAAAGAATAAAACAGAGGAACACAAATACACCCAAAGACTAGAAATCCTTCACTGAAGTTGTTAAAAGATTGACTGGATTTTTTTTTTCTATTTGTCTTAGTGATACAGTCCTGATGCTTTAGATAAGCATCCTCCTATCTTCTCTTGTGCTTTTAAACCCTGCTGGTTATCAGTATTTGTCATGGAACTCCATAAGTAACAGATGCTCAAGGCACATCTCGGGAGCATCCAGAAGGCAGTTAAATGCATGGACATCGGCATCCTCCCAAATGTGCACAGAGTTGGCAAAATGTACTCATAGTGTGAGGATGTACCAGTTAAGAGCCTTGCTTCAATCTTAATTTCTAATCTGTAAAAATGAAAATTATAGTAGCACTTCATAGTGGGAGGATTTAAGTAGATAATCCCTATAAAATCCATATATGCCAGACTCCTAATAAACATTTAAATAAATGCAGCTATTTGTTTATATCATTAAAGAAAATGGATGTTCAGAATACATATCTATGTGAAATATTTCCTGATGGTTTAACTTCACCCCTCCGAGGTTGGATCTTGTGTAATTACTTAATGTCACAAAGTTTTGGCTTCCATCATCTATAAAATAAGCCTTGGGAGGCTTTTTGTTTAACTTAAAGATTCAGAGAGGAAGTGTAGGGCAGGTTCAATGTCTGGCAGTAATAAAATCCTAATGAATGTGCAATATTAGTGATTATTATCGAAAGGCTGTTTTGCATGTTTCAGATAAGTGCTGTCCTTGGGAATCCAGGATGTGGTGATGTCTTTGTACTATTATTTTCATAGATCCGGTTGAAGTTGATCTCAAGATGTAGGCAATGGACTCTATGCAGAGTAAAAGATCAAAAACTATAGTACTTGCCAACTGATCTTTTGTGGTTTAAAAAAAAAATGAAAGGTCTATAACCAGACAAAACAAGTTTGGAAAATAATACATACCAGCCTATTCCGGTCCCAACCAGCTCTCAGTACTTCAGGGATTCACAGTGCTTATTTAAAAATTTATTTAAAAAGGCAAAAATAATTCACAGTAAAGAAACCCATAGGACCATATTTCATCTGTGTTTTCCAATTTTATTTAACAAGGAACTCATTTTTCCTATAATACCTATTACTGATAGAGACTTATTGAAACATATTCAAGCATGTGAGTATAATCAGAAATAAAATGCTCTAATGCATTTGAATCAGATTATTGTTTCTGATCCTGAAGGAGTAGCAATTTCTAACAATTTTTTGTGAATTAATATCCTGAGGAGTATTACCCAAGCAGTGACTGCATAAAGTTAAATGACCGAAAATAAGTTGACATCCAAACATGTCTTGCTCACACCAGCGAGGAAAAAACCTAAATAGTCATCAATCTAGCAGAACCCCAGGATGGCAGAGTGGTCCAAGCCACAGGACCCTCCTCCTAGGACAGAGTGGCAAACTCAAACATCTGGAGTGGCCAGGTGACATAAAGATTCAAGCGTGCTGGACAGTTCCATAGCAAACACATTAGAACAATCTATTTCCTTCTGAAGAAAAAAAAAAAAGTTTTTTCTCTCCTATGCCTAAAGCACCAAGTCTTCTCTTTGTGCACTTTTGATCAAGAGACTTCTCTATCTTAGGAAATATTGCTCAATTGCAATAGCAAATTGTAACTGACACTTGCCAACAATGTTAGAAAGACAATAAGGGGAGGGGCACAAACTATAGCAAATTAGAGATACCTACTTTGTCGAAATGGGGGTACAGCCGCTCAAAGCCAGCCAACTGATGCCCAGGAGTATGGGCCCAGTGTGGCCACATCTTTGGATCTTAAAAGGGTACTTGAAATTGTGCATTTTTATCTGAAATCTTCTGGTTTTTACTTATTTGCTGAAATTATTAAATATACACACATACATACACCCATGTGTGTGCGTGTGTGCACACACACACACACATTTGTGGGCCCAGGTGACCAGTTTATGATCATCTCTTAGGAACATGGGGTTGTAGGAAAATGTTCTAATGGAATTGCCAGGTACCAGGTACACTGGAGAAACACTGCCATCAGGAATCCACACAGAGTGTAATCATTTGGGTCTCCTCAAATCCAAAGTAGAGTGTCTGTAGCCTTTTCATCATGGGTTCATATTCAAGCAGGAAGGGACTGTGGGTCTGACCTGTGCCTGGAAGTATGATGTTCTTGAGAACAACTAGTTTATTCGTTCATTCCAATAATATATATTGAGTGCCTACTGTATGCTAGGCCTTGTTATAGAATCCAGGCAAGCATCAGGGAACAAAACAAACCAATCCCTTCTCTCAGAGAGCTCAGGGTCTACTGGTAGAGAGTGAAAAGGGAGCTCTGTTGCCTCACTTGTGACAGCCATAGTAACTACCTCAGGGAGGTGGGTGGGAAGACAGGAAATATACAAATATATTGTGGTGATACGGACTTGAAGGAAAAATAGGGAATAGAAAGTGACAGAGCCTGGAGACATGGTAGAATAGAGAGTGATCAAATCTCTCCTGGGAAGGAAAATAGGACAATGCACTAAAATTCTATCAAGGCCCAGAAAACACAGCAGTACCAGCTCAGCCGGGGACCTAAAATATGCCAGCGCGTACTATGTGCCAAGCAAGGTTCTATGGGCTTTACATAAATGAACTCAATTTCTCTGCACAACCACTGTAAGAATCAGACGCTCTGATTCTTCTCTTTAAATTGATGAGAAAACAGAGGCTCAGGGGCTGAGTCCTTGGCCCTCTATCACCTCACCCAAGCAGCCTGGACCCAGCTTTTTGTTCTGTCACCCAGTTTTCCATTTGCTTCCTGGGGCATGTTGGAAATGATGAAGCTTGCTTTAGACAAGGAAGAGGCACACAAGAAAGCCCCATTATTTGACTACTTCATCCCATCCCCACCAACACACATACACAAAAGAAAAATGAGAAAATGCATTTGGGGTTCGGAAGGAAATATACCATCAGAGATCCAAAATACAAAGGAAGAATAGAAGCATCTAGCCATTTGCATTATATTCCATTTTGGACTTGATTTTTCCCCCAAGTGTTTCCATACCCATTAAAATCCTAATCCAATTCCTTCTGTTGTTAATTAGTAAATAAAGGAATTTGAACTTATCAGTAAGTAAGCTGTGATAATAATTGATGTCAGGGTATAATAATTCAGAGCACATGGCACTTTGTGTTGGATTCTCATTCTGGTTACCACAGTCCTAATTTTTGGTGTCCGCACCTTTTTGGTATGCCCAGCACTCAGCATAGAACCTGCCTCCTAACGTGTACTCTATAAATGTTAAACTGAGCAGTTGAACCTGTAGTCCTATTTATTTGTTTGTCAGTTCACTTGCGTGAGTGTTTTAAAATTCTTAGAGATCCTCAGTCCACATTCTATAAGTGTGAGTTGGTGTTATTTATAACACCCAGCCTGTGGAATGGTATTGCAATCAAAAGAATTTTCCTGCAGAGCAAAGAGCAGAATGAACTTTTTATTCACTTTGTGCATAAAGCCAAAATTAACATCTTTTTGCTTTTGCATTCGGTGTGGAATATTTAATTCCATCCTGAGTTGGGGAGTTTTTAGGATTTTTAAAAATCATTTGTTGAACTAAGGGCTTCACTGCTCCTGTGAAGTCCATCATTTCCTGGTATTAGATACAGCTTTTCATTTAATTAATTTTAATACAGTAATTTATTTTTATATTTTTCTCTAATCTTGTCAACCCAATGTGGATTTTGCTTTTAATAAAGTACAGGGTAAGCTACTTAAAGTGGACTAATTGGGCAAAGCCTGACTTGTCCATCTGATCAGAATGGACATTTGGAAGAAGGTGGGGTCAGGGGGAGGACAGACAGCAAAAGAAAACCCGTGCTCAGAATCCATGGGGAAGAGGCAGCAAAGTGAATAGAACTTGCCAAGCACACAGAGGGTGCGGTTGGAAACCTGCATAGGACTCCAAGAGAGAGTTCAGAACATTGATTTCCTTTATGACTTAAGCAACAGCTCTAGCTATTGTGAGAAAGAGAAAAAAAAATATGCAGAGTTTTTGAAAGTGAATTATAATTCATCATGCCATCCTATCCAATTCTTCCACAGCTCTGTCCCTCAGCAAGATTTCTCAAATGTGCAAGTAGGTTTTTATCTGGGTTCCTGACTTTTTTCTGGGTTCCTAACTCTAGACCTTTATTCTTTTCCCTATTGGCAAACTACAGACCTGCTTTTAAGGAATCTGGCCTTCTATTTCAGTTTCATGTTTATCTTGACTCTATAGTTGTGAGCTAAGTGTGTCCTAGGCGTGGGGGTTTAAAGAATGAAATGTAGATCTTGCCTTATAGGAAGTAACACTTCAGTGAAGTAAAAATCTGAAGAAATTCTCTAACCTTGGTTGAGCTGGGCCCAGACGAGTCCCTCTGGAAGCCATAAAGGTTCTCCTTCAAATTGATTCTATGCTCAAGGATTCTAGAGGGATGTAGTGGTCAAGGGCATCAATTTCAGGCTAGGCTGTTTGGGTTTGAATCCTAAATCCATCACTGACTCGTTATATGATCTTGAGATCACATAGTTTTCCTACCTCTAAAATGGGTATGAGGTAGTGTCAACTTCATAAGATTCTTAGAGCGTTAAAGCAGTTCATATGGAAAAGGTTTGGTGTCACTGGCAAATGATGAGCACTAGGTAAGTGTTAGCTAGGACCTCCTGTTTGTCAGGCTCTTCTGTCTGCAAGTGACTCAGAACCAACTCCAACTGGCATAAGCAATAGGGGTTCATTGACTCAATGAGCTTAAAGTCAGAAAAAACACAACTGGATCCAGGTGTGTCAATTATTTCTTCAGATCTCGCTCTCTACCTCTCTCTCTCTCTCTCTCTCACACATGCCTTTCTCTGTGTTGGCTTCTCAGGCAAGTTCTCTCCCTGTGCCTCCCAATGCCCCCAAAGTAATTACAGGCTTCCAGCCTTAACTCCAGTGGAAAAGATTTTCCTTCCCTATGTAGCCCTGACAAAACCTTCAGGACTGTCTTTTATTGGATGGGTTTGAGTCTCACGACCACCCCAGGAATCTTCACTCTGGGGAATATGGTACTCAAACCACACCTGCACCACATGTCACTGTCATCCGCATAAGCAAGGAGGATAGCCAAGCACTTATCTTGGGCTGGGAGTGGGGGGAGGGGAGGGGATTCCCGAAATTGGGGTCAGTTATCAAATGAAGAAGGACAGAATGCTGGGCTGGCAAACCATAACTATCTACCACACATGCAAAAACCATTTCCCTACTATGTCAGGTGTCCCACTTCAATGGGTTCGGGTATGAGAAGCAGTCATGAGGGGCATTCATCACAGGGGCAAGCCCTGGTTTTTCTAAGTGCTTTTCACTGTGAAGTATACATTTGCCTTAAGTGACTTTTAGTAAATGATACATACACTTGCCTAAAACCTAACTGTTTACACAATATCTTCCCCCTCACCCCTTTGCCATTCTTTAAAAGCATTTTAGACTAAAGGCCGATGCATTGACCTGTGGTGGCTATTGCTTTAGGGATCGAAACACCTCTTTTCTCCTGCCCCTCTCTATGGACACTCCCCACCCCTGATGTCCCTCAGCCCTGCCTTCTACCCCTCTGGTGAGGATCCTCATTGTTATCCTTCCTCACCAGCTCAGGAGCATTGTGGTAGCCTCCCACTTCATTGTTTCAGATATGTAATTTAACACTGATTTTAACATATAAAACTTCCTCCAGGGATGTCCTCCAGTTTTATCCACACGTGCACTGTGTTGCTTGCTAAAATCCTCACAATGAGAAGAGTGTCACATAGGTTAAAGGGAGACAGAGAAGTAAAGAGAACATGACATTGAAGGTCGAGCATAGAAGTGTCAGAGAGGAGAGTGCCAGATCTGGGACAACTCTATGAAGAGAAAAGTGGAAGAACATGGAAACATCTTGAGGCTCATGTGGAAGCTAAGCCACTGGGGGCCGCTGAGGTGAGCACCTCCAACAGCCCCATTAGCTAATCTTCTCGTTCTCAGAGGTGGAGACTTTCCACCATCAACATCAGCTTATATGCTGCTTTTGTATGATTCAGCAAAAGGTCCTGAGACTTTGTCCCCCAGATTACCCTGTGACAGACCTCCACATTGTAGTGGTCCAGGATGCTCATCCCTTTGTACTACTACAAAAAGAGAGAATTATGGGGGGAATGAGAATGGTGATAATCCACACCTGTAACATGAGTACATACTGTCATCATGTTCAAGATATGCTCTGTTTTTAATATTTCACTCAGTTGATTTGAGCCCTTTTCCCTGAATTCTTAATCCCTAAACATTTATGGATACCCATCAAGCTTCCTGTGTTCATCATGTTACCTATGAATATCTAGTATGAGCATTTGTGCCCATAATGCAACTCCAAGAATGGTGTGGGTAGGCATAGATGGCTGTCACCATACATTCCTCCATAGCTTTAACTCTACATGGAAAAATGGACCCTCCTTCATTGCCTACTAAGTATATAGGCATTTATATGGCATATGGGTTAAGACAAGGGATGTCAAGCAAGGAAATGATTGACCTGTCAGTGTAATGACAACCCTGTGAAATGAGAGAGAAGCTCAGTTCAAGATTTACAACACTCCATGGGTTTGAGCTATGGGTTTGAAAACTACGTTGTGACTAAGTTAGATAAATCATTATGGCTACACTCTACTAAAAATAGTAATATCATATTTTATCTTCTTGTTTAGTATTATTCTGATTGCTCAATTGGCAGAACACCCCTTGGGGGGGTTTTGACCCACAGTAGGAAAGACTTCTGCATTGGATCCTGCCATTAACATATAATTTATGTAATGCCTTCCAGATGGTGCACTGTGTGATATATCTCTATATAATAAACATGTGCCTGATGTATGCTAGGCCATGTTCTAGGTCCTAGGGATTCAGACATGAATAGGAATGAGTGAGGGTGAGGTCAGGGAATATACAACAAATAGACAAATAAGAAAATACTAGAGAACATGATAAAAACTATAAAACTAGGGTGAGTGATGGCAAGTAACTGGTGGCTCTTTCAGATTGTGCTGTTGGGAAAGACCCCTTTGAGGTCTTCATCATCTGAATGAGCCACTGTGTGACAATGTACAAAAAATATTCCAGACAAAGGGAACAGCTAAAGAGCAGTGACCATTCATTCATTCCTGTGTCCATTCTAGAAATACGTATTCAGTCTTACTCTGCTGGTCCTGTTTCACCATTAGAATTCAACAGTGAACCAAACAAAGACCTCAACTTCACAGGACCCGCATGTAAAGGTGAAGTTGGACCATAAACAGTAAAGATAATAAGTAAGTTATATTTAATGTTAGAGATTGATAAGTGCTATAAAAAATAGTGCATGGTAGGTGTGGATTGAGCCAGCAAATGATGGGAGTGGTGAGAGGGCCAGGGGCAGATTACATTATTAAGCAGAATAGTGAAGGTAGACCTCACTGAGAAGTTTTGAGCAAATGATGAGGGGATAGCCAAGCACTTATCTGGGGGAACTGAGAAGCAAGAGAGAAACAGCCAGTGCAAAATGCCCCCTGGCAGGGGCAGGCCTAGCATGTTCCAGGAGGCCAGTGTGGCTGGCACAGAGCAAACAAGGAGAAGGTCAGAAAGTCAATGGAGAATCAGATCATATAGGGCCTTGTAGCCAAAGTTAGAATTTTTGTGTTACTCAGAGAGAAATGTGGAGCCATTGCAAATTTTGAGCATAGGAGTGACATGGTCTGACATGTTTTTAAAGGTCTGATCTGGCTAGGAATTGAAAAGAGACTCTCAGGAGGCAAGTGTAGAGGCAAAGAGAACAGTTAAGAAGCAGCTGCATTAATGCAGGCAGGACGTGATGGTGGACCAGAGTGGTAGGAATGGTGGGACATGGTCCGATTCTGGATACCTTTTGCAGGTAGAGCCAACAGGACTTCCTTTGGGGTTGGATTTGAGATGCACAAGAAGCAGAAGTCAAGGCTTACTAGCTGAGCCAGTAGAATAATGGAGTTGACATTGATTAAGAAGGCTGAGGATAGGGGCGCCTGGGTGGCTCAGTCGTTAAGCGTCTGCCTTCAGCTCAGGTCATGATCCCAGGGTCCTGGGATCAAGCCCTGCATCGGGTTCCCTGCTCTGCCAGGAACCTGCTTCTCCCTCTCCCACTCCCCCTGCTTGTGTTCTCTCTCTAGCTGTCTCTCTCTCTCTCTCTGTCAAATAAATAAATAAAATCTTTAAAAAAAAAAAAAGGCTGAGGATAGAACAGCTTTGGTGTCGGAGTTGTCCGATGGTCTGGAATTCAGTTTCGGTCATGTTGATGTTGGTATATTATTAGGAATCCAAGTGGATATGTTAAATAGGCCATTGGTCAGGAGAAGAGTCTGGTATTTTATGCCCTAAGCATAGGCAATATGGAAATATAAGCAGCACCCAGGGCTTACCTCATGGGCACCACAGTGTTAAGAGGTTGGGGAGGAGAAAAACCACAAAAGATTCTGAGAAAGAGAAGTAAAAGGGAAATCAAGAAAGTATGGTGCCCCAGAGGCCCCACAGACAAATCTAGCAGAGGAGGCAGTGACCAACTGTATCAAATGCTACCAATAGGTTACCTAACAGGAGGACTGCAGAATGATGATGGGATTTAACAGCATGTCTTGGAGCAATTTGGAGGGGTGGGGGGGCTGGCAGGAGAGCAAACCGGATTGACTTTAGCTGAGAGAGAATGAGAGAAGGAGAATCAGAGAATGCAAACATAGACCACTCTTTTTTTTTTTTTAAAGATTTTATTTATTTATTTGAGACAGAGAGAATGAGAGAGACAGAGAGCACATGAGAGGGGGGAGGGTCAGAGGGAGAAGCAGGCTCCCTGCAGAGCAGGGAGCCCGATGCGGGACTCGATCCCGGGACTCCAGGATCATGACCTGAGCCGAAGGCAGTTGCTTAACCAACTGAGCCACCCAGGCGCCGATATAGACCACTCTTTAAGGAGCTGTGCTGAGATGGAAAGCAAGGTAGTAAGTAGAGTAAGTGTGGTCAAGAGGGGGGTTTTTTGGTTTTTGGGTGTTTGGGGTTGTTTTTTTTTTTTATTTTTTTTAATACAAGGGAAGTAACAGCATGTGTTTGCATGTGGATGAGACTGACCCAGTATAGAGGAAAAATTAAGGATGCAGAAGAGTGAAGAAAGCAGGCAAGAGGGGTTGAGCGAGTACACTGGAGAGGGGTAGCTTTAGATGGGAACAGAGGAAATTTAACTACATAACAGCCAAGCAGGCAAAATCTGTGGGTGTAGGGGCTGGAAGGTGAGTGCATGGGTTAATAGGGGTCTGTTCATTGCTCTTTTTGTTGCTTCTCTTTTTTCTTACTAGGAAAGGAAACAAGCAGGAATGAGGAGGGGCTGGGGAGGGAGTTGGGGGGGTGTTGGAGGAGAGAGAAGTTGTGGCAGTGGCCCTTTGTGGGCAACAAGGTTCCCTGTGATTGGCTGCCAGCTGGAAGGGCCCCCCCTTGAGGATCCTGGTTTCCTGGAGGCCAGTGTGCCTGGAACACAGCCCTTAATGAGAAGAGCATGGTGGGGGAAGGGGGGGGCGGGGAGTGATGCCAGGGAATAGCAGTGAGTTAGGTCGGATAGGGTTTGGTAAACCTGAGTAAAGAGTTTAGATTGTATTCCAAATGAAACTTTAGGAAAATTATTTAAACTTTGCACCTCTGTATTCCACTTCTGACAAAATAAGGTAAGAATACATAACTTTTCACCTCTAAAATTCTTGACCCTGTGTGAAAGTGAGACTTAACTCTTAAGTGTTCATTAAACTAACAGCTCCGATCTCCTGATTATTAAGCATTTGTTGAAAAGTAAAATTTCTCATCCACGCATCTTCCCTTTTATTCTTTGAATAGCTTTCAGCTTTGCTCCAATATCTTGATCTTCAAATTGCCCTCTCTTTCTGGAGCTTCTCTGTGGATTCAATTCTAAAACTTTTCACGGAGGAAGCAAATAGGGGTCAGTCATTCGGCATGTATTTCTTGAGCAGAGATGGTGATCCTGGCTCTGTGAACTTATTTTCAGCATTTTTTGAATACTTGGCAAGAATATGAAGGTTAAAAGACTAAATGTGAACTTACTCAAATTTGATGGGCAAGTCTGAAACCAGAAATAAATATTCCTTGGGCTTCTAGGTTAATACCAAGGCAGGGATTTCTCTTCTTTGGGCATTTTCCCCCCTTCCTGTTTATTAATATTTTCAGGTAAAGCCCCTCTGCCCCCTTGTGAAGATGCTGACCACAGCATGATTTTTAATAGAAAAATCACAAACATCCTGTATTTCCAAAAATCTTGGAAGCATAAAATAAATTAACCATGTGATAGAAAATCCACACCCATTTACGAATTCTCATTTTAAAGACTATTTAATAGCATGGGGGTATGCTCATGGCGTAATGAAGAATATAGTAGAATAAAATGTTTACTATAACCTCAATTTTAGGTGAATGTGTTTTTTTATTTTTAACCTGGGACATAACATATCATAATTTTTTTTTATAAAACAATGATTCTCTTCAAAGTAATATGATTAAGGGTGTTTCATTTTATTTCTCTATGAACATTTTTTAGTTTGAAAATTTTCTGTAATGAAATGTATTTTTTTATGATGAAACTAAAATTAAATTTACTAAGACAATAATTTTTCTTACATCTGGAGAGAATTGGTGATTGCAAAAATACCAATGTTTTCCCTTCCTATTATAGATGCTCCCCATTCCCCACCTGTAGATGGTGTAGAGCAAATGAAGGTCCACCCATATTAGAGCACAAAGCTCCTTGAGCCACTTTGGGGACAAAAAATAATGCCCTAGATTTAAATATTTGTAAAAATAATATGAAGGAAAAAAAAGAATGGATTGGGGTTTGGGGGCAAAATATAAAACTACATACCAGGCCTCAGATCTTGAAAATTTTAAATGCCTCTCTCATTCATTTTTCTCTATCATTTGTTGAACAATTGTTGAACAAATCTTTGAGGGTCTGTTATTATTTAACAGACACTTACATAGCACTTAATATGTGCCTGTGCAGTTTCTAAGTGTTTTCTATGTAACTCGTCTCAATCTTCAGAGTATATTTATGATATAGGCAGCCTCTTTTTTTTTATAGATGAGAAACAGACACAGGACGTTTACATACCCCAGAACTAAATGGCAGGCACTGCACTAGCCTCATTGTTTTACTTGCTACTAAACAGCAAGATACATTGAGTCCCTGTCCTCCCAGAACATACATTCTTGTGGGAAGACAGACGTCAATCCAATAATCACACAAAACAAATACATAATTACAAAATATAATAAACCTATGAAGAAAATTGTAGACAGTGCATGTGGATCAAATGAGGTCCTTGCATCTCGGTAATTTACAGGATGCCTCTCTAGGCTCATTCCTCTTCCTTAGCGTGACCATTACATAGAATCGCGGTGTAGAATTACACCAAATACTATGCAAAAGAAGAGCGAAAAAGAAAAACTTCACAACCCTCACTGCTGGTTACAGACCAAAGCCAATGATGTGCTCCCTGCTTTCAGTGGAGGGACAACGTGGATCAGCCCAGGATGAAGCAAAGGACCTACTTTCACCCTTCAAAAAGAATCAAGAAGAAAACGTTTATTTGAGCAGAAGTGTGTACCACTGTTGGTTTCTCTGTAGTAAGTTGCCAATAGCTCCCACCCGCATCTGCCCTCATACGTTCCTGTCGCCCACTTTGGGTGAGGAAAAAATGAAATCCCAGCACAAGGAATAACTGTAGTTTGAATTTGGGGATAGTATTAATGGGTACAAGTGCACAAATTTTGATGGTGTAGTCCTGAGGAATTTCTTTTGAATTTGCTCTTATCTTTAAGCAGAGAAAGAAAACATACTTTTAATTGGGAACCAAGCCTTGTATAGGTGGGACAATGTGAGCTGTGTAATGCAAAAAAAAAAATTTTTTTTTTTTTAGTTTTTATTTGTGTATTATTTTCTGGTCTGAACACAGTAATGTGTGAGATTTTCCACTATAAAATCTCCTTTGAGGAATCAGATTCAACTTTAGTTTCTGGAATAAAGTTCAGAAGTCTTCAGAGAAATCGCCTGTTTAGAATACAGTGTCTTCTCGCTGGAGGGATACCAAGTTGACATCTCCGATGTGGGCAGAATTTAATCCCAGTACAACAGAGCATCAACACTGGGGATATCATGCTGATCCGATCCCACCTTTTGTGAAGAACTATGAGCTGCTCCAGGCATTGCCACCTGCCTGGCCAAACATCTCACGGTAGCAGCCGAGATGTTCCTGAAGCTCACCAGACCTGTGTGGTCACCTGCCAGTGGAGGTATCTCTCATCTCAGCCTCACTACTCTGTCACATGTATAAATGTGTTTTCTCCTCATTGTAATGGCAGGGCAACTGTGTAGAGCAACTACCACCCTGATCTATCCCGGGGGACAGCTTACGATGAGTCCCTGATCTCCCAGTTGCATTTGACTGGACAACTGGACTGGAAGGAGTGGGCCTTTGTCCCAAATTTGTCTCCCATCAGATTCCCAGTAATTTACAACTAGGATAAAGAGAACATTCATTTCTCTGTGAGAAAGTAACTGTTATCTGTGATATTGAGAGTTGCCTAGGACCACCTTCGGTCTGCCCTGTATAGCAGATAAAGCTGTTTGGGCAGAAGGAAGGAATTGGAAAGACAGAACAGATCAGCCATGAAAGTGAGAGAGAGTACTCCATGGGTTCCAGGCTAGCTTGAGAATCCGGGGCCTAGTGCTTCCAGAAATCCAATAGATTTCTTGCCCAGAAATCCATGGGATATCATTATGCATTGTTCTTTCTTTGCTTTGCATTTGGTTTAAACCACGCTTGATTGCTGTTACCTGCAACTGAAGAGCCTTAACTAGTATAATGGCTTTAATAGTTCAATAAGAACATTTACCATAATCATGTACTCACAAACCTGCTTTAGAATGAGCTGGATCGGGTATCCTGCCCACAGGCCTAGTTATAGATATGCACACGGATTACCTGTTTTCATATTAAAGGAACAAAGACATCAAGCAGGAGAAAGAAAAACGCAAAGAAGTTTTAGTTGGAGAAAAAGTAGCAGGCATTTCCTAGAAATAGCTCTGACCCAAACCCAGCCAGAGCAGATTCAAGTGGAGGGATATAAACAGAAATCACACCCGGACTGCTATAATTAAACTTAACTAGATTTTAGAGGAAATTCTTCTTTGTGAAAAGCAAAGAATCTCTAGAGTGGTTCATTCGTCCTAAGCACTTAGGAAAACAGTTATCAAATTTGTGGTTTGCAGGATGAAATCTTTATCAAAACAAATCAATGTAAAAATAAAACTTTAAAAATCCTTTTTATGAATGCTGAAATAATATTCCTGCAGAGGTCATGGGGGTTCAACAGTATTAGATATTTCCTGTGACTGGAGTCTCCACCCAACACATGTCTTGAATAATCATCAAGTTCAGTACAGCTTTTGTCATTGTTTTTGTCTTAACGCTTTGTATGTTACTAGTCCCTTTATCCATATTTTATTCTTTTTACTTTATGTCTGATTGTACTATTCATACCTAGGGATGTGAGTCCCTGATAACTTGAAGAGGATTAATGTAGAGGAAATGGGCTTTATTAGTTTGGATTTATTAGCATTCTACAGTTTGATTAAAATGAGAAAGTCGAGAGAGAGAGTGTGTTATTTGCCAAGCAGAGTAAAAACAACATAAAATGAAATAAACTGAGCCTCAATGTATTATTGATAGAACACGAAGACATTTCCACAGCATTATTGTAAGTACAAAGGTCCTTGTGTGAGACAATAAAGGAGAACAAAGACACTTTTTCTCCCCAGACTGTTTTTAGTTTCTTTGCAGATACCTTTAGTTAACTGAAGGGCATACTTTTTCTTTAAAAGGAATTTAGAGAGGAAGATACCAAAATATACCAGACAACTATATTGAAATATTTACCATTTGTTGATTTGGGACATAGAGTGAATGACAGATTTCAGCATAATATTTGCAGAGGGAAAAAGAGAATTTTCCATGAGCATCTAGAATGTTGTTTTGCTTGGGTTTATGCAGAAAATACATCTGAGAAAAATGAAAATTAATCTTGGAGAGGGGGAGAATTCCTCTGAGAATATAACCATATAATGTCAACAGAATTTTTTAAGCGATTAGCAGTAAAGAAATAAGATTGTTGATGGATTTTTTTTCCCAATCTAACTTTTGCAAAAATGAATTGAGCTTTTATAGAATGGCTAGGTGACAAAATGGGTGTGGTCCTGGGTGAGTCATTAAAATATATATGATCTTGTGTGCATGTTTGCATATGTTCCTCTTGTCTTCTCATCTTCTCCCCCACCCCTCCATGGTTTGATAAATTCAGTTACTGGTTATAGATTTGGAGATGTTCCCTGTAAAAGCCATTTTGAGTAAAGGCATATGATTATCTAAAATCATTGGCATGCCAAAGAACAATAAGTGGAAAAGAAACTAATTGGAAGTTTCAGTTTTTCTTTTTCTTTCTTCCTCTCCTCTTTTCTTTCTTCCTTTTTTTCCCTTGAATTTAGAGTTTAAGACCTCCAGCATACAGAACAAGGAACCCGTTCATTGTTTGCATGGAAAATATAATAACAGAGATAGTCAACCCATACAGAAGCTGTACTAGCTTGCTCTCCCATATAAGACAACTGTCCTAAAAATGGAGGAAAGTGAAATATCGTTCAAAGGGTCTCAAAGAATATTTATTTGATAGAAAGAGGTCAGATCATAGGAGGCCTAGAAATACCAATTCTGAGACCAGACCTAGGCACTCTGGACGTGAAAACAGAGCTGTTTATGAAGACCACTTTGGCAACCTTGAGGAATCATGAAAGAGCAACCATTTGTCATCGAAAACCCTGCACGTGAAGGCAGGCTCTGCCCCTCAACACCTGGGTGATCATGTACAGATGGGTCTCACCTTTCTCATCTGCATAATGGGTATTAAAGTATTATCTGTGGATTAAAAACATAACCCACCTAGCCCACTGCCTGGCACATAAATACTATCTGAACAGAAGTTGGCATTATTTCTCAACTTTATATCGCAAGAACCTCTTCAACTATGCCAGAAGTGCAGCTTTTATGATTGTGTCATTTTTAGACATCCTGGCTTCATTTCTGTGGAGCAAGTAGAATTGGATTTTATATTTCAGATAATTTCAGCAACATTATCTTTTGTCACCCCCCCCAAGTCTCAATTTACCTGTCATATCCTCCTCCCTTCATCATGTAGACTATGTAATGTGCAAAATTCTGGGTCAAACTATTAAATGCAGTTTGGAAATATTTGCAGATTGTCAGCCTTGCCCAATCTCCATGCACAAACACAATTTCTCTATATTCACTCTTCCTGGTATACTTGTGAGATGTGGATCGGCAAAAATCTCTCATTTGGAGTGTTAAAATCTTAGTTTAAATGTTTTTTCAACTTTTTAAAATAGTAATAATTTATTTGAAAAATATTTCAAATGCTCAAAGTGTGCTTCTATATATATATAGTACTGTCTTTCATCAAGTCATAATACTTTGCTATATTTATTTCACTGTTTTCAGAAAATAAAACTTGACAGATTTATTTAGAGCCCAATCCCAGCATTTTCCACAGTAACCACTATTCTGAATTTTATGTTTATCATTCCCAAGCAGATACCTTTCCCATTACCACATATAGAAGTGTCCATAAATTTGAGGCACGATTCTTAAGTTTTTAAGTCTTATAAAAGCAGTATTTTACTTTATATATCATATACATCACTGTTAACATTTTTGAGATTTATCCATATTGATACATGTCATGTCACTCATTTTCATTACTGTATAATATTTTGTTGTATCACTCTGGTGAGGTTCAGTGACCAGCTCTTCTGTTAACAGGTATTTAATTTATTCCAGCTTTTCACTGTACCAATGAAGATATGGACATTCTTGTACCTATCTTTTAGTGCACATGCTCAAGACAGTCCTAGAAGTGAGGTTGCAGGAATGAAGGGAAGGGACTCAGTTTCAACTGTACTATCTATTGCCAAGTCAGTCTTCAGAATGGTTGTGACACATACACTCACACCAGTGATGTGTGGGCATCCTAATGCTCCTCATGTGTCCTAACACTTGATATTGTCAGATTTCTTAATGTTTTGGAAACATGATAAGCATAAAATGGATTTTTAATTTGTATTATCCTGATTACCACTGAAATCAGCCCTCTTTATATATACTTTTCTTTAAAGATTCGATTTATTTGAGAGACAGAGCACAAGCAGGGGGGAGGAGCAGAGGAAGAAGCACGCTACCAGTTGAGCAGGGAGCCCCACACAGACCTTGATCCCAAGACCCTGAGATCACAACCTGAGCTGAAGGCAGATGTTTAACTGCTTAACTGACTGAGCCACCCAGGAGCCCGGAGATCAGCCCTCTTTAAGATGCTTATTGTCCATTCACGTTTTCTCTCCAGACTACTGTGTTTTCACTCCCATGCCTTTTTTTCCTATATACTTTTATTCCTTGTTGCTTTTAGGAGTTCCTCATATATTCTGAATCATAATCACTTGTTATATGTGTTACAGATATCTTTTCTGGAAGTCTGTATTTTAATACTGTGCATGGATTTTCTTAATTTTAAAACTGAGGTTTTTGCTTCTTATGTTTCACTTTTAAAATTCTTCTCTACTCTGAGGTCATAAAAATCTGTTCTTTTTATATGTAAGTATTTGATCCAACTGGACTTTGTGATGTGAAGTAGAAATGGGACTGTCACTATTTTACTTACGGGTAACTATTTTCCCAGGTGAGTTGAGTAATCCCTCTTTCCCTCACATCAATAGAGATGCCCTCTACTTATTTCTACTGTTTTATGCCATAACCCTGTACTAAAACCATGCTCACTAAAGGCATATTATTATAGCTTTATAATCATTCTAGATACTCTGTATGGTATGCTCCTCCCACCCCACCACTAATATTGTCTTCCAAATTACTTAGATACCCTTGTTGCTTTGTTTACCCAAACAAATTATAGGTTCATATTGTTGAATTCCATGAATAGCTGTTGGGATTTTACTGGAATTCCAGCTATTTCATCATTTAGGGAGAATGGGCAATTTTATGTTATTGACACTCTCTGTCCATATTCTTGAATATCTCTCCTTTTGTTCAGGTCTTCCTTTATGTCTTTAATAATTATATTAGTTGGGATTACCCTAGTAAAAGCCAAAAACCTAAAATAACAGAAGCTTAAGCAAAAGAGTTTATTTCTCTCTCACTTAAATGAAATCTGGAGGTAGTCACTCCAGGGCTAATGTGGCAACTCTACTGTTACCAGGGACCCAGGCTTCTTCCAACTTTCTGCAACAGTCCTAGCACATGGCTTTTTCTTCAAAGTTACCTTATCACCTATTGGCTTCAGGAGCTCCAAAAGTTTCATCTGTATCAGTCAGAAAGGAGAGGAGGCAAAACGGCTTGATCTGTCTGTTACCCCTTTTATTTTTAAGATTTTATTTATTTGTCAGAGAGAGAGAGAGAAAGTGCATGAGAGCATCAGCGATGGGGAGGGGCAGAGGGAGAAGCAGGCTCCCCACTGAGCAGGGAGCCTGATGCGCAACTCTATCCTAGGACCCCAGGATCCATGACCTGAGCCAAAGTCAGAAGCTTAACTGAGTGAGCCACCTAGGCATCCCTGTCTCTCACCCCTTTAAGGAGCCTTTCCAGAAGGTACATCCAGTAACTTGCCTTACATCTTACTAGCCAGAACATAGTCTCCTGGCCCTACTTACGTACAAGGCAGACTGGAAAATGTGGTCTTGTAATTAGACCCACTGTTCCCCCCAATAATACAGGAGACTTTATTAATAAGTTAAAAAGTACGTGGGGTGCCTGGGTGGCTCAGTCATTAAACGTCTGCCTTCAGCTCAGGTCATGTTCCCAGGGGCCTGGGATCAAGCCCCTCATCAGGCTCCCTGCTCAGCGGGAAGCCTGCTTCTCCCTCTCCCACGCCCCCTGCTTGTGTTCCCTCTCTCGCTCTGTCTCTCTCTGTCAAATAAATAAATAAAATCTTTTTTAAAAATTATGGATATTAATAGTCTCTGTCACATGGTCTTACACACAATTTCTAAGTCTTGTAGACTTGTTCTTGGATTCCTTATGTTTTTGCCAACGTTATGACTTTGTCCATTTTTATTTCCTAATTGATAAAACTCATATATGGGAATATTTTTCCATTTTTATTTCCATTTTCCTCCCCTCCCCCCCCCACCAAATCCACATGTTGAAGTCCTAATTCTCAGTACAGGCATACCTCATTTTATTATGCTTTGCTTTATTGCACCTTGCAGATATTGCATTTTTTTTTACAAATTAAAGGTTTGTGGCAAGCCTGTCTTGAGCAAGTCTATCAGTGCCATTTTCTCAACAACATTTACTCACTTTATGTCTCTGTGCCACATTTTGGTAATTTTTGCAATATTTCAAACATTATCATTATTATTATATTTGTTACGGTGATGTGTGATCAGTGATCTTTAATGTTACTATTGTGATTGTTTGGGGACACCACAAACCACATCCATATAAGATGACAAACTTAACCTCTGAATATTCTATGTGATCCTTACTATACCACCAACCAGCATTTCCTATCTCTCTCCCTCCTCTTTGGGCCTCCGTATTCCCTGAGGAACAGCAGTAGTGAAATTAGGCCAGTTAATAACCTTACAATGACCTCTAAGTGTTCAAGTGAAACAAACAGTCACATTTCTCTCACTTGAAATCAAAAGCTAGGAATGATTAAGCTTAGTGAGGAAGATATGTTGAAAGCCAAGATAGGCAGAAAGCTAGGCTTCTTGTGCCAAACAGCTAGCCAAGTTATGAAGGCAAAGGAAAAGTTAGGGAAGGAAATGAAAAGTGCTACTCCAGTGAACACACGAATGATAAGAAAGTCAAACAGCCTGCTTGCCGGTACAGAGAAAGTGTTAGTGGTCTGGATGGAAGATCAAACCAGCCCCAATGTTCCCTTAACCAAAGCCTAATCCAAAGCAAGGCCCCTGACTCTTCAATTCTCTCAATGCTGAAAGAGGCAAGGAAACTGCAGTAGAAAAGTTTTTAGAAGCAGAGGTTGGTTCTTGAGGTTTAAAGAAAGAAACCATCTCCATTACATAAAAGTGCAAAGCAAAGCCGCAAGTGCTGATGTAGAAGCTGCAGCAAGTTCTCCAGAAGATCTAACGATAATTCATGAAGGTAGCTACACTAAACAATAGATTTTCAGTGTAGACCAAACGGCCTTCTATTGGAAGAAGATGCCATCTAGGACTTTCATAGGTAGAGAGGAGAGGTCAGTGCCTGGCTTCAAAGCTTAGAAGGACAGACTGACTCTCTGGTTGGAGCTAATACAGCTGGTGACTTTAAGTTGAAGACAGTGCTCTTTTACCATTTTAAAATTCCTACGGTCCCTAAGAACTATGCAAAATCTACTCTGCCTGTGCTCTATAAGGGGAACAACCAGATCAAGAGGACAGCACATCTGTTTACAACTGGATTTACTGAATATTTTAAACCCACTCTTGAGACCAACTGCTCAGGAAAAAAGATTCCTTTCAAAATATTACTACTCATTGAGAATATACCTGGTCACCCAAGAGTTCTGATGGAGATAGACAATGAGATCAATGTTGTTTTCATGCCTGCTAACACAACATCCATTCTGCAGCCTATCGATCGAGGAGTCATTTTGACTTTTAATACTTATTTAATAAGTACATCTTGTAAGGCCATAGACCATAATTCTCCTGCTGGATTTGGGCAGAGTAATCTGAAAATCTTCTGGAAAGGATTCACCATTCTAGATGCCATTTTAAGAAAATTTGTGATTCAGGGGAAGAGATCAACATATCAACATGAACAGTAGTTTGGAAGAAATTGATTCCAGCGCTCATGGATGACTTTGAGGGGCTCAAGATTTCTGTGGAGGAAGTAATGCAGATGTGTTGGAAATAGCAGGAGATCTAGACTTAGAAGTGGAGTCTGAAGATGTGACTGAATTGCTGCAATCTCATGATCAAACTTGAATGGATGAGGAGTTGCTTCTTATGGATGAGCAAAGAAAGTGGTTTTTTGAGAAGGAATCTATTCTGAGTGAAGATTGTTGAAATGACAACAAAACATTTAGAATATTAAATCAACTTAGTTGATAAAGCAGTGGCAAGGTTTGAGATAATTGACTTCAATTTTGAAAGAAGTTCTACTGCAGGTCAAACATTATCAAACAGCATCACATGCAACAGAGAAAACGTTTGTTTACGAAGGGAAGAGTCCATCAATGTACCAAACTTCAGTGCTGTCTTATTTTAAGAAATTGGCAGTCACCCCAACCTTCAGCAGCCACCACCCTGATCAGTCAGCATCATCAACATTAAGGCAAGACCCTCTACCAGCAAAAAGATTATGATTCGCTGAAACTCAGTTGATAGTTAGCATTTCTTAACAATAAAGTATTTTCAAATTAAACTGTATACATTATTTTTTTAGACAATGCCATTGCATACTTAATAGAGTACAGTATAGTGTAAACATTTATATGCACTGGGAAACCAAAAAATTCATTTGATTTGCTTACATTCACTTTACAGTGGTGGTCTGGAACTGAAGCTGCCATATTTTTGAGGTATGCCTGTAACTCAGAATGTGACTATACTTAGAGATAGGACCTTTAAAGAGATCATCAAGCTAAAATGAGATTATTAGGGTGGGCCCTAATCCAATATGACCGTGTCCTTATAAGAAGATTACAAGTTCACTTTGTATTTTTTGTTGTCTTTTACATTTGGTCATGGCAGGCCATAATTAGTGAAGCAAGAGGTAGAGGGCAGCTATATCGAGCTAAACAAGCTAATGAGTAAAAACCATATTTCATGAGTGTTCAGCACTTCCCTGCTGTTTCTTTCATATTTGCAAATGTCCAGAGAGCTGCAATCAACAGGTGCAGTAACTGATCTCCCAGGAAATTACATTTATTGAAAGGGAATATGTGTCATCCACTGATAATATTGTTTGATGCAGTCCTGTAAGCAGGACTGATCCATGAAAACACTTCTCTACGGCTTCATACATATTTGACACAGTCCTTTTGGATCAAGAAACTAGGACTCAGAAGCTAATCCACAGTGAGTGGAAAGTCATCATTTCTTTGTATTCACAGTTTGGTTAACCAGTAATAAATATTACCTTGAAGAGACCATCTTTTTTATTTTATTTATTTTATTTTTTATTTAAATTCAACTTAATTAACATATAGTGTATTATTAGTTTCAGAGGTAGAATTCAGTGATTCTTCAGTTGCATACAACACCAGTGCTCATTACTTCAAGTGCCTTCCTTAATGCCCATCACCCAGTTACCCCATCCCTCCACCCACCTCCCCTCCAGCAACCCTCAGTTTATTCCCTGTAGTTGAGTCTCTGATGGTTTGCCTCTCTGTTTTCATCTAATTTTATTTTTCCATCCCTTCCCCTATGTTCATCTGTTTTGTTTCTTAAATTCCACATATGAGTGAAATTATATGGTATAAAAGGAATTGATTTAATGTATTCTAAGAAAAGGGAGCAAATAGACCTCTTTATCCCTCCCCATTTGAATTTTATCTTTACTCTTAAAGTTCATACAGTCATTCATACATTTAAAAAAAGAATTTGTGTACCCCCTATGTGCCAAACACAGTGCTACATGTTGAAGCAACACTGCATAAAACAGGCATGGCACAGACCTATATTCATGGAGTTTATTATAATCTAGTTTTTAAAAGGGTTGCAGAGCCTGTATGGAAAGAAACCATCAAGAGCTCTGATGTCCAATGTAAACATATATGACTATTTAAATTAAAAGTAATTAAAATTTAATAAACTTAAAATTTCAGTTCTCTGGTGCACTAGCTTTTTAAGTCCTCAAGAGCTTCACCTGGGTAGTGGCTGCCATATTGGACAATGCAGAGGTAGAACATTTCCACCACCATGAAGATTCTAGCAGAAAGCACTGTTCTAGAGAATGGCATGCAGAATTAGTCAAATGAATGGGTGAGAATGGTCAGTCTTAGAAGCCTCTCTAGATAGCCATCCAATCACAGAAAAATCAAGAGTAAACAACTGAGCAGTTTGTCCTGAGGTAAAATATAAAGGCTTGGCTAAAAACTAAACGGAGCCACTAGTGTCTTCCTCAGTCATTGGATGAGAGACTTTCAGTGCTATTCTGCAGCAGACGTGGGAGCTCCAGGAAATTTCCAAAAAGGAAAGATTTGGCCGGGAACATCTCCAACAGAGAAAAGTTCAATAATTGTGTGAAATCATTTGATGCTGACTTGGCCAAATTTCTGTGGTAATTTTGATCCTCACAAAATGTCAGTTATTTCACACACACACACAAATATTTGTAATGCATAATTTCAGCTACTCTGAACAATTTGCCAGCATTTCCCGTATTTTACCTTTGAATTTTGTAAAATTTCAAGATATTTCATGGCTACATCCAAAAGAAATTTGGGGTTATTTTTTTCTGTTTTTTTTAAAACCGTAAGCTCTCATGAAGTTGTAGTCTTCTCTCACTTCTCAAAATTGAGATGCCAAATCCATTAACTGTCCTATCAAATAAGTATTTGGCCCAAATGTAATTACATATTAATAAAAATAAGAATGGCCCATTTGTGCTCACATTTAATAACATATGTATGTTGAGAAGGAGTGGATGACTGGGAAGTGAGAGAAACTTTAAAATCGATCGGCAGAGAGAGTCAAAATAAAAATCCCAAAACACAATAAATCTCCCAAACTTCAGTAACAGGGGCTTTCATTTTGACATGTTTGGCCATAACAAATAATAAATATGGCCATTCCCCCTTCCCAAAAGAAACCCTCCAATATTCTCATCATTTTAAAATACTTTATATACAAAAAAAAAATCCCTGAGTATCTATAACTATGGTCCCTCAATAGAAACTTTAGCAGACATGTTTTTGCTCTAAGAGATCTAAAATTAGAGCATTGTATTGAATTAAAAATCACTTCTAGCTTTCTTCCGTCAAAATTGCCCAATCCAAAAATGAAAACAAAATGAGCAAACCTATCACTCATCCATCTGGGCCATGATAAATCCATACCAGGAGGTGTGAGATTTAAAAGTAAACTTAAAGATTTACTTCATGTTAGGAGCAGAAATAGAAATTTAACTCCAGTTTTCTGATCCCAGATCCTGGTTACATGCCTCATTCACTAGACTAGCTGAACTTGTCATAGCAAGAATTCCATCAGGGTTCTATTTGGAAACAAGGACCTCACAGTAGTAATGAGGGGGAAGCTATGACACAGAAATGAGCAAAAGGCTTAGTTGTTTTTATAACTTTTATTAAAGATACCATAATGGGTTTCATTTACACTAACAAGGCAATTTGAACTAATAAAAAATATATCAGTATATATATTCACAGTTACACAAAGAAATATTTATATATACATAGTTATAAATAAAAAAAAATATTCAAACTCATGATAAGCATTTGTTGAAATTCCAAAGCAGAGTTCAAAGGAAACAATTGTACAGATCAGGCAGGGAATTTTCCCTGGGTTGCCGTGGGTTGCATCTATTTCCATAACATAGTTGGAGTTTCCTTGAAAAGAAAAATAAGTCAGTTTGGCTTTGTTGATCCACACTGTCATTTGAATACATTAGGCAATTCATTAAATGTGGCCAGTGTGAACTAATGAATTCTTAGTTGCAGAATGTCTTGAAAGAAATAGTTCACTCCAGACACTTAGTCAAAAGGCTTACACTTTAGGGGCGCCTGGGTGACTCAGTCGGTTAAGCATCTGACTCTTGGTTTCAGCTCAGGTCATGATCTCAGGATTGTGAGATCAAGCCCCCCCTTGGGCTTAGTGCTGGGTGTGGAGTCTGTCTGAGATTCTCTCTCTCCCTCTGCCCCTCCCCCTTGCACGCACACACACGCTCTCTCTCATTCTCTCAAAAGAAAAAAAAAAAGGCTTACACTATAAAAAGGGTTGAACTAAAATATCCACTAGATGTTCTTTGAAAACCTGGTGTGTTTTTTGAGATGGTTGTAGTTCAGTAGCGCTTATTGTCATTATGTCTGACTGTGAATCATCTGTCTTAGTAAATGTTGGAGTTCTGATTTATACCGCTAGCTCCCTGTCTCCATGTCTAGAAATTGTGAGAGCTGGGAGCTGAAGTACCAATGTACAGGAGGCCTTGCTTTGGCAGTGAGAAATACCTGGTTCTAAGTTCCTGAATAAATAATCTGAGCATAGGAGCATCTATTTATCACAGGAAGAGAGATCTTACATCTGTTTCTTCTAATAATCTATAGGTAAATAATCTTATTTACCTAAACTGATCTCTTGGGTTTGAAAGCATCTTCATTTGCCCTCTTGACTTCTTAGACGAATATTTGTTTTTCCATTATCAGATCCAGCTATTTTCTGGGACCCACCTCTGTAAAGCGAATACAAACAGAGGATGACTTACGATGAAGGTACTGAATTGTCAATGCTAAAATATATGCTACTCAAATGCTTTTACACAGAGATGGGCAAATTTTTTCTGTAAAGGACACGATAATTAATACATTAGGCTTGGCAGGGCATGTGGTCTCCGTCTCAGCTCTGCTGCTGTAGCACAAAAGCAGCCCTCAAAGGGGTATAAATACATAGCAAGGGTAGTTTTCCAATAAAACTTTATGTGTGGACACTGAAACTTGAATTTCATACAGTTCTCATGTGTCATGAAATATTTTTCTTTTGATGTGTTTCAGCCATTGATTGATGTAAAAACCATTCTGAGATCGCTTTCCAACAGCATGGCAGGCTGGATACATCTCATGGACTGCAGTTCACGTACCCCTTCTTTAAAAATTTTCCCTGAGCAGTTTAAGAATTTTTCTTGAAGTTTCTCTTACCATATGATTAATTACTCTGGCATCTATTTTTCAGTAGGAGAAGAAAAAGTTGTACTTCATAATACATATTGTCTCAAGTTAAGTAGTAAGATCAGATTGAAGCATTTCCCCACAGATTGTCATCTCCAGGAGGAAATGGGCCCTGTCTGTGTGGCAGAAACGATCTTAATTGATCTTCTTCTTCCTGGAAACATACTTCCAAAGCTCTTTTGTAGTTAGTTTAGGGCCGCTTGACTAGTTTTGGCCAATAGAATGTGGTCAGGAATTGTAAACATTACTTCTCTGTCCTGTGCGATCATTCCCTCTTTTTCTGTTCACTAGTCAACTGGCAGGATGTAGGAGTCTCAGTAGAGGACTCAAAGCCTTGGAAAGTGGTAGAGCCCATGGATGGAATAAGCTTGGATCCCCAAACCCTCTCAGGAAGCACTGCCTACTCAATACCCAGGTGTGCTGACAGGAACCAGAGATACACCTTTATGTTGTGAAGCCACTTAAATGTAAGATTTTTGTTGCCACAGCAAGCCTAGCCTGACTAATGCCATCTTTTTTGTCAACCTGAATGTTTACTAGAGTGTCTAGTACATAGTAGGTGCTGAAGAGGTATTTGTTGATTGCTGATTGCTGATAAATAGTGATCTTAATAGTTAGGCATTTTATCATGTCATGTAGTATATTATTAAAATATATTTTATTAAAATAACTTATATGTGTGATACATGACCAACCTTCACTAATTGTACACATGGATTGGGAAGAAAGAGAGAAATCCTGTTCTAGTGGGATTAGAGGATCCACATGTACTATAACATTGTGTTCATTCTCATGCAGTGGTCAATATTTGTTGAGTTGCTACTATGTGCCAGGTGCTGAGCCTGGGGATACAGATATAAATCACTTATGACCAATTTAATTACAGTTTTCTGAGCCTCACACTTCAAAATTAAGATGGGCAAACCAGAACTATTCAAAGAAGAGAAATCAGAGTATTCAGACAAGGGAGGGTTATTAAAAGCATGTGTCACCTATAAAAAAAAAATACTTTGTGCCATAATCAATGCGAGTGGTGAGAATACTCAGATGAATAAACCATTCCCCCACTCTTTAGAAGTGGGGAATTTGAGGCAGATGGACAAGGCACCATACTATACAAAAGGTATATACTTAATGCTCTGTGAGTACAGGATGAAGAGTAAATGTTCATTCCTGAGGACTCCAAAGAGTAGCATTTGAGCTGAGTCTGAGAAAAAGGGTAAGTGTCACTTGACAGATACAGGGAAAGCAAGTGTTCTGTGTACCCGGGGGGGAGGATATTGGGTGGGGTGTATGATGTAATAGGATGGGATTCATGGGCAATAAATAGAAGCAGAAGATGAGTAAAGTCAAATAGGCCAAATCATGGAGGTCTTGGATGACACTTGAAAGGGCTTGGACTTTTCCATTTGGTAGCATGGAACCACTAATGATTTGGGTAAGGAGGAAGCAACCTGGATGGTTATATTTTAAAAAAATAAATAAGAAAATTTCAGATGCTAAGAATGCTATAAAAACAATATAACACAATAATTGTATAAGTTTCTACAATGTCACATTGTATATTATCAAGACATGCATGTGATATGTGAACTGGAGCATGAATAAGGGTGGGAATGTTATTTTAGATGGTAGCCAGAGAAGAGCTCTCTGAGAAGGTGAGGTTGAGCCGCAACATGGAAGAGCAGAAGCTTGTTCCACAAGGCCAGGAAGAGGGACAAGTACAAAGGCCCTAAGCCAGGCTGGAGTTGGGCATGTTGGAGGTCAGAAAGATGGCCAGTGAGGCTAGATTGCAGTGAGAGAAGGTAGAGGTGGTAGAGAGTGTGTTCAGAAAGTCCAGTTTGGCACATGAACATTGTCTTTCTCATCATCTAAGTGCAATGGGAAGACTTTTGAGGGTTCTTTGATTACCACTCCAGCAATTGTGTAGAAAGGAGATTGTAAATTGGCTAGGGTGCTAGCTGAGCAAGAGTTGGGGAAACTGTTAAATAATCCAGACCACAGACGAATATTTGCAGAGGAATTAAGAGGAACTAGATTTCACTGGCATGTATTTGGAGGGCAAGCTGAAAGGATTTGCTAGTGGTTGGTTGTGAGAACTGGAATAAGGAAGGAAGCAAATATCACTCCTAGGTTTTCACTTGCCAAGTAGGGGAAAGGTAGCACTTCCCAAAATGGAAAGAACCAGGGCAGGGGAGATTCACAAAAGGAAAGAGAATCCTGATTACCCATGCTAAATTTGAGATTCCTCTTAACTGTCCAAAAAGAGATGTTGAGTAGACACCTGAATATCAGAGTTTAGAGAAGTCAAAGCTAGAGATACAAATTTGGAAGTCATTTAATATATTAATAATAATTAATGCTTTGGAATTTTATGAAGTCATCTAGGAGAAAGTGTAGATAGAACAGAGGTGAAGCCTAGGGCTAAACTTTTGGGCTTTTCAACAATTAGAAGTTAAATGAACTGATGAGGAGGAACAAAGGAGCCTGAAAAGAATTCAGTAGAGTAGACAGAAAACCCAGTGAATGCTGCTTAAAAAAAAACAAAACAAAACAAAAAAAAAGCAAAAGGGGCACCTGGGTGGCTCAGTTGGTTGAGCATCTGACTCCTGATTTTGGCTCAGGTCATGATCTCAGGGAAGTGAGATCAAGCCCCACATCAGGCTCTGTGCTCAGTGGGGAGACTGCTTGAGATTCTCTCTCCCTCTCCTTCTGCCCCTCTCTCCACCCCATGCTCATGTACACACACACACACACTTTCTCTCTCTCTTTCTCTCCCCCCTCCCTCCCTCTCTCTCTCTCAAAAAAATAATGAAATCTTAAAAAACACACACCAAGGGATGAGAACGATTCAAGAAGGAAGGGCATTTTTTAAATGATGCTTAAGAAGTCAAGTAAAAAGATCACAAAATTGACCATTGGATTTCTCCATGTGAAGGTCATGATCACCTTGGCAAGAGCCAGTGTAGATGAATATAAAACAAGAAAAAAAAATGGGACACAAGAAAAGGTGACTATAAATGACTCCCAAGGAGTTTCATTTGAAGAGAGTAGAGCAGTACAGTTGTAGATAGAGAGGAATCTGGGGACAAAGAAGGTGAATTAAGAAGGTTGACACTAGAACATGTTAGATTGATGATGAAAACAAACTAAAACCAAAGGAAAGGAAGAAAATACTGGGGTAGGAAAGAAAGGGTGTGATTGAGAGGAAAAGCAGATATGGGATCCAGAGAACAAAAGGAGGGGTTGCCTTAGTTGTATTCTGTGCTGTGCCTCAGAGCAATTGCATTTATAAAGTTCATAAAATGGTATGAAAGCTCAAATATAAGATGAATAAGGTCTGAGGATCTAACGTATGTCATGGTAACTGCTGTTGATAGCACTATGTGGTATAATTGAAATTTGCTAAGAGAATAGAACTTAAATGCTCTCACCAAAAATTTTTTAAAAAAAAAAAAAGGAAAGTAAATATGTGAGGTGATGGATGTGCTAATTATCTCGACTGGAAGAATCTTTTTGCAATATATACATGTATCAATCATCACATGGTACACTTTAAACAACTGGCCATTTTGTCAATTATACTTCTGTAAAGCTTAGAGGAAAGAGAAGGCAGTGAGATTATAGGTGCAGGTAGCTCAATAGAATAGGGCAGCTCTGTTTATATCTGTTTTATATAGTTTTAAGATTTTGGAGGGGGTTGGAAATGGATCCACCCATTTGGGGAGTAAACACTTGAAAACTATGCTACTCAGTAGTAGCAATTTTTAGAAACTTTTTCCTTGCTTGGAATCAAAATTCACTTTCAACTTGCCAATATCCCAAATTTAAACACACACACTTCCAGCTATGGTCTGGTTAGCAGGAAATTATTACATCCTTCATTGTAGACAGTAATTAATTTTGCCCAAGAGTGCTTTAAATACGTGTGAACTCACAACAGATTATTTGGGGCTTGTTTAATATGAACCAGATAAAATCCCAGATGTTTCATATTTGCAAATGTTAATTTAAATAGCCTTTATTTTTTGCTTAATTTATTGGGGGAAGGGATTAGCTAAAGAAATATATATCTATTAATTTTTTAAGAGTTTTTTTATTTTTTTAAGATTTTATTTATTTATTTGACAGAGAGAGACAGAGCAAGAGAGGAAACACAAGGAGAGGGAGTGGGAGAGGGAGAAGCAGGCTTCCCAATGAGCAGGGAGCCCGATGTGGGGCTCAATCCCAGGACCCTGGGATCATGACCTGAGCAGAAGGCAGGTGCTTAACGACTGAGCCACCCAGGCGCCCTATTCTGTAGCTTTTAAAGCTATTTTATCTTAATGATTTTCTCTTAGTCATTAGGAATTTGCCTCCTTTATCCAAAAAATTGACTATCCTTTCAATTTTGAGCCATCCGCAAATTGGATGAAATGCCCATGTCTTATCAATCAGTGATCTCCAATCTGTTCTTAGAAGAGAAAATGTTTAGCCTATTTTTTTCTCCTAATACATCTATCTTTTGTTGAACAATCAATTTGAGACTTACTAATGATTAACGTTGGCTTTATTCTAGACTTTTGCAAGTCTGTTGGTTACCAAGACAACTCAGCCTCTCTCCTATAGCCATGTGCCACTCCCGATTCTCCGTATTTCTAAAATATTTTGTTTTCTTTTATTTACCGAATATACAGAACTTTTTAACATCTTACCTCTAAAAAAAGGTTCTTCTATGGTAACATTGGTTTCTTTATACATCTCTTTCTTCTCCATTTGTTAATATTTCTGTAATTACATTACTTCTGAAGAGACACTCATTCTTTAAGCATAGTCTTTTAGACTATGTTTTAAAGAATCACATGTATACTTCTTATGCAAGATAGCCTTAGGTATATGAAATCAAGTCCTAAGTAGACGTCTGAATATCCCTATATTCTCCCCTCTCACTATTAGTGATTTGAAAATATGTTGGGCTTCTCCTTCCAAAGAACCAGCATCACTTCCCATTCTTACACAAGATCAGATTTTTTTGTTTAATCCGTGACATCCCCTATTCTTGAGCAATCAAGTGTTGGTCCATTTCACTTCACAGGAATATTAAGTCCATACCACATATTTTAGGGTTTTGATTCTGATGCTTATTTCCAGGACTAATTTCTGTATTGGTCATTATAATCTAGATTGTGGTACAGCAGCAAACAAACCTTGAAATTTCAGTGGCTTAATGTAACAAAAATTTATCTCTTGCTCAAGAAAAGTCCACTGTGGGTTGGGGCAGCTCCAGGGCAGCATCTGTCTCCCTTGTGGTGATTCATGCAATCCTGTGGCTTTTATTTCATGACACTATCCTATCAATATGCGATACTAAGGTTTTGTCAGAGGGCACGTGTCTAGGAAGTCACACATAACTCTTAAAAGCTCCAGACTGCAAATAACATCCATCACTAATTCTCGGCATATTGGCCTGAACCACATACAAGGCTCCATAACTGCAAGGGTGCTAGGAAATGTGGGAGAGCATATGGATATTTGTTGAGAAGTAAATATTCTCTGCCAGCCTTATTAGTCAGGGTTCAGTCCTACTCTAGGTATTTCAAGTAGGAAGGGATTTAATATAGGACATTAGAAGTCACAGATAACCATTTAAAGAGCAGGGAAAGTGAAGGTTAGGCAAGACTCCACTAAAGTTCAAGGGAATCAACAAGTTCAAGGATCACAGAAAACTGTCCCTGATGATTTCAGCTGCCTGTAGGACTCAGAAAAGCTGCTGGCAAAACCTCCTATCTCCTCTCTGCCAGTGCCAGCATGACTCACTCTACCTTCTGCTGGAGATTAAGGCTCTTCTTCTGCCTTTCAAATCTTGTGTGGAAACTCAAAGGGCCCAAGACACTAGCCACTAGCCCCAAGTGGCTTTTGAACACCTGATATGTAGCTGGTCCAAATTGAAATGTGCTGTAAGTATAAAATACACACCAGAATTTGAAACATTAGCATAAAAGAAGAATGTATAATATGTCATTATTAATTTTTAATACTGATTACATGTTGAAACGCTATAATCTGAATATTGAGCTGGAGAGAATATGTTGTTAAAGTTCATTTCACCTGTTGCCAAACTTTTCTAGAGTAACTGTCCTGTTTTACATTTCTACCAGTGACATGTGTAATCCAGTTTCTTCACATTCTTGCCAACGTTTCATGTTTTAGCCATTCTGGTGGGTGTATAGTGATATTTCATTGTACTTTTGATTTGCATTTCCCTCATGATTAATGATGTTGGACATTTTTTTTTGAACGCTTACGTGTCATCTGCATATCCTCTTTAGTAAAACAACACTCAGTCTTTTGCACATTTTCGAACTGGTTTGTTTGGGTTTATTGAGTTTTCAGAGTTCTTCATATATGTTAGATGCCAGTCTTTTGTTGGATATGTGGTTTGCAAATATTTTCTCCCAGTCTGTACCTTGCTTGTCTTTTCATACTATTAACAGGGTCTTCAGCAGAGCAAACACTTTTCATTTTAACAAAGTCCATTGTATCCATTTTTAAAAAAAATAAATCATGCTTTCAGTGGCAACTGTAACAGCTCTTTGCTTTGCCCTGGATCCTGAAGATATTCTCTTATATTTTTTTCTAAAACTTTTATAGTTTTGGTGCACATGGGTGGCTCAGTCTGTTGACAGACCGACTCGTGATTTGGGCTCAGGTCATGATCTCAGGGTCATGAGATCCAGCCCCACATTGGGATCAGCATTCAGCAGGGTGTCTTCTTCTCTCCCTCTCTTCTGCCCCTCCTGCACTCGAGCCTGCATGTGCACATGCAGGCACTCTCTCTCTCTCAAATAAATTTTTAAAAAAATCTTTTTTAAAAATTAAAAGTTTTATAGTTTTACATTCAACTACACACTCCATTTTGAGTTCAATTTTGCATAATTTATAGTTTCATGTCATTCTTCACCTATGGATGTTCCTTTACTCTGGCACTGTTTATTGCAAAATCTATCTTTCCTGCACTGAATTGCTTTTCTTTTTAAGATTTTATTTATTTATCTGCCAGAGAGAGAGAGAGACAGAGCCTAAGCAGGGGGAGCAGCAGGCAGAGGGAGAAGCAGGCTCCCTGCTGAGCAAAGACCCCCCCCCAAAGCGGGAGGACTCGATCCCAATACCCCAGAATCATGACCTGAGCTGAAAGCACACACTCAACCGACTGAGCCAACCAGGCGTCTTGCACTGGATTGCTTTTTACCTTTGTCAACAATCAGCTGACTAATTACCCTGACTAGAAGCTCTGGTACAATGTTACATAGAAATGGTGAGAGCAGACATCCTTGTCTTCTCTAAGGTCTTAGTCTCAGGGGAAAGAGATCAGTCTTTCACTATTAAGTGTGCTGTAAGCTTAAGGTTTTTCTAGGTGTTCTTTTTCAGATTGAGGAAGATCCCCTCTATTCTAATTTTTCTGAGAGTTTCTATCATGAATGGGTGTTTAAATTTATAAAATACTTTTTCTGTATCAGTTGATAAAATCATATGAAATAAGAATATTGTTTTCTAGCTTTTGCTGTTTTGCACTGTCTTGGGTTTCATTATCAGAGTAATGTTAGCTTCATGAAATGAATTGGGAAGGTTTTCCTTTTCTCCTTTCTGGAAGAGATTGTGTACAACTGGTTTTAATTCTTCTTTAAACATTTGGTAAAATTCTCCAGTGAAACCATCTGGGACCAGAAATTTCTGTGGGGGAATTTTTTCAATTATGAATTCAACTTCCTCAATGGTCATAGGGCTGATCTGTTTCATATCAGGCTAGTTTTGTTAGTTTGTGTTTTTCAAGTAATTAGTCAACTTCTATGTTGTAAAATATATGTGTATAGAGTTGTTTGTAGTATTCTCTTATACTTTTGATGTCAGTAAGGTCTATAGTGATAGCATCTGTTTTATTCCTGATATTAGTAATTTGCATCTTCTCTTTTTTTCTTTTTCTATCTCACTATGAATTTAACAATCATTTCCATGAAACACATCTTTATTTTTTTAATTTTATAATTTTTCTATATCAAATTCATTGACTTCTGCTCTTTATTATTTCCTCTCTTCTCCTTGCTTTGGGCTTATTTTGCTCTTCTTTTGCTAGGTTCTTGAGGTAAGAGCCTAAATTATTGATCTGAGGCTTTTCCTGGTTCTTAGTGCTATAAATTTCCCTCTCAATACTGCTTTAGCTGCTTTCCGCAAATTTTTATGTTGTATTTTTATTTTCATTCAATTCAGTGTATTTTTAAATTTCCTTTGTTACTTCCTTTTTCACCTCTGGGTTATTTAGATGTGTATTGTTTAGTTTCCAAGTGTTTGGAGATTTTCTTATTATGTTTCTGTTTGAAAGATTTATTTCTAGTTTGACTCTGTTATGACCATAAAACACATTCTGTGGGATTTTAGTTCTTTAAAATTTGTTGAGGTTTGTTTGATGGCCCAGGATATGGTCCATTTGGACATATTTTCCATGGACACTTAAAAAAGAACATGCATCTGCTGTTGCTTGGGGGAGAATTCTACAAATATCACTTAGAATTTGGTGGGGTGGTGTTGAGTTTTTCTAGATCATTACTGCTTTTCTCTCTAGTTCTCTTGATTATAAATAATTTGGGATTTCTCCTTAAAGTTTTTCCATTTTTGCTTTACATATTTTGTAGGTCTTTGTTTGATTCAGATACCTACTTGGCGATTTGCCCTTTTATCATTATAAAATGTCTATTTGTGTTAATATTCTTGGATCTGAAGTGTGTTTTATCTGATATTAATATAGCCATTTCTGCTTTTTCGAATTAATGCATTTAGAACCAAATCACACAGTGTTATAATTTTTGCTTCAGTCATCAAACAGAACTTGGAAAACTCAAGAGGGGAAGGAAAATCTATTGTATTTACCAGTATTTTCATTTATTAAATTATTTCTTCCTTCTTGATGTTCCTTATTTTTATCAGTTAGCAAACTTCCTTTATCCATTCTTTTAGAGGAGATCTGCTGGCTACACATTCTCTTAGTTTTCCTTTATTTAAGATTATCTTGATTTCCCCTCTATTCCTAAAGAAGCTTTTCACTGGATATAGGATTCTTCATTTTAGTTCTTTTCTTTCAGCACTTGCAAGATATTGTGCCACTTCTTTCTGGCCTCCCTGATTTCCATTGAGAAATACTCTGTCATCCTAATTGTTTTTCCCCTATAGGTAATGTGTTGTTTTCTCTGCTCCTTTCAAGACTTTTCCCTTGTCTTTAGTTTTTGGACATTTAATTATGATGTGTCTTAGCATGGATTTCTTTGTGTTTACCCTATTGGGGATTCACTCACCTTCATGAACCTGTAGTTTTATGCATCTTGGCAAATATGGGAGGTTTCACACATTATTTTTTGACTATTTTTTTAGCCCATTCTCTTTCTCTTCTTCTGGGACTCCTTTGACACAAATATCACATCTTTTGTTACAATCCTACAGGTCCCTGAGGCACTCACATTTTTTTCAGTATATTTTCTTTCTGTGGTTCAGATTGGATAATTTTTGTTGTTCTCTATTAAGATTCATTGACTCCTTTATCTGTCTCCTCCATTCTGCTGTTGCACCCATGCATTGATCTCTTTATGCCAGTTATTGTGTTTTTTAGTACCAAAACTTCCACTTGTCTCTTCTTTTTACCTTCCATTTCCTTGCTGGCACTTTCTATTTGTTAAGATGTTCTATTTTTTTTTTTTTCATTTGTTTCAAGCATATTTTTCATTGCTCATTGAAGCATTTTTATCTGCTTTAAAATCTGTGATAATTCTAGCATTTCTGCCATCTTGGTGTTAGCATCTATTGATTGTCTTCTTTCATTTTCATTTAGACCTTTCTGGTTCATGCTATGATGTGTGATCTTTAGCTGAAATCAAATTCATAGTATGTTGTGACATTCTGACTCTTATTTAAACCTCTGTTTTAGCTGAAGTTTGTTTGTTTGTTTTTGTTTTTCTGGTATAGCCAGCAAGAAAGAGGAGGATGCAATGACTCCTTCCTGCCCGCTAGCAGTAGAAGTTCAAGCTCCCCACTCAGCCTTGGTTGACACCAAAAGTGATGTCCACATTGTTGGCCATGGGGATGGAAGTCTAGGCTCAACTTGTGGTCTCCACCAACACCACATGTAATAGGGTTGGGATGGATGTCTCCTTATCACTTGGCAGGGATGAAAGTCTAAGCTCCCTGTTTTGGGCTTTCCTGACATTATCCTGCTGGTCGGTGGTGTTGGGAAGCTTTGTTATAATCCAACAAGGGTGAATGTCTAGGCTTCCCACTTGGTTTTTGCTGGTATGGCTGGGGTGGAATAACACTTTTTTCTGTGGTGTTTGGCTGGAGTAGAGTGGTTATTTTCTAAAAGTTTTCTGTCTTTTTAGGCGGCTCCTTTCCTGATTCTTTGACCAGAGAGAGTAGGCTTTTGTTTGAGGCTGCTTTTTGGGGGGGGGGGAGGGGGTCTGTATCCATTGGCATTGTTGGACTGCTAACTTCTTCGGTTCCAAGTCTGAGATATGTGAAGCAAAAAGGAAACCGAGGAAACTCACCTCCCCCTTGTTTCTTGGGTCCTAAGTTCCCTGCCTGGTCTGCCTGCTTTTCTCTACCTTTCTGGGATGTGTCATACATACAAACATACACACACACACACACACACACATATATATAGTTTGCTCTCTCTCTCTCTCTCTCTCTATATATATATATATATACACACACATACACACACACACCAGGGTTTTAGCTGTATTTAAGTGAGGAACGTGGGGAAAACCACATCTTCCCAGAAGTGGAAGTTTATGATTCTCTTTTTAAAAGGTAATATAAAGCCCTCAAATAAAGAGCCTATTTTTGAGGATCTGACCCCCGCATTTTATATCAATTGTCAATTAACTACCCCTCACACAGTACTCAGAATCATTGGTAGGTAATAAGTAAATAACTCAAGTCCCCTTACACATGGCACTCTATGCAGTCTCCTGTTTATCACAGGCTTCCAATAGTAATCTATATTTTTGACACGACCCATTTAACTCAGGCATTCTTCTCTAATAAAGGAGGACATGTCCTTGGTCATGGAACTATATCTTGATGATGAAAACTTCCAATATTCTTAGAGGATGTTTTTCAGCCCCAATGATATATGTGCTATTAATTTGTTAGAACTAGAACATAGAGCATTGAACACTTTTATCTAAATGCCTCCAAATTCTACTTTGAAAGTTAATTTGGAAGAAACACAGAATAGCTTTATCCACTTTCAGGTCTTCAATTACTTATTCTTCACAGATACTACCTAAATGATGATGGCTCCAGCTTGGAGTTACCTTCTGAATTCCAGAGCTGTAGATCCACCTGGCCACCAGGCTGTGTAGTCTGTCTCTTTAAAATCAGTATTACCCAGCCTAGCCCATGACAAAGCCTTCCCTTTCCCCATCCACCAACCCTGCCCTTGTCTAATGTTCCCTGAGTAAAGAAATGGGTACCATTATGTAGGCAGTTGAACAAGACAGAAACTGGCAGCATCTTTGACAACTCCTCCTGTCTTGACTCATATATACCCATGCTGTTTAACAACTAGTTCTCCTAAAAAGAAAATGTATGCATATATATTTAAATTATCATGCTATGGATCTGAGGAATGTATAGCACATAGTTTACAAATAAAAAAATATACAGTGCCCTGTTGTAAATTTCATATAGCCAGTTGATTCTTATAGAATGCTTTCATTCCTTTTTGCCAAATTCTTGGATCCATAGTCAACTTACGGTTGCAACTGAGTGTATTTCAGATGTGTATATTGGTTGATAGTTCCCTTTACATTAAAGAGTAAGATACAAGAGAAACAAGTAAGATGTACGTCAAAATTTCATTCTTTTTTCAATGATGTGAATGACTTCTTTGCTGAATCAAATCATTGTTTTCACATACTGGAGGAATGTTTCCTTAATTTTGTGTAATATTAACAATGAAACATCTGCAGACATGACACACTTTTAAAAATCAGTCTGTATTATTAACATTTTCTCCAACACTTTCTTAAATCTAGAAAATCAACAACATAATAAAGAAAACCCTGATTTATAGTGTTTGACAATTACCAAGGATTAAATACTCCTGCTATGACTGATTTCAAACTGCAGACATGACATAACTGAACATGGAGTTGGAAAGACTTGTGCAGTAACACCCCATCATATGGCATTTCCCATAGAAACACAAAAGACATAAATAACATGAAGAGCACAGATAATAATAAAATGTAATAAAATAATTAGGAATTCATTACATTTGAATATTAATTTTTTAATATAATTTATTTAATTTTAAGTTTATATAATTTAATCTTTAATAATGTGTAATAACCAACTAACAAAATTCCTCAAAACCTGAAAATTTAACTATTGGCTTTCACAAACCAGTAGGAGCCAGCTAGTTCCAGCACACTACTGAAAATAGGCCCTGGTGATTCTACCCTAAAAAAAAAAACTTAAAACAGTTTACCTTCCTCCCTTTCTAACATTATTGCCCTAGCCTAAATAGCCATTGCTTTTTAATTAGACCCCCCCATACAGCCTCTACATCTGTACATGACTCTTCCCAATTTTTTCTTCAAGCTTCAGCCAGAGTAATTTTTTTAATGCCAATATGACTATGTTGTCCAATGCATTCATTAATTTATTCAGCAAATGATTACTAAATTGTATGTCCAGGGTACATTTTTAGTTGACTAGGATCAGTGCAAACAAATAACAAAAAATCCTGCCTCATGGAAAATACATTTTACTGGGAGACATAGACATGATATAAAACATAGTAAATAAATACCAGAAGGTAATGAGTGCTACAAGAGGGAAAACATGCAAAGCAAGGCAAAAGTAGACATGGTGAGGCAGTTACAGTATTAAGTCTAGTCCTCAGGATATGTCCCATAGACAAGGAGGAATTTGAGCAAAGACTTCAAGAAGGTAGGGGTGGATCCATTTGGAATGGGTGGAGGGGAAGAGGACTAGCCAGTAGGCACAAAGAGCCCAGTGCAGCACGAGTAGAGTGAGCAGAGGAGGGAGTTTAAAAAATTAAGGTAGAGAGCCAATGAGAACAGAATATGTAGGTCTTACAGGTCATTGTAAGGACTTTAGCTTTGACTCCGACTAAGTAGGGAACCTTTGCTGGGTTTTGAGTGGAAGAGTGTCAGACTTTTTCAGTAGATTGCTCTGGCTTTAAACACTTCAGCTGCTTTCCTTGTTCTTAAGATAAAGCCTAGGGTTCTTCGAATGGCCAACAGACACATGAAAAGATGCTCAACATCACTAATTATCAGAGAAATGCAAACCCAACCACAATGAGCTATCACCTCACACCTGTCAGAATGACAATAATAAAAAAACACAAGAAACAACAAGTGTTGGTGAGGATATGCAGAAGAAGGAAACTTTTGCACTGTTGGTAGGAATGTAAAATGGTGTAAGAACTGTGGAAAACAGTATGGAGGTTCCTCAAAAAAATTGAAAATAGAACTATCCTATGATCCAGTAATCTCAGTACTGGGTATTTACCCAAAGAGTACAAAAACACTAATTTGAAATGGTGTAGGCACTCCTATGTTTATTGCAGCATTATTTAAAATAGCCAAATTATGGAAACAGCCCAAGTGCCCATCAGTAGATAAATGGATAAAGAAGATGAGGTGTATATATCCACAATGGAATATTATTCAGCCATTAAAACGAATGAAATCTTGTCATTTACAATAACATGGATGGAGCTAGAGAGTATAATGCTAAGTGAAATAAGTCAGTCAGAGAAAGACAAACATCATATGATTTCACTCATATGTGGAATTTAAGAAACAAAATGAGTAAATGAAGGAAAAAGAGACAAACCAAGAAACAGACTCTTAAGTAGAGAACTCACTGATGTTACCAGAGGGGAGGTAATGGGGGAATGGGTGAAATAGGTGATGGGGATTAAAGAGTACACTTACCATGATGGGGAAAAAAGAGAAAGAAAGAAGAAAAGGCTAGTGGTCTTCATATGGCCTACCAAGCCCCAAATGGTGCCACCCTTGGCCATCCTCACCTCCTGCTACTCTTTCTCTCTCTCTGCTCTTTTTCCTTCAGATCTGTCGCTAGGACGCTTCGTTCTCAAATGGGGCCCCTGTCAGGCACGCACAGCTACCTGAACTTGCTGCTCATAATACTTAGCATACTAAATGATTGCTTTGGATTTTGTGATTAGTTCTTTATTGTATGTATTGCCTACCTCCACTGCTAGTCCCCGCTAAAAAGAAAGCTGGATTCGAGCAAGAATGTTGACTCTTTTGTTCACTAACCTATTTCAAAGAATTAGACCAGTGCTTGGCACAGAGTAGACACTCAAATATTTGTTGACTGACGGAGTGGATGTTTTATGTGTTGATATATTCCAAGTGCTTAACCCAGAGTCTGTCTCATGATAACACATTCTGCAATTTTTTTTGTTGAATGAATAGGTAATCAAATACCTGATGTGTGGATGTATTGAAGATTAAGTGAGTGAAAAAAAAGAATGAATAAGTGAATGGTTCAGCGCTATATTCCTAGTGCTGAACCCAAAGTCTGGCTCATGGTAGGCATTCTTTAATTTTTTTTTTTAATAAATAGATGATCAAGTGAATTGATGAGTGGGTGATTGAATGAGAGAATAAAAGTGAATGTATGAATGAATGAATGAATGAATGAATGAATGAATCATCTTGAGTAAAGTCAGAAGAGTTTCCATCCTCTAAGAAACATATCTCTTCTGCCCAGAGTGTGTCACTTGACCGGCCCATTAGTTCTCTACTTGGTTTCCTGCCATGGATATATTTTGAAGAACATTTTTATTAGCTTTGGAGTCACTTGCAAAGTACACTTGAATTCTCTTTTGGCTCGCCTGCGTACTTGTTCACACCTGACCTGCCATAGTTTGCGGATCTCCCTGGTTTCCTTACTTGGGCCACATTTCCAAGTGTCCCTTTGATCTCTGGCACATACTTTTGCTAGGCTTCCAATAAGGTGTTTCTAAACAGTCTCCAGATTTCCTGTGGCTTATTGACTTTTTAAATTATTCCTTTCATTTGTTTTTCCTAACCAGTGCCTACACTTGTTCTTAGATTCCCTTTATAAAATTGAGTAACCACATGATATATAAATTTTCTCTCCCAGCCCAGAATGGTCAGTGTTGTGATCACTCAGAGATACTTTTCTTCCAGGTCCTATCTATCACTCAAAGCCAAGTCTAAACTATTTTCCTTCCTTAATAATTCTAATGGCATTTTTCTAAGAGGACATCATTTATCTTACCCAGTAAGCTTATATTTATATCCATAATCGATATGTGAACAGTGAATAAATATGTCTTCAAGCAAGCCTGGAGCGTGCTGTGTGTATATGCTGTAGAATGAGTGTGTGTGTGTGTGTGTGTGTGTACACTGTGTAATGAACAGGTACTTAGAAAACCATCTCATTTTTTCAAACAAGGAAAGCCTCTAATCATGATCTCTCTTCTGGCAGAAACCCAAATCTATTCAAATATAACTCATAAAATGTTTTTGGTTCCCATCTACAGAGATCAAATGCTAGTTTGTTTCTCTTTTGTCATATGTTCACCTTCCAAGGCCTTTTTGAGGATAGAGTTCAACAACCATGTGGAAATAGGAATCATTTAATATAAAGAGAAACTTGCTTTCACTTTTTCTGACCAAACATTTCATCAGTCAGGATTTTTCCTACCTAAGATGTTTATTTTCAACCATTTCTTGCTTTATTTGGCTAAAAGGTACGTTCTTTGCTACATTTAATAGTCATGTGTATGCTAACCAAAGTAGAGATCACAGAGTTTTAATCTGCAGATTTTTACCAGACTAAAGTGAACCAAAGAACATGTTAGAAATTCGACCCTATGGTATATATATATATTTCTGGCAAATATTTTAGCAGACTGGCTAGTCTTCAAAACTTTTATATGATAAAACACATAGTCAATGTTTATTCAGATTATAGATTGTGGTGTGAATGTAAGAGATGGTGTTTTAAATAGTGAAAACTGAAAATGTACTTTTTTTCCACTTCAAACTTTTGAATTGGGTAAGTTGTAATGAAGAAGCTTTAAAATTTTGGTGATATGTTTTCTACCCGTGATATTGACATATGCACATAATTACCTTTTTTTTCTTTTTGAGATAATTTCATTATTTGTCATGTTGGCCATGGTGCACCAATAAAGCCAAAATATCATATTAGAATTCATGACAGTTTTCACATTGTATTATCAATATGTGGAAATAATTGCTCTGAGATTAAATTACATTATTGTGTATCTTTTTCATGCCTAATAAATAATGATGGATGGCTTTTATTTTCCTCACCACCTGCAACCATTTAGTCACCCCTTGATTGTTGAAGATAAAATAATAAAGGCAAGTGTTATGTTGCAGGCAGAAGAATGTAGTCAAAACAGTTGTATGTTACTTGTTTCCATTTGGATTGTTTTAGTCCCTAAAGAGCAATGCATGGTGGTCTATAAAAGAGATCAACCTAGGGGAAAACATAGCAAACAGTTCACATAAATGAGGGGAGAAAGTGGGAAAAAATAGTTTTTTTTTTCTAGTAGAACAATAATTATTTCTTGGTGCACGATTCTTAATCTGAAAATGAGTTTTTTGTTCTGCTGTGCAAATCAGTTACATGCAATTAGAATGCAAAGCAGAAGCACATCTTACTGTTTAGCCTTTTTAAAATAGAAATGAAAACAGCCCAGAAATTGTAGCAAAGTTGAAAATGCATGCTAGGTAATTTTGAAATCCAAAGACATAAAACCATGCATAATAAAAAGGCCACTCTAAACTCATTACATTTTTTGAAATTGGCAATTGGGAGGCTTAATTTTAAAATTCGAACTTGTATGTTTGGGAACTTATTAACTATATTTTGAATGGTCAATTGCATTGCCAATGTTCAGTTGTGTTTTGTTCTTCCTCCACGATACGGTTCCAATGCCTCAGCATTTGGTTTTATCTGTGTCTGACCTGTTCGCATTTTTTTTAATTGACCAATGTTAGGCTTAAGCAAAATTGAATCATGTTTTTTGGTGAAACTTTTGAATTAAAATTATAATCAGCAAATGCTCTGAGTCTTCAGGAGAAAAGAATCACCTCTCCATTTTATGATACTATGACATTTCATCTCTGAAGAATGTCAAGCTTTTTTATAAAATAAATATGTAGTGTTTGTAATGGAAACTAGTCATTTGATCATTTTAGTTACAACAGTGAGGTAAGAAAGCAAACTATAGACAAAATCTTTTTGGATATTTGGTTATGAGTCACAGGTTGACTCTTTACAGAACAGTTTCACATGTTTGGCTCTATTATCTTTAAATCAAAAGATGACAATGTTTTCAGGCATAGCAGAAACTCAGACCAGAATCTAAAGGTAATCCTATGGAATGTCAAGTTACTGCAGAGAAATGGCTTGAAAAATAGACCAACAGTCCATTATTTGACAAACGCCAAGTGAACACATAGGCTTGTGGAGTCTGTCTTTGGCTGGGTGTTCTATTAATGCTCTGCCCAGCTGTTTTAGGGCATTCATTTAAAAAGAACGGGGGACCTTTCCCTTGTTTATAGCTGTTTTGCTATCTGACTACACATCTCCCTCTATAATTAAATGCTGTGAATAAAATAAAAATAAACATAATTTTATTTGTACCGTTACTCACTGCAGAAATTACCTCTTCACATTTCCTAAGAGAATCAAAGAGCAGTCATGTCTGCTTCCTTCACATTTGAGAGAGTTATGCAGAAGTCACAGGTTTTCTAGATTCTCTGAGCCTGGGAGGAATTTTGTACATTAGCAGCCTTTGAGACACATTAATTTGCAGTGGGTACATATGTATTTATCCTCTCTTGACGATAGAGATTTTGCTTGGCCCAGGAAAATACCTTAAAAGGCCAGTCCTGCAAAACAGACTTGTATAAAAATCACCCAGAACTTACAACTTGGACATCTGTCTGTGAGCACAAAGGTACTCTAAAGAAAGTAAGATTTAGCACAGGCCACATAAGTATTCTTATCAGAGTCACCAGTCGTCTTTTTCCACCCCTTCTCCAGTGATCAGTGGAAGTCCTGAGAACCCAAGGCTTTACCCAAATGTACCTAGCCACAAACATCCTGGCCTGACTCCCTGGCAAACAGAAAATTCTAGAATGACATCCCCATATGATAGGGTTTTTTTCTCTTAGGTTATCTCTTGTCCTGATTTTCTTCAGTCAAAGTCTTTCTGACATGACCTATCAGAAGCAGAAGAAGAAGGCGGGGGGGGGGGGGGCAAGGAGAAGGAGAGAAAAGAAAAAAAGGAAAGGAAAGAAGGGAAGGAGGGAAGGAAGGGAAGGAAAGGACAGGAAAGAAAAAGAAAGAAAGAAAGGATGGAAGCAAGGAAGGAAGGAGAAGACATGTGGAATAACTGTACTATAAAGACACAAAATGGAAATGCTGAACTAGCTCCATTAAAATAAATCATTCTTAGTGCTGTAATTGTTTTTTGGTTTGTTTTTCTTTTTTTTCTTTCACACTTTCTATCATCCTAGTGGTTTGCTAGTTCTAACAAGATGTTTCCTGAGTCTGTGCTACATATATGCTGACATTCAGAAGTTTTTAATTCACACCAAAATTATTAACGTTCTCGGCTTATGTATTTGCAAGAAGGAGATGTATGAGCAAAATAATGTACATCCAAGCATGCACTAAAATATTGGAACCTGGAAACTCCCCTGCTGTTAACAGTTAATAGTTCAGTGTTCTGGGCTAACAGCAGTTACTCTGCACTTCTCAGAAAAACATTTGGGAAAAAAATACTTTTGACTAATAAAATTAGTGTTAAAATGACAGTGAATGTCACTGTATTTGAAGGTTCTTAAGCACTTTTGACATTTAAAAAGTTATACACAAAATCTGATAATTTTTAGGCAGTGTACCTATTTGTAAATGTAATTTTTAATGTAAGGGGGAAAATCACTTTGTCTAAAATATAGACAATGACCAAAGCACTACCACCAGCAAAGTAATTTTGGATTAAGGCTCTTAAAATAAACTTACTAACTGAGCAGTAAATATTTGTCCAACTGGATATTTTAAATGTTGAAATTTGTTAGTCATTGTGGTTGAACTAATGCAGCACAATGAGATTGCTTTCACTTTTTCAGCAGCTGCCTTAAGTCATGTTAGTGTTTAACAACTAGTCCTGGGTTTCAGAAAACACTGTTAGGGAAGGAAAAACAGACTCTTTGGCTAGAGTTATGAAAGGAGGGTGGGACCTTATGAATTACATGACTCCATAAGATGTAAGCAATTTTATTTTGGCAAGATATTCAGGCTTTTGCGTTTTATTTTTACACTCAATTCAACATGTGCACAAGTACCCTACAAAAGAAAAGATTCTTACTCATCTGCAGAGCACAGATTAATTAATAAATAATTGTTCCCTTTTATCTTTCAGGTTACAGTACCACGCATTTAGGAACTCTGTGAGCCATAAAATGATCTGCCCAAAGGTAAGTGACTGGGATCGCAATGTAATTACTCAAAGATGAGCTCAGATCATGTCCAAATACCTGGGAATGGAGGTCCACTCTTCTTGATGAAAAATCAAGATGATGTCATAGATCAGCTTTCATCCTTTGGTGGGATGTCTAGTGTTTTCAGTTGTCTTCAAAATATTATATAAAGCACCTAGAAAATAGTGCCTTAAGCATGATCATTTCTCAGGTGAAAGAGTACACTGAACTTATCCAAATGTTTCATTAGCAAGACGTTTATTTGGCAACTGTGAAACAAAACTGTAGAAATGACTGGTGAAATTTATGGCATCTTCCATTGGGCTAGTGTATTTTCCTTCACAATAGATGCCCTAATCATGGGCTCTAATCTGCCTATCCAGACCAAGGACAATTTCATGTAGCTCCATTATAGTATATTTTAAACTTTTCCTGAAGTTCAGGAATATATCTTTCAGAATCCGTCAGTACTTCAGAAGCATGGCTCGCCAAACCAATCAATCTAGTACAAAGTTTGTTTTTAGATTTCAAGTTCCTTGTTACTGCTTTGTAAGCAGATGTCTTCAAAGATATAATATGGTGAAGAGATTATGTGATTTTTGGGTGTAGCAATTCTGCCAGTTATAATTAAAAGGGCCAACATCCAAGTTTTGTTTTCTTTATAAACACTGCGGAGTGTGTCAGTGGCCAATCTAAAATTACCCACAGAAGAGTGTGTGCTCTCTTCTTTAGCACAAGATAATGAAGATGGTGTGTGAAACGCGCCATGGTTATAATAAGCTGATGGACTTGTGGTCCTACGCGCAAACTTGTCCAAGTGTAATTATAAGAGTTTTAAGAGAATTGTTGCTTCCTAAACTGACTAGTCAAGTGACTCAAAAGTTAATATCACTGAATTAACAACCTGACTTTGAAGGTCTACAATTGTACCTTAGAAACTATTTGCAATCCACATCACCCTTTCTTATAGGGAAAAGACATTTTTTTGAGATGGATCTCAAAGCAGGGCAGCCTATTTAGCATTTTCTCTATATATTGTTTCTGGAAAGGTGAGCTGTGTCTAAAAATGAAAAGCAGCAAAGAGCTGAGCGTCCAGTTCATTTTTCCCATGCATGGAGGAGAAAGGGTCAGTATGAACCTACTCTGATGTTTATGTGGTTGGAAAGGTGTGATTGCCATGCTCCACCTGAATCACAAGGGCAAGAAATCAGGTTGGGACCCAGAATAGGACAGGAAATATCTCAAGATGATTATATAATCACAAGCCTCTATAGCAATGGTTTTCATGTACAGAGAACAAAATCAGTATAAAAGAATCAAGGTATCAGCATATAATTCTCTCAGGGGTTCGGAGAATATCTGAGACAGATGAACATCAATGGTAGATATCTGGGTAAACCAGGGAAGCTGAGAAAACCTTTTCTCCTTCACATTTTGGTCATAATTCTTCGTAAATTCCATGGACAAACTGAGATGTCATAATGTCTTCCCAGTAATAAGTCAGGTAATCCCAGTGCCTCCTATTGGGAGTCTTCCTTGGTGGCTGGTATGGATGAGTGACTTGTAGGTTCTTAAAGGGGATTGGGTACAGAGCCACTAAAGACAAAAATATTACTCAAACCAGTCTCATATTTTGCTGTAATTTCATTTGCCGTGGATGTTCCCAGTGGCTTAAGGCAAATGTATCCTGTGTCAGACTTAACCAGATTGAACTACTAGGTGATTTATAATTGAAAAAAAAAAAAGGTGGGGGAGAGGGCAAAAAATTAAAAGTGACTACACTTGAGCAAGACAACCATCCAATCCCAAAAACATTTTCAGTGCTGAACTTTTTTTATATTTCCTTTTATTTCTGGGGTATCTGTATACTGATAGGTAATTCTACTATCATCACATACTCTCTTCATGTAAATACAGGCACATGTTTATGTTTAATCCCTTCACCTACATTGTAGTCAGAGCAGAGCAGCCTTTTCAAAAGTAAAAGGGGAAATCTGATTATTTAGTATCTGAGTAAAGAGCAAAGCCTTCTGTGGCCTGAGTAAGGGTGGACGGGCTCTGCATTCTCAGCCAGACTCATCTTACACTATTTTCCTTCATTCTCTCTACCCCACCTACTCTGGCTCTCTTTCATTTTGTCTCACACTGTCTGACTTCCACATGGTGATTGCATATCTGTCCCCTTTAGCATGGGATCCTTCCTCCTGGACTCCTCCCTAATTAAGGCAAGTACTTCTGTTTTCATGTCTGATTAGATCATGATTCTTGTGTCATGGAAATAATCATGGTTATAATTTTACATTGTATGATCAATGGTCTGATGTCTACTTCTTGGACTGGTAGCTCCATGAGGAAAAAAACCATGTTTATTTGGCTCATAATTGTATCTCCTATATGTATCCCAATGCTTTGAATGTAGACACTCAAAAATATTTCTGAGGTGAGAGAATAAATGTCCAGGTATGTTTTGATTATGTTTTTTTTCTATGTTACAAAGGCTTTATGTCTATAATATAATATCTAGTGGAGCTCCTAAGGAGTATATAAGGGGACTTATCTATTATACTGTCATTACTGGCCAGGTTAAGTAACCTTAGAGTCTATAACATCCAGTCCCAGCATTTCAGCACTTTGACATAATAGAGATTCATGCTTCACTCTTGGCACCATCAAATGTGGATTGGGAGTATGGGTTTGCTCTGCTCCACAGAGTCATGAATGGACCTGGGCTGTTTTCTCTTACTGCTCATCCCTCTGTTAAGTCTCAGAGTCCTCCCTGAATTCTTGGTATCTATCATCCAATAAACAAAGAAGCAGAAGGATGAGACCAGAAAGTGGCTGTATCACTTTTTTCCACATTTTCTCATCCAGCATACAGTCACCTGATCCCACTTGATTGCAAGGCAGGCTGGGGAATTTAGCCCTCCTAGTGCTACACATAGTTCTGTTTCTGCTACAATTAAGTATGATAACTACAATTTGCCAGCAGTTACTGGGTACTCCAAAAATCATATCATCAGTGATGTACTTAAAACCAAACTCTCATGTAAGGCAAGTGCCAACGTTAAATGGATTTAGTGGTATTGTGTCTGTCTAGGAATGTGCTACATGGTTTGGTAAATACAGTTTTCCTACTGCAGAGAATCTCAAAACAAGTACATTTTGAAAATGAACTTTGAAGAATCAACTGGAGGGTATACAGATTTTCATATTCACTTAAGGATTTTTCATTTTCATATTGTACTAGTTAATGTGCCAAAATCAAAATAGCTTTCCACAAAATGGAAGTTATACTATAAAGTTGGAATTGGTATTATCTATTGCTGAATTTCAATGGAATCTCAAACAGAGTGATGTAACTATGAAAGCAGGATCCTCTCTCTGAATGTTTCCCTAAGATTGTGTCAAATAGATCAAGAAAACGAAAGTATGCAGGGTTGACTTTTCAATCAACAGGCACAAAAAGACCCTGGTAGATAAATCAATTGAAAGAGAGCATATACAATAACTGACTGGCAGTATTGTAAAGACAACTTTTTAGGCTTGACATTGAAGATATTCTTGAAGAATAATTTATTGGAGAGAAAATCAACCTACTTATGGAACTGCCAAATTTACTGTTACTCTACCTAATGCATTGACATCAACCTTACTATTTGAGAAAATGTTTCTCTTTTTAATTTTTTCCTTTGGGAAAATATGTAGCATGGACCTGTGTTGCTCTCTGATGTAAAAAGAAGACGTTAAATTGGATTTCAGATTAAGTGACAGAGGCAGACTAAGATTAAATGCCAAAGTCATCTATGAAATCGACTTAATCATATGTTTAATGGCGACATGATTTGCCATGGAGAAATGCTTACCAACTTTGTACTTTGTCTTTACTAGTCAGCAATTCATTGAATACCTTTTATTATCTTTGCTTGTTTCTACTTGTTGGGGAGGGAGGATAGTGTCCTTGTTGGTCAATATTTTCATCCCATTGTCTCTCAGTCTTTTCTTTTCCTCACTTCTTAGACAACAAAAGGTGATGTCTAAACTTAGTTCTTTGTTTCACTGAACCTGAGATACTGTCAGTTGTAAGATGCACCATTTTTATTTACCACTAAGACAGAAAACACAGGGCTGCTTAAGCTATAATGTAATGCTTTCTTATCACCTAGAATTTTTATTCTTTGCTTACCAAAATAACAGTTTTAGACTTAGACACATTTTTATCATATTTCACACTTGTACAAACATAAAAAGTAAAACATAAGTAAAATAAATTGGTTAAAGTGTTCCTAAAATCTCCACATATTTATAGTCCAACTCTTCTGAATTCATTTTTGACAGTTGTTGATGTTTGTATTTTTCCATACACTCTCATCTTCTGTGCCATCATGAACATTAGGATCCTTAAAAGAATGCTCCACTATTATTCCCAAGACTTTCTTCCAAGTTGCTGACCCTTCCTCATGCAGTTAGTTTTCATGAGCGAACACAGGTGGTGTTAGCTCTGTCAAAACCACTGCTGGGCGGCAGTGGTATTAAGAAACTTTCCATGAAGATGTGGAAAAGTGTATCAAGAACTTGTTAAGTACTATTTATTGTTTAAGGTACATATGCAAGCATAACCCAACAGTTTATCTCAATTCCCTGATATTGTCTAGTGTTTTCATCATATAAAATATCACTAGCATTACATATATTTTCTTTATTTAGCCTTTTATAATAATACAGATGTTTAATGGTAAAGGACACTCGCAAATTCTTTTCACAGAAACAGTCAACTTTCCATGAAATTCGTGTAGGGAATGTATATTAAAATCTTTGTTTCTAGCCTTACTCAAACTTTTTTAAGTTTAAAATTTAACTCTCTGTAGCCTCTCAAAATCAGCAACAATTCACTGTGGGCATTCCTCACATATTACATTATTGTATTCTTGAAGAGCTCTGAATAAATCAGGTGTTCTTAAATAGAATCATATTTTCTACCACCTTAGATTTTTACTTCAGAATTTCTTTTCTTAATTTTTGCTAGATCTTAACATTCTACCCTCTCCCCAAGTGGGTCTTTAACTTTACCTCCCTCATTCTTGCCCTCATCTCTTTTAAAGATAGTAAAGTTATGCAAACTTTAGCTTAACTGTACTTGGGAGGACTCAGTGTTTGAAATAAGCTCCCTAGAAATATTTTTGTGAAGTCTTAAACCCCTGTGTATTGTGAATAATAAACAATGATTATCTGGTTTAGATTTGTTTTGTTTTATAGGCTCACTTACACTGAAGACATTTTGGTTTCCATTTATGAGTTAACACCCCTAAACATGTTCTGCTGAACACTATAATTGTGTCCTAACAACTTTGCCATAAAAGCAAAGAATTCCTTATTAACTCCATTATTTTTTATTTGTTTTTTTTTCCCTATGTGTTTGTGTTTTAAAATATATTTTCCATGGTAGTGACTATGTGAGTCTTAGAAACGCAACTAGACAGATGTACTGACCACCGTTACCAAGGGAGCAGTTTCCTTGGCGATAGCCAGCCGTCATCAAAGCAGTGTACGTTCTCGGTCCTTCCCACGTGACTTGCTCTCACATGCTGTCAAACTTGGGTAGTGGGAGCAGCTCTTTGTAAATCATCAACCCTCACCCGCCCCTACTCACCCAACACACCGCTGATTTTCATGAAGCAGGCAAGTAAGAGCAGGTGGTAAATAGTTTGTGATGTTCTTTGAGAAGTTTTACAAGGGCCCCAGGCCACAATTCACCATGAAGGATTTTTGGTTTCCCCAACTTTCAGTTTCAACCCAGAATTTATTCCAGTCATTTGAAGAAGATCCAAAAATATATCAGCTAATGCACAAAGGTTAAAGCTGCAAGAGATCCAATAACAAGGGAGAACTTTTGCAGAGTAAATATTTTCTGGTGGTTAAAGGGAGAGGTATGAAGAATCAGGCATTTCCTTAACCATGACTTAGAGTCAAGCTACATTGCCTCTCTGCCTGTATTCCTGCAAGTCATGAATGAGAATATTAATACTTGTTGGTATAGTATTTGATCCTCTAATAAGAGCCAATGATTAAGATTGGCTGATTTTTTAATCTTAAGAAAGGTTTGAAAAAAATATTTTACTGGGGTGCCTGCGTGACACAGTCGGTTAAGCATGGGACTCTTGGTTTCCACACAGGTCACGATCTCCAGGTCATGAGATGGGGTCCCGCAAGGGGCTCCATGCTCAATGGGTAGTCTGCTTAAGACACTCTCTCCCTCTGCCCCTCCCACCATGTTCTCTTTCTCTCTCTCAAATAAATAAATAAATAAATAAATCTAAAAATAGTATTTCGTTACATTCTTGACCCTTTAAAAATTTAAAGTGACAAGCCAACACTACAAAAGACTATTGTTTTCCCAAATGAAATTTACAGTGTAGATGATACATGAGTGTTTGCTGATAGTGAGACCCCCATGTTGCATGTCCTTATGTGTGGTGTGTCATTTTCTCTTTACAATAACTCCAGTTGGCAGACATTAATATTCCTAATCTGTTGGTGAAAAACAGACCTTGAGAGAGAAAATAGTTCACCAAAGTCTACAATTAGTAATTAGTATGAAGATTTGAACTTCAGACAGATTGACTACGGATCTCACTACTCTATAGTACTCCCTCATATATGTGCAGACATCTTCTTTTGTGTGTCAGATTAACACACCACAGATTGCTTTTCTTTTTTCCTATTCTCCTGCCTGCATACATTAGGGTAGTTGCAACCATGTATAAAATCCAAGAATTTGATATATCAGCTTCAACTTTTTATAAACATAGAAAATGAACTTTTAATAAACTTCTAAGTTTTTACCTAATCACAAATTTTAGAAACAGGGAAATAACAGTGGAGACATTCATGTACCCAAAGGTATTAAGAGACATATTTACAATATAAAGAATAGAGCAAGAGTGCCTGGGTGGTTCAGTTGGTTGGGTGTCGGACTCTTGGTTTTGACTCAGGTCATGATCTCAGGGTTGTAGGATCAAGCCTTGTGTGGGACTCCACTCTCAGAGGAGAGTCCGCTTGGGGATTCTCTCCCTCTGCCCCTCCCCCTGTTTGTGTGCATGCACTCTCTCTCATTCTCTCTAAGATAATAAATCTTAAAAAAAAAATGAGTCAGTACTCTTAAACTTAATCAGACTGTTCATCCATGGCATTCTTTTTTCTTGCACCAGAATTTCAGCATGAACTTTTTAATACCTTTTAGTTTCAGGGTCCGCATATGAAAATGCTGGTGGGGTGGGGGGGAAGAAAACAGAAAAAAAAGTAGCAAAAATTACTAATATTAGGAATTGGTTCTGAGTATGCAAAGGTAGATGAAACAATAGTTGTCATCCTACGCTGTAGGTGTTCTTTGTAGATCTGGCTGGGTCAATGAAATAAGGATTTGAGGACCACCTATATCCCCTTCAACCTGAGCAGTTTTGATCTGTTTTATATTAAAATTTTATTTGAAGAGAGATTTCTTAGGCCAAAATATTTTGAAAATAATAGTCTTAGAGAAGAAAAAAAAGATGTGATTTTTGTATCTCAAAAAGATATGTAATATACTAGATGTCATTCTCTTTTTACTAGGGACAAGAAGAAAGGAAATGGAGTTAAATAATTGTTGAAGGAAAGACTTAAAAGGAAACACTCCTTGATTCCTAGAGCACCAACGTCCTACAGAAATAGAATTTATGTGAATCAAACTAACAGAGATCTTCCCTGGGAACTTTATAGTTGATGTAGAACCTTTCAGGATGATTTTATTTTCCCTAATTTCACCTTTATCTTGCTCTAGGTGAATCGTTCTCTGGTGCCCACTAGTTTCTACATAGAGATGTTGCTATACACCCCACCCTAGTTCATAAACTAAGAATTGGGTTCAAGTGGGAGAGAATTGAACCATCATTTGAGAACGATTCCAATCAATCTGATTTGTGAATTGATTACATATGATTTTAAATATTTGTTTCTAGATGATCCTTTTTCCTTAGTATATATCTTTTAAAAATTAAATATGAAACTGTCTCCTGTCTGCCTTTCAGAGAGAATTTAGAAGCCTTTCTTAATTTGGCAATTGGGCACTAAGTATCAAGTATTTATAGAATTTTTTTCCTTCTAAAAATGGAGGCTTCTTAACTATGGCCCATTACAACTCCATCTTTAACAGCCACACTGTGGTTTGGGGTTGTTGGTTTTTGTTTTTTGTTTTTTTAAAGTGACACAACATGATTGATGTAATCTGGCATGATTCATTACCATATCAAGCATCAGCAGGACATTTTGAAAAAATATTCATCAAAATCTTTTACTGTAGAAATTGCCACTTGCAGATTCTTTTTCTGGCTAATTTCCTGCATGGTGAAACAACACCTCATTGACGTCAGAACGCATGCTTTTAGGAAGTGTGGTATTAAGATAGGTGTTCCTGAAGTCCTGGCATTGACTTAAGGTTTATCATTAAGCAGCTAAGGAATATCAGGTAAAATTCCAAAGGTGTTTCTTCCATTTACACACTATGTCTAATTAAAAGAAATAGTGTTGTGATTGGTGCTCCTGCCTACGATCCTATTTTCTGATTACAAGGGATGAAAACCCTTATGTTCAGGTTGGTTGCAGCTTAATCAGATGATGACAAAGAGAAACAAAGAGCTGGGTCATGGGCTCATTGGACTGTCCATTACTTTCTTAGGGAATATATTTGTTGCACAACGCTCAGGGCCATACAGCAAAAGTCTAATGCCTCTCTTTTTACTCTCTAGCAGACACACGTTATGAACTAGCTTCACTGTCTAGGATGTGACCAACAGTGATCCAGATGGAAGTCAACCAAAGCCCTATTTACAAACACTCTAAAACCAGATCATTCTGACAGTCACAAACTACCCAAGGCATGATTCCTCCCTCACCTGGTTTATGGTTTGGTGCCCTTCCTATGTGCAAGATAGGGGCAGGACTATAAGTCAATAAATATTCTAAGCACATACATTCCATAAGTACATTATTAGATAAAAACACTTCTTCAGTTTCAATGTAAGGCTGTTTCATTTTTGCATTTAAAACTTTTTTTAAAACATCTTCTCAAGGGTGCCTGGGTAGCTCAGTCAGTTAAGCATCCAACTCTTGATTTCAGCTCAGGTCATGATCTCATGTCCTGAGATAGAGCCTGCAGCCCCATGTTGGGCTCCACGCTCAGTGGGGAGTCTGCTAGAGGATTCCTCTCCCTCTCCCTCTACCCTTTCCCCTGCTCATGCACACTCTCGCTCTCCCACTCTCTCTCTAAAAATAAATAAATAAATCTTAAGAAGAAAAATCATCACTCCAGAAGTCCTACTCACTCTATCCATTTAAGCAGATTCATTAATTTCTGTATAAAGCTTCCTGTCAGCCAGTATTCAAACATCTTTTCAACTGGTTTTTTTAAATATTTGATGTTCCGCTAATTTCTCAGATTGTAATCCTATCAATTAAAAACTGTTTATTTTTTATCCTTCCTATAACATGTATTGTTATAATTTATAAAAGATGTGAGCTAAGGTGAATGTTTAAAGATACATTTTAAACTTAAGGGTTTTGTGTTTTTTTTTTTTTTAAAGAAAGGCCTTTTGGAGTAGCTTCACAATTCATTTTCAAAGACTATTTTAACAACAAAAATCTCTCCTGCCTCAATTTTATCTGTGTTACCAAAATACACATCAAATGTTTGCCATGACTGTATCTTTTTAGCTGCCCCACCCCCAACTTCATATTCTGTGTACCAAGTGTGGCATACAGAAAAAGCACTCATTCAAAAATGTTTATTGAGAACATAATAGGTGCCAGTCACTGTTCTAAGTCCTACTGACACACAGTGAACAAAGCAAAGCCCTCCCCACTGGGCTTATATTCTATGGGGAAGATAAGCAGTTACCAAATGCATAAGTAAATATATAATGTGTCAGATATGATGAGTGCTAGGGAGAAAAATAAAGTGAAGTGAGTATATGGGGACAAGTGGTGATTCTACTTCTTTGGTCATTTATTCAAAATATACATTTGGAACACACTTCACATTCTATGTACAAGGCACTGCACTGGGAAGCAGGCAAGACACACGCAAGCCCTGGCTTATAGCTCCTCATAGTAGACAGAAACTTAAATATAACCAGTTTATTAAGCATTCTGAACCCTGGTGGGGTAATCAGCTATAAAATAGTAAAATCATTACTTTCAAGTATGCCCTACACGTGTTTCCTTTCCTACTCCCTAATGGATATGTATGAGTTCTCCAAAAAGTACTACAGGAGTCCTCCTCAGTGAGAGTTCATCAGTGTAGCCTAAGCCCTTTTGATGCCTCAAAATTCCCCCTAGGTTCCACTCTAAGTCCCCACCCCTAGACTCTTGACAGGCAACCCTCTGTGGGGACAGCTAGCAAAACAACACAAGCCTGGTTGGTCCACTTGACTCACACAAAACTCACATGTTCTTATTGTTGATGATAGCATTATAACCTTGTTCCCTGATGTTTTCTCTTTACTTTATTGTCTCTCCCTTGTTCATTTTCTCAAACTCAAACAGGCACAAAGAGCAGAAGAAGTAATATACAAGCAAATATCCAGCCAGGGAATAGACTCCCAGTCTTCCTTCCTGCAGATACCATTTCTACAAGAAAGTGTCCTGAAGCTCTCACTCTTGGCTAGGAAAATGGAACATTCCACTTTCATTTTCCACAAGGAGGGAAGGAGAAAAGTCACAACTTTGTTCTCAATACCTTTCATATTTCAGACTCTATATAATCAAACAGAAAATTTTAAATTATGAGATATGAGAAGGAATAAGAAAATGTAACACATAATGAAAAGAAAACATAACCAATAGAAGCAGACCAATAGATGACACATTTATTGAAATGAGCAAAGGCTCTAAATAACTCTTACACAGACATGAAATGTTTTATAGGAAAAGATAGATAAAATGAGAGTATTTGTGGCAAGAAAATGGAAACTTACCAAAGAACCAAAATGAAAATTCTAGCACCAAAAAGAATGATAATGCAGTATCTATTATTTTTTAAAGTTCATGGAAGAGGCTTAGTATAAAATTGAACCCTGAGGGAGAAAGGACTAATAAAGACAGGTAAATTTAAAGTATTCATACTGAAGCCAGGAGCAGGGAGAGGTTGAAAAACAGTAAATATATGTAGAGAGCATTGACAAACTATGGGAAAACACCAAATGATCTAATTGTATAATTGGAATCCTGAAAGGAAATAAAGAGAACAGAAAAACATTTGAAGACATGTTGTTGAATTTTTTCAAGTGATATGAAAAACTTCAACCCATAGTTCCAAGAAACTCAACAAACTCTCAGCCAGTATAAATGCAAAATAAATCACAGTTTAAAATAGTCAAATATTAGATTAGACCAAGTTAAATAGGTTTCTTTTCTGAAGACCTTCTTAGAGTCGTCAGCATATATATTACAAAATTCTAATTTGAGGTAATATAATGGGCACATTTTGCAATTCTTTAAAAAAAGGAAACCCTTTTTTTTTTTAAAGAATTTTTTTTTTTAGAGGTGACCATTCCCAGGTACATATTTTGTGAAACCCTAGGATGGAGATAGGGAGAGATATTTAAACAGACCACAAATTAGAAGCTTCATTATAGTAATGTGGAGAATATGAATATAACAAATAGGTCAAGCAGGTTTTTTTAAAGATTTATTTCACAGAGAGAGACAGAAAGAGAGTCACAGCCTTGGAAGGCAGATGGAGAGGAGTAGAGGAAGCAGACTCCCCACTGAGTAGGGAGCCCAACGCAGGACTCAATCCCACAACCCTGAGATCACGACCTGAGCCAAAACCAAGAGCTGGACACTTAACTAACTGAATCACCGAGGTGCCTCAGATCAAGCAGTTTTACATAAGTTTAGAATAAATGTATAAGTAAGCAAGATGATAGGAGTATCCAATGTGAACAAAGGGATTCTGTAAGAGTAAAATACCAAAAGGGTCTCTAAGAAAAAAAATGAAAAATTCAGTGTGACAGGAGGTCAGGATGCTGCAAAGAATGGCTAAGAAAAGTATAGTAGGTTAATTTGGAGACAGCTTTGTATACCAAATGAAGGATTTTGAATTCTACCCATCTTTTTTTTTTTTTTAGTTTTGCAAGGAGTAGAATGGGGTAGACAGGGAAAAAAAAAAAGCTGGGGATGGTTAGCTTTTTTAAAAAATTTAGTTTGCCAGTTATGTGGAGACTGAACTATGAGGCCATTGGTAATGGATAACCAGTTAGAATGCTACTAAAATAATCTAAGGAGAGTGGCAAGAAAAAACAGATCTAAGAGCTATCTGTAGAATTTCTCTCAGTGGAGAAAATCATCTAATGATGATTAATTTGATGTGTCAACTTGACTGGACCAAAATCTGCCCAGATATTTGTTCAAACATTATTCTGGGTATATCTGTGAGGGTGTTTCTGGATGAGACTAACATTTAAATCAGTAGACTGAGTAAAGCAGATTGCCTTCCCTCATGGGAGTGACCCTCATTCAATCAGTCAAAAGTCTAAATGGAATAAAAAGGCTGACCCTCGCACAAAGAAAAAGGAATTCCTCCTGCCTGACTGCCTTGAGCTGGGACACCAGTCTTTTCCTGCATTCAGATTCAGCTACAACATTGGCTCTTCTTGAGTCTGATCCTGCTGGCTTTTGGAGTGGTGTTTACCTTATTGTCTCTCCTGTTCCTCAAGCCCTAGATTCTGACTGGAACTACACATTAGCAATCGGGGTCTCCAACTTGCTGACTGCAGATCTTGGGACTTCTCAGCCTCTATAATTGCTTGAGCCAATTCCTTATAATAAATCTCTTTCTATACATACGTACATTCTACTGGCTCTGCTTGTCTGGAAAACCCTGACTAATACATACTGTGTTGAACATCTGACCACTTTTGTTTGGAGAAGATATCTCTGAGCACATGGCTGGAATGGGAGTGAAGCTAAGCTACAACTCAACTTGCCTAACTTACTAATCAACAGGGATTTGGGGGTGACAATGAGAATGACTATGAGAGGGGGGAGGAGAACAAAGCAGAGAGGGAGGAAAGACCCTATAACATGATGGGTTTTTTGAATCAGTTCACAAGTCATGATGTGGAATAAGCAGTGAGCCCTGATGTCAGTTCAAAACTGCTGAGGATCCAAGGTCCACGGGATGCTGGAAAAGCAGCTTCCTGCATAAGAGAAGCCTATGGCCAAAGTAGTATCTCCTGGAAAACCCAAATTTCATTTGGAGGGGAAAGGAGGAAGGATTCTTTAAAGAGAGTTAGTAACATTTGGTTAGGTCTCACAGGAATGTCTCAACTCAGCCCTGGTTATTCATCCCTTCACCCCAGAGTTCAATTGTACCCCTGCCGAAAAAAGTTATGTTCAAGTCCTAACCCCCAGTTCCTAGAATGTGACTTTATTTAGAAATAGGGTCCTTGCAGATGTAATCAAGTATAAGGAGAGACACAGATACTCAGACACTCAGACACACACACACACACACACACACACACACACACACACTGAGAGCACCATGTAAAGATGGAGGCAGAGACTGGAGTGAAGCAGCTGCAAGCCAAACAATACCCATGATTGCCAGCAACCACCAGAACCTAGAGGAGTTAAGGAAGGATTCTTCCTTAGTGCCTTCAGAGGGATCATGGCTCTGCAGATGCCTTTATTTTGGACTTCTAATCTCCAGAACTGTGAGAATAAATTCCTGTTGTTTTAAGCCACCACAAAGTGGGTGGCAACTAATATAGAAGAAGTATGGGTCTAAACCATATAAAATTGTTCTTTTTCTAAATATAGATGAATGTCAAGCCATTTCCTATAAGTTAGTCTATTATTGCTTTTTAGATGATGATCTATGCTACAGACATGTAAATTCACATTTCCAAGGTCACTTCCAAGGTAGGAATAGGCAGAGCCAGAATTGGAATTCAAAATCTGGCTCCAGAGCTCATAGTTGGATCACTTTGACAAAATAATTAGGCAGAATTCCAGAGTGTAAGTGAATGATAAGTCTGGGAGGATTGGTTTTCCTTTTTATGTTTAGCTTTACTTTGCTTCTCTTTTTCTTGTACTATCATCACTGAGGAGCAGGGACCTATTTTCATCTAGATCACATGAAACAGATGTTGATGAACATTAGAGAGAAATGGGAAGATGTTGTGATAGACTTGGCCTCCATGTCTACAGCATTACAACTATTTTGAATCTGGTTCTGGTTTTATTCTCTGAGTACAGAGCCTTGTGGTAAGCCCCTTTGCTAAGTGCATTTGATGTTGATGCTATACATTTCTCCAGGTGCAACATGGACTACAAATATGTTTATTGGTTCAGATCCTTGGAGTGGCCTTACATGGGAAAAAACATATATATGTAGTATAGTTTCTGCACATCATACATACATTGATGCAGCAAACTCTGAAGTAGACCAATCATTAAGCCTTTTACAAAAAACACCACCTCATTAACTCATATATAGCCTCAATTTACCTCCTTTATCTCCCACGACAACCAGAAGTTCTACCTTTCAGTTATGTAGGGTTCTTCAGAGAACCCCTGTGTACTCTCTTGGATTTTTGAGGTCAGTTAAAATTGACACTTATCAGAAGGTGATTTCATACAAAATCTTTCTTCATGTTGGTTATACCTATTCTTACTGACCTGCCAAGACTTCTGTTACCGGTATCAGGAGTTCTTAAACTTCTTGAGTTGAAGAACATCTTAACGATCATTTTGACTCCCCAGAAAAATGCACATAGGGTAAAACATTGCTTACGAGTTCATGGATTTGATTAATCTCCTGAAATCCATCCTGTACCATCTACCTTCAAAAGGGATTCTACTCTTGAGCTTTAGGGCCTAAATAGGTAAAATATCATGAGGCTATGATGTGAAAAGTTGGGTTAGAAATTTTTCCTCTTGCAAGTGAAAAACACCCACACTTAACTGGCTTAAGGACTAAAACAAAACAAAATAGAACATGGTGGTGAAGGTAGTGGAGGAGATACTGGTTCACATAAATCTAGGGGTAACACTGACAGGGCCTGACATGATTTGGCCAAGTTCCCTCTATTGCCTCTGCTTCCTCTGGGTTGGCTCTTTGCTGAAAAGATGTAGTCAAAGATGTCTGTCAGCAACTATTGGGGCTATTTTCTTCCAGGCACCCATCCAGCAGAAAAGAAAATACTTCTTCTTTTAACTATTGATCAAGCATCCTTGGCTTCAGGGATTCAACCATCCTAGTTAAGATGCTCATTTGTAAACCAATCACTACAGCCAGGAGGGGTGGACTCATTTTGGCCTTCTTATTCCAGAACTGGAAGTGATATCAGCTTCCCCGGGGATAAATGGGCAAGGAGGAGAATGTAAATAGAAAATTAGACAAAAGGGAGTAGACCCTGGAAGACCAAGAACAGCAAATGTCTACCACAGGATATACATTAGGGTTTGCTTCTGAAATTTATACATGAGTCGTGGTTGATAAATAACTCATTGGTTCCCGGATGTGGATGGCCATGATCAAATCATGCCACTTGAGTCCCATCAATGTGTACCCTAGTGAGCCAATATCAGTTAGTCACTGGTGAGGAGCCTGTGCCCTTCCCCTCCACCAGTATTTTTAAAAAGGTCCCACTGAAGTCATTTATACATTTTAGAGTACTTAATGTGCCCCAATGGGCCTGCAGCAAAAGATGCATTTTGAATTATCTAATGAGTAAATGGGGCATTTAGTTAGACACAGTCTAATTACTTTAGGTCTTTGTAAAATATTAATTTAAGACAACTGCAGCATTAAGGAGTAAGTTTGCCAAGTGGTGCTCAGTGATTTAGCTTTGTGACTGCCATTAATATCAATAGAAGTCTCGCAGCTCGCTTGCCGCCCATTGCTTTGGAAATGTACCCTAAGGTATAGAAATCAGCTACTGTGAATTTTTTTTTTCAATTAATGTTCCAGGAGGAAGTGCAGCATTTAATTTTTGTATACAAGTATATCGCCTTTATTGATGAGCCATGGTCTCGGGGGCTTACTGATGTCCATAATCTCCAGTCTGCCTTCCATGCTCTGCCATTGCTGTTGTTGAATGTCTGGTGTCAATGAAATCCCCAAATTCTAGAATACTCCTGTAAGGATAAAATTGATTTTTTTCAACAGGATAACATGGTTTGCCTTGGAATTAAAATACCTTTCTAAGAAAACACATTGTGAATATACCATTCCAGATTTGTTTGGGCGTTTTCCTAAAGATGACAGGTAGTAAGTATAAAACATGTGACATGAACCCTGAATAACGCTGACTTGCCACTCACAAAAAAGTATATCAGAACAACCCTGGAGTTACCTCAAGCTGGACTGTCTTGTATAGGACAACCCCCTAGCTTTTGACTTGGCTGGTTTGGTCCCAATGGAAGGGAATGAACTGGTGGGTTTGTATGCCATTCTAAAACGTCTGACCCTTTAGAGTGCTTTCTCCAACATCCATCGGTGGCTTACTTGCTGACACCGCTTTATTAGCCTCATTTAACGAGTCCTCCAAATATGATGAGGAAGATATTCTGGGAAATAAGTACTCATCCTTTGCTCCTGATCCTTGCACCATCTCAGTGCTCAACTCTAGACAGGAGTGGCGGCCATGATGTCATGATGGGCAATGAGCTGCTGTTGGGATGGGAAAGGCTATGGAGGCGTTGTAAAATGAACTGTGCTGTGTTTTGGGCTGGCTGCAGGGGAGACTCGCTGATAGGGAAGTAGTAGTTCATAGGACAAGCCCAAATCCCCCAGAAAATGCAGAAGTTTCCCTGCTAGGCTTTGCAGTAAGTTTTAAGAAAACTTTGTGTTGATTCTTTAGCATGGAAACAACACGTATCATGTAAGAGAACAGGTAGCAAATGCGTACTTTTGGAAACCATCCGGGATGGTCCATTATCATTCATGAATTTACTTATAGCCATGCCACATACCTTCACGTCTAACTTCATTCAATTCCTTCTCTTAGAAAGTCCCTGGTATCATTAGTGTCTGGATCCCTTTGCAAATTGCAAGAGCTAATTTAATTTGAGGGTGGGAAGGCTAAGTCTCTATGCTCCCTTTCAACTCCAACAAATATTTCATTGTTTGTAATGCCTCTTAATACGCTAAATAATATTTATGCCGCACTCTACAACATTTTATAACTTTCTTCTAATTGCCTTAGCAGTCTTTAAAACCAGAGCTTAGCACTTCGATAATAAGCGTATTAATTTGTCTAACGTTTAAGTTCTTACAAAGGAAGAGACAAGCATTAATTTTGTTTAGTTAAAACAAGCTTTGCTTTTGAACAGCAGGTGGTAATTGAAACAAAACAAGGACTCATTAGAGGAGCGTCTGGTGGCTCATGATACAAACAGAGCACACTAGAAAACCCAAACACAAGAGCCCTGAAATAAAGTGGTCATCATCTAATTAACAGAACATGTTTTAATTACCGAGTAAACCATGCAGCGCCGTGTGTCAATTTAACTGATGTGCTAAGTGCCAGTTTACAATATCAGAAACAGACAAATAATTGGAATCTAATTACATGCAGGTCTATTGCACACCAGCGCCTCCAGCCCATCTTAATAAACAAGTTTTTACATCAAACCATGAATAGCAAATACAGCCGTGCTGTTAATTGCTACATTGTGATATTGGGACTTTGCCAGCTCTGACTATTAAAATAAGCTCTTGTGTGGATTGCAGTTCCTCTGCTACGCTTTAATTAGAATCAAATGAGAGGCAGAGATCGGGCTGTATTACTGCAATTCAATATATGTAAATAAGATAACTGGCTAATCTTTTTATTTTATTTCTGAGCCTCCATGCAATAGGCGGTTTAGTTATGGTAATAGGTTATCACTTTGCAAATGAAGTAGACTTGCTCTGTGAGATGAATCAAGAAACATGTAATCTTTGCTAGAGAGTCTAAATATTCCCCATCATCACACATGGGATCTGGAGAACTTTCTTGCCCAAGATATATGATGCTATAGTTTTAATGCCCATATTGGCCTAGTTTTTCAGCGATAGCTTTTGATGTCGTATTTCACTTGTCTAAATAAACGCGTGATCCATAACTTGCTATTTACGATGCTCAGACAGATATTTCAAGATAAACTCTTTTAATGGAGAATCATTTGTTTGAGTACTTGAAAGGTTGCAGAGAAGGTCTACATAAATACTGTATAATGCAAATTTTAAATTAAGACCGAGGCACAGATAACACTCATATTTCATACTGTATATAAATGTGCTGCTTGTCAGAGAACTAATCAAGGATTCAGAAATACTGAGTATGAAAATGTCATCTATGGTAGGGATGCTGATAGGCCATTTTTCTGTATTTTCCAAATAGGGAAAAAGATGGTATAGCTATTGTTGAAAAATTACCAAGTAATGATCTCCTGGGAAGATCTCCTTATGTTTCATTAGAATTGTAATTAGAAGTGGCCATGACCTTGGGAAACCTGCTTCAGAAGCAAGCTCTCCTCTCTTTTGCTTAAGAAAAACCTCTAAGTTTCCCTTACTCGTGGGCCCCAGGCAGTGTTAACTGAACTCCATAGAAAGAACATAATAAAGCATTTAAAATGCACTTCTCTGCTGCAATAAACTGAAATAAGCAAATACAGAATGGATTGTCATACACTTAATTTTAGTTGTAGTTTGTCATTGTGAATTAAAACCATCCCGAGCCTTATTTCTTGGAGGTATTTTGTGCCATTTCCTAGATTGAGCCAGTCCTTAGAAATATCTTCTGATGAAGATGAGGGTGCTTTATTAAGTATCTAGCAACTCCCAGGACTTCCAAGGCAACCCTAAGCCATTTTCAACTTCTGCCTTGAAGTACTCAAGCCAAGCCACTCATTGGCTTGAGCTAAAGTCAGCCTAAAACAATGCTCTGCAAACTTGGCGCGGGTCCTTGCCTATTTAAATTTCCATCACACCATTGTTGAATGCTCATGCCTTTCATATGGTTTGCCTGGTGGACGTGTTCCAACTCCCAGAAGGGAGCAAGTGCACCACACAGAATACTGGGCGAGCCCACATGTTTCCAACACCTCATTGGATACTTTAGTGCAGGGGTAAAAACATTCCTGGTACTCATGTTGTTGGCCAAATCACAAAGGATTTCAGGCTGGTACCTCATCCATCTCGGTTCATAGATGAAACGGAGCCTCCTGGTCAATTGTCTCAAAAACAAAAAACAACTCCACGTATCCCCTGGTTTTCTCCCGTCCTCTGTGCCTTCTACAAAACCATGCCAACCCCACTAACAATATATAATCAAAATGTTTAAAATGCAGAGTAAATGTGTATTAAAAAAAATGCACAGGGGCTGGAAAAGGAATGTAATAAGGTTAAATTTTACAAGCATAATTCCATATGTTGAAAGCATCTTGTAGTTATGTCGAATACAGATGAAGCTATAAATTACCTGAGAATCAAAAGTGTCAAGTTTCAGGCTAATGCTGAATATATATATATATATATATATATATATATAGCTTCAGAATTCTTATTAAAATATGAAAACATGCTAAACATAGAAAAGCTAACAACTGCACCAAAAGTAAGACAAAGTGCTACCAATGTCTGCCAACTGGTATTACTCACCAGGGCAATCAATCACATATGAGCAAACCTCTATGGCAGGCAACCAGGAAAACTGAAACCCACCTCTCCCCCATGGTTGTCTTATTTGTGGTTACTTTTGCAAGGATTCCACATTATTCCATTTGCTTGCTGTTAACCCTGAGAGGGCATGGTTAGCAAGGGGAAAACGTTTATTCAATTATAACGTCTTTATTTCTACTTAAAACGCATACAAAACTGTCAGCAATAGACAAATTAATACTTTGGACCGAATCATGTGCTCAGTTTATTCTATATTTGAATTCTAATAAATTATGTCCACGTTATTACAAAAAATTATAACTGACATGCTGTCAGCGCTCCACATGTATGGGCCTAGAAATATACATAACGCTTTGAAAGCTGTCGCATTCAGTCCTGTTGGAAACATCACCCTCATTTGCTAAGCAGTGTGGTTATGGCTTTGGTGGGCGGTACTTTTCCCCCACATATAAGCCCATGATTCCGAATACATCTTAACTCTAGAGAAAAAGAGTGTCTCCCTTAAAAGTTGTAATGATTTGTCATCAGATTCCACATGACGTATGGAAGTGGTTTCTTTCTAAAGCACCATAGGCTAACTAATAATATGGGCTTATCTGGTGAACTAAAAATTGGTAAACACTTTCCAATCTACATGACGACAGTGCTTCTGGCACCTCTCAAGGGGTCTTCTTCAATATTTGGTGAAATAGCATCTGCTTTTGCTAATTTGGACACAGATGGTGGCTCTTCACTAGAAGCTGAAATAACTACCACAAAGGTAAAAATGTGACTTCTTAAGGATAAACGGTGTGTCTTTACTGGGAGAAATGTTTTTGGTAATCACGCATTTCTTTCCCTTGCATCTCATGGGAGCTTGCTGTGTGTCCAACATGGTGCTAGATGCTGGTGGCCAAGGCCCTGCCTGCATAGAGAATATCATCTGGGGAGAATTCAAACAGCAAGAACTAAGTGTGAGGATTATGACCAAATGAGCAAGCAGCACTGGGTTCCAGGCCCACAGTGCTGGAAGCCAACATTCAGTTTTCAACAAAGGAACAATTGTGTAAGTAAGCATTTTGATGGCCTCCAAATCCTAATAAACATGTATGGAGTTAGTCATGCTTAGACCACAGATCTTGTATGTTTTTCTTAGAGCACATGGTTACAAGCAACAGAAACCAGTTCTGTTCATGGAAGTAAAAGGGAGTTTTTTGGAGGGAAATTTGAGGTGCAGACCCACAGAATCAATGGGCAGTTACAGAACTTGGCTTAAAAGTGGATGGGAATAGAAGTCTGGGCAGCAGGAACCAGGACTGAATAGTAGAAATGGCCATGGTGAGCTGGCTGCTGACTTCTGAATGGTCTTTTCATCCTCATGTTATCTGCTCAGGATCCAAAGTTCTGGGAAACCATTTGCAACTGGTTGAGCTTAGGTCTTGTACCTCCTCCTAGGCTCTCTCCAGGTAAGAAGGAGGTGAAGGTAATTCCTCACTTGCTTGCAGTGTGGGACCATCACGTGAAATGAAACGGTCCTTTCACCAAGAATACATGCAAGAGGGAAGAGGTCATTTCACTTCCCCCATTCAAAATGGCGGTACGTGGAAAAGCAGGAATGGACATGAGGCTACAAGTGACCACAAGATATGCTCAACCACCTCTTGTTTATTTGTTCAGAATCTTGAAAGGAAATGTCTGTCTTTTGAATGAATCAAATGCTAGTAGTTTTCTTATAGTGTTATATTGATTTCCGTGACCAACTAGTTTTGGATCAATACAGGTTGTGAAAATGACTCTATCACACTTTAAAGGGGGTAGTTTCTGAAAGTACAAATTTTAAGTGCTTTAATTGGTAACTATATTTAGGCAAAAAATATCCTCAATATAAATTTCTAAATTTATGAATTCATAAGTAAAGTGCAGTATAGGGATGAGAAAATTACAGCATTTTAAGTTAGAGATTCTGCCACTGGGAATCTTAGTAAGTTCTTAGGAACTGTTGTTTTCATTTGTATGAAAGTCACACAGACCAAAGGACATATATGTAAGTATTAAAAAGAATTGTACTAAATGCAATGTGGAATCCTTGATTAGATCCTGGAACAGGAAAAAAACAAAAAACAAAACAACAAAACAAAAACCTGGTAAAATCCAAATGAAGGCTATACTTTCACTAATAGTATTGTTCCAAAGTTACTTTCTTAATTTTGATAAACATTCTATGGTTGTATACAATGTTGCCACAAGGGGAAGGTGGCTAAAGAACAAATAGGAGCTCTGTAACCTTTCTTTGCAACTCTTTTGTAAGTCTAAAATTATTTCAAAATAAAAAGGGTTTTTTCTTAAGTGCCAAATTCCATGCACATAGTAGGCATTCAGTGAGTGTTAGTTACATCCTACTAATCTCCCTCTCTTGATCTTGAAATATTTATGTTGACTTGTTTCCTGGGACAATTTCCTATTGTTCTTTCTTTAATGAATCTCTCTCTAGGTGCCAAGAACAAAAAAGGGAGAGGGAGAAAAGAAAAGCCTTAGTCTAATTTTGCTCTGTTTTGTTGTGAGATGAACTTATTCTTTACGAAATGTCTAGACATCTGTCATCCCAGGGCATCCTAATATTGGCACCACAGAAATACAGTGTTAATGACGATGACATATTTACTTAATGAGTTCTATTAGGTAGCTAGTTACTCCTTCTTTTGCTTTTACTTCTAAACAAAACTAACACTGTCACACATCTTGAGAATGTTATAGTTCATCTCTAACGGATAGAATTTTGTTCTTATTTTGTTAAATGTTACATTTACATAATTGTGTATGTCACTGATGTTGATGAGGATACACCAAAAAGTGAAAGTTATTCTACCTAAAGAATAGAGAATCATTAACCTAAATCCAGTATAGGTTTCCCCTCACAGTGATAACTCACACTATCCAAAATCAGGAACCAAATAGATTTTAGGTAATGAGGGTGAGTTTTCTTATTCTGCTCTAAGATTAGTCACTTATTCTTCACACAGAAGTTACACTGGTGTCAGGGATGATTTTTTTTTTTCCGTTAAATCACAGAGTATGTAGCTTTAGAAATTCCTGACAGTAGGCCAGATAACATTGCTTATGGTTGTTTTCATTTTTTGTAGTTAAGTGCCCTTAAAGTTTTATGTCTTGGTTATGTTATTCAATTCTAGTTAAAACCAGAAAGTGACTCATGAAATAGCACCTGGTGATTGAAGAGTTAACTATGGAACTTACTGTTGTCGAAATATTCTTATCTCTAGACACAAAGATATTTATATGAAAACTGCATTCTTTGTGACAAACCAGAATCTTATTTTGCTGTGGCCAAATGTAATGGACATCTGTTGTTTTTGCCTGCCCAGCACATATTCCTCCCTTTACTATTAGCAGAGGCTGCATTTTGGGGGAGGTCCCACCCCTTTAATCCCCTTAGTGCATATGGTTTTGGGAGGACCCTCATCCTCGCCCACACTTGAAGGGTGGACCCATGACTCAGACCAGGCCAGACATCAGAGTCTTTCCTCTTGGCCACAGAGATTGGCTCAAACTGAGCTATGATCCCAGCCAGACCAAAGAGATGCAATTCAAAGAATCATATTGGAATGACTGGAATAAAGAAGCTCTTTTTCCTGGAAATGAATCCAAGAGGATGTCAACCTGGAGCTACTGGAAGTAGCCTTGTGAAAAGCTCAGCCCAGTGAAGGACCAGCTGAGACCAAATCTAGTGACATCATTTGAACAATACCTGGATCCAGCCATCCTGAAGAGAAAATAATTTTTTCCATTATTCAGGAAATAATCCTTTGTTTTCCCCCTTAAACTAATCTGAATCAAGTTTGTGGGGTTATGTCTCTTGCAACAAACATAATTCTACCTAATTCATAAAATGTTCATGAATATTCTTCTTCCTTAATGAATCTAACTCAGGTGAAGTTTGATTCCATTCATTTGATAAATAGGTACTGAGTACATATGACACAAACGAATAAAATGAATTAAAAGATTTTACTAGAGGGTGCCTGGGTGGCTTACTTGGTGAAGCGTCTGCCTTCGGCTCAGGTCATGATCCTGGGGTCCTGGGAGCAAGTCCTGCATTGGGCTCCCTGCTCAGGGGAGAACCTGCTTCTCCCTCTGCCTGCTGCTCACCCTGCTTGTGTGCTCTCTCTCTCTCTCAAATAAATAAAAATCTTTATTAAAATAAATAAATAAAAATGATTTTACTAGATATAAGCTGAGACCTCAAATGAAAACGTGCAGAAAATTTTGTAGAAATTGGTTGACTTTTTAGGGCAAGAGAAAGAGAAAGTCTGAAATTTCTATTGTCTTTTCTGTCAATAGAATGTTACGCTTTTTTCTCATGGGAGGTAGTTAGGGAATCCCTAGAACACACTATTTAGGAGCTTGGGTTTGGGCATCTGATGACCTGGTTTAAAGTCTGGTTCTGTCTCTTACTCACTGTATGACCTACAAATTACTTAGCCTCTCTTAGTATTGGTTTTCCTGTCTGTGAAGTTAGCACAATCGTACATTTCTTCAAAGACAGAGAAAACACATCCAAATTATATATTATGTCTGGTGCATAGCATTAAATGGTATTTAAAAATAATTACATAATATGTGATTCAATATAGCTTTTCGCCAATTTTAGAATCTTTCATTTGGTATCCAACAAGAAAAGGATTAGTTTAATTTACATCTCCAGCCCATATTTTATTTCTGTGCATCAGATTCTATGCAGATATACAAGTGCATACTGGTTATGGCCACTTGAGTTTTTCACAAGCATGTGAAATTTACCCCGCTCAAAACCACATTCAGTATTTCTCCCTTGCTGTCAATCCACATCGCTTTCTGCAGTCTCAATTTCAGTAAAGACACCATCATACACCCAGAGTCCTGCTCACTCCCACATCAAATCAGTGACCAAATTAGCCCGGCAGCCTTCCAACGGTCTCTCTGCTTCTTTCTGTTTACCCCACATGAGCTGCTTTCCACATAGTAGTGAAAGTGATCTTCTAAATTAACACACTTCCTGAAAACCAACCATGGTTTCTCACTGCTCTTAAGATGGAGGTCAGCTTCTTAGCATGGAGTACCTCCCCTCCTGATCTAGCATCTTCACCACTCTCTACTCTTAACTCTTCCCAACCAGACACCTCACCATTCCACAGTCCAGCCCCAGAAACTTCTCTTATCCCTCCCATGCGTGCTCTGTTTTACTTTATGGAGTTTGTACGTATGATTTCTTTTGTCTGAAACAGCACTGACTTCCCTCTCCTTATATACCTTCCATGGGCTTAACTTCATTTTTATGTCCCAACCTACCTTTTACTTCTTCCAAATGTCCCAGCCTTCCTCCATTCATGGCTACATTGGGTGACACTTGTACTCTCCTGTACTCTCCTATCACAACACCTGCCATGCATTATATTTTACTTCTATATGGATATGTAGATAGAGCTATGGCATGATGAATAACCAAATTCATTGTCTATTCTATCTCCAGGAGTTCTTCACTTGACCTGACTAATCTCCAAGTGGTCCATTAATAGAAATTTGGGGGCGGGGGAGGATATTTTATGGACGTAGTTGGGAAAAAAAAGTGACATCTTTTTTTCGTTGACCTCAAACTGAAATTCATCATTTCCTTCCCTTATGAATGGAGGCAACAAAACACAGTAGTAACAGCAGCTGTGATTTTGTCAACAATAGAGCATAGATATTTCATAACACATTACAGTTATTACTGATCTCTTGAAATATTTATGTTCATCACTATTATGGTAGTCATAAGACATGCCTCAAGAATTTATTTAATACGTTCATAAAGAAACACATATATTATTATATCAAAATTTTTAAATTATTTAGACAATTTCATTATCATTGGTTTTCTTTATAACCCCATGTATTTAATGTATTTAAAACTAATATCCTAAGAAGAGGTTCATAGTCTTCACTAAACCTCGAAAGGGCTCTATGGCATAGAAGAGGTGAGAACTCCTGCACCTGATTAAAAGCTCTGTGAGGCCCAACCCCATTTTGCTGAATTGCCACCATATCCCCAGGGCCCTGAACAAAGCCTCGCAAATGGCAGGTGCACAATAAGTTGTACTGAACTGAATTGAGATGAAATCTGAATCAATTTTAACTGGGCATTATTTGGATGTCCACTCCCCATGAATCTGGACAGTTCTCTTGTCCCTGGAGGACAGGTGGACCCTGTGGTAGCGGATGGCTTATGTCCCATTCGGAGGTGTGTCAGGTGATGTCCTACAGTTATGTGGCATGAGCTCTTCCTGAGAATATGGCATTCAAGTTTACAAAGACAGAATACAGCCAATTCCTTCCCTATGTAAAAAGCAGCTGGCACCCTTGAGTGATGCCGAGACATGTGAGTAACTGTCACAGAACAAGTGTGATCTATTTTATAAAGTCCTATTTTAAATTTGACGTGGAGCCAGTTTTTCAACTGGTCAGCTCTCATGCCAACATCTGCTCCAAGCTTTGTTCTTTAGTGCATCATGGGCAGTTTGTGCAACAAAAGACGTTGTCAGACAGTGGTTGTGCTCTGGGGCCAGCTAACAGCCACACTCGTCTCAGTTATCCAGAATAGGTATCCAAGCAGCAGAAAGGCTCCTTGATCAAGTCACTCCAAGCACATTGCAACTGACAGCATGGACTTTAGGGTAGGCTCTTGAGACGACCTTTATAATTTTGTTCCTGCAAAAGTGTTTAAAGAAGTGATGCAGATCAAAGACTTCTAAAAACTATCAAATACATCTCAGGAGACCTCTAAGAAGAGCTCTTTCTTGAAGTAAAATTGGACTCGGGCATCTGTCCATTCAACACGGTTTTGAGAATCTACTATGTGTCAGTAATTCACTGTTTTTGAGGTGAATCAGTGAGTACATCAGTGGCAGGAAGAATTAGGACAAGTTTTTCTGTCTGGTGTGAACTTTTAGGTCTCAACCAAACAGGTAGGAGCAGTGAGGACTAGCAGAGATACCTACTTCACCTTTTATGTGGTATCCCTTTGAGTCCCCAGAGCCACCAAAAATGACTCTCACTCCAAAGAGGAAGAAGAGCAATCCAGAGATGATGTTTTTGAAAGTGCTGACTGTGGAAGACCCAGGCCCTACCTTAGACCACCTGAATCTATGGGGGGGGCGGGGGGAGAAGTGGGGAGGAAGGGAGGGGGGAGGCACAAAGTCCTTCTAATGCATACTAAATTTGAGAACTATTGTTCTGGGAGTTTTAAGGAAGTTAGGAGGAAGTCATCTCATTCAATGACATGGTCTCTATCATCTCAAAAACCTACAAGCCAGATGGCTAACATTGCCAGATGGAGGGGCACAAAGGAGAAGCATGAGTGTGTGGCTGGGAAACTCATTATTCCCCCCTCACCTGGGAAATTGATCTTCAACTTTCACCCATGGTGGTAAATATGTCCATGTAGTTTGTCATCTCCAACAGGTTGGTAGGGACTATTTGCAGCGCTGTGTGGTAGACTCTGAGTCCACTATTCGACTCAATAGGAAAGAGTTTCATAATCAATTAGCATTGTCAGCTGCGGACTCTCCATGGAGGTAGCATACCCCTTATACTTTTGCTACCCGTCATTGCCTTCCTTCAGCCTCCATTGTTTTCAGGAAGGAAGGAAAGGCATGCCTGCAAATGTCTAACTCGGCTCCAACTCTGAAGAGGATGTAGGGTTGGATAGGAAGTAAGCAGCTTTTAAAATTATACCATTGTGAGTTCGCCTGCTCCGCGGGGATCTGTCCACTTTTGCATCTCTCTGCTGCGGGGCAGATCATTGGAAAGCGTGGTCCAAGAGGGGAAAATAAAAACAGAATTTGTTTTGAAATAAAACAAGATAGATGTACAACCTTGCATGACCTGCCTCTCTTTCATAAGTTGAGTGTCAATGGAAAGTCATTATACCCTTACTGCTCTAAATAAAACACTACTTACTTTAGAGATGAGTTATCTTATGTAGCCAGGGTTTACATTTTATTGTAGAAGACTCCCTTAATCAGTAATATTTGTGTGCTAAGGCAGTAGAAAAGAAAACTGGTAACTGGAATCATTCACTGTTAGGGAAAATTTGTGTGAAACACTTTGTTTATTTGGCTATTGTTTTGTTTTGTTTCTATATTCTTTTTTTTTTAATGGATAACTTTTTTTAATTAACATATATTATTTGTTTCAGGGTACAGGTCTGTGATTCATCAGTCTTACACAATTTACAGCACTCACCATAGTACATACCCTCCCCAATGTCCATCACCCAGCCACCCCATCCCTCCCACTCCTCTCCAGTCCAGCAACCCTCAGTTTGTTTTCCTGAGATTAAGAGTCTCTTATGGTTTGTCTCCCTCTCTGGTTTCATCTTGTTTCATTTTTCCCTCCATTCCCCTATGATCCTCTGTCTTGTCTGTATTCTTTGATCAAAGAAAAGTTCCAGTATCCTTTGCCTGAATTGTTCAATGTTGTTAATGAATGATTATATACGAGCATATTTCTAATGCACAAGGATATCAACAGCAAATACCCATGCACCTACCACCTACTTTTAGAAATAGTTCCACTCCAAAGCCCCAGGGCACCCCTACTTGATTGGATGCCCCCATGGCCCTATGCTAACCTTTCCAGAGACAACCACTATTTAGCCACCTTGAAATTTTTTAATTACTTAAGGGATGCAATAATTATAACTCCTTGCTAGGCACACTCTTGAAGCTTTCCCATTGAAAATTCTCTGGACTGGTTATTCATGATTGAACTCCTGATTGTTTTCACTTGTATTCTTCTCAAATGGCTAAAATAGAAAATGCTCTGGGTATAACAATAAACCATGTTTCATTATTGGGGCAATGGAGGAAAAAGTTCTTGCCACTAAGTTTCCAAATATGACTGAAAAGTTTAGGAAGCCCATGAATGGTAGGACTTTTCTGGAGGGGAGTATTTTCAGAGACAGAGATGGATGGATATATACAGTACAAAAATTTAAATCCAAGTTTCCTGGAAATTGTATGAAGAGAGGATTTCAATCTCACCTATAGACCTTTGGTTTTTCATTGTGTTGTGTTTGTGTGTGGGGGTAGGGGTTTGGTTTTTTTTTTTAAGACAGATGCTTAAGGTCCCATCTCAGACTTTCTGAATCTGAATGTTTAGAGATGGGGCCTAGGTAGGTACATTGTATATGTTTGTGTGTGTTTATTTCTACACATTTACACCCATGGGGAATCAGATGTGTGATCTTGTTTAAGAATCACTGCTATAAAAGAAACCTTCAATTTCTTCTGTCATTTTTTACAATCTGGAATTACTTGACTATTCCTGCCTTAAGCCAAGTACCATGGAGAAGAGTGAGATGAAGAAAGCTCTGTTCGTGCCTTCAGGAAACTTACAGTGCAAATGAGCTGAAAGCTGAAGGTCCACCTGAGTGCTTCAGGATAGTGTGTAAGTAACAGAGAGCTCCAGCAAGTGTGGCTTGGAAATATACTAACAAATCTGGAAGCAGGCAGCCTGGGATGGTCACTGCTGCTCAACAATGTAGGCCAGGCCCAGGCTCTTTCTAACTTCCACACCATCCTTAGGGAGTTAGCATTTGTCCTCATGCTTGATGCCTCATGTTGTCAATATGTCTGCTCCTTCTCCGGAATCACATCCATGTCTCTGGCACAAAGGAGAGAAAGAGGACAAAGGGGATTTGGCTCAAAATTTTAAAAAGACTTGCCAGTCAAGTCTGGCTTTTTTAAATTAGGAAAACAGCACCTTTCTGGAATCCCTACAGATTTCCACTTGCAGGTACTTAGCCAGAACTGTGTAGCAGAGCCAAACCTAGCTGCAAGGGAAGCTGGGAAGCTGGGGGGGTGGGCGTTCCAAGCACATAGTCACCCCAAATAAAATCAAGAAAAGAATAATACTTGGGTAGGCAACTGAGGATCTGTAGGAAAGGAAGCATGGACTATGAGAGCAAGGGCCTGGCCTGGAAAAAGCTAAGGATGTTTCACTTTTTCAGGAGTTCACAACTTATCACTCTTCTTCTGCTCATTTGACTTTTTATTTGGATTAACGCTGGTAACAGCCATCTCTCAAGCATATACTGAATTCCTAACTTTCAGAAGGCATTCATCTCCACGTTCTTCCAGTGTAGTTCCCTGACACACACACATATTAACAGTGATGACTAAATCCTCAATAGGTGCCAAGTCTGTATTAAAGAATATTTTTTACCCTGTTCAACATGGATATTAACCAGTATTTCTACATACACTTGCCTCATTTAAGACATATTATTTGGTTTGCAGGGTCTACTGTTTTGAAAAAACAACCATTAAGTGATGGTGCTTGCGACTAACTATGAAATTTATGTCTGGTACAGTCCAGTTTTAGAGGAGGAGGGCTTAAGGAGGGGGAGGATTAGAATGCTCTCAGGTAATATATTAACTCTGATTTTGTCCACATCCAAACTATGCAAAATATACTATTGTGTATTCTTCCTACATTTATTATATTATTTTGTTATATTTTGTTAAATGTAATCATAAGCCTATTCTAAAATTGCCTTCCTCCTATAACCAAATTTCCTGGGTTTAATTGCTTCTTAAGGACTAGTTAATTTGGGTTTTTCTTTTGCCCTATCAATATGCTATCCCTCACTTCCTCAAGAGATTAATTTTAAATTCTGAAGAAATTTTTGGTTTGACCACTGTGAAAGCTATCATTCTGAATGAACTGGGCTGGAATCACTCAGGATCCCAAACCCACTTCAAGCCAGTAAGAGAAGCAAACATTGAGCATCAGAAACATGATCGCTGAGTTCACTCGCCCATGCCCCATAACTAAAGCTGCTTGCTGGAGTTACATGAAATTAAGTTTTGTTATTGGTATTCAACATGAGCTATTATGTTTTTCTAATAATAACTCCAATAATAATATAACCTTTGTTTAATGTGGGCACCTGGTGAGCTAAATGAGACCCCAGTTGTTAGTGAAATACCTACCTCGGTATAGGAGCTAAAAGTTAATAAATTTATAATATGAGTAAAGAAAATAATGCCTTGCTTCCCTCCAAGGAATTCAAAGCACTGTGTGGGTACCGTTTCATTAATCTCTATATAAATCTTAGATGCTTACTAGAAAAAGAATTGCAACCTTAGAAGAACTGACTATGCAGTTATAGTCCTTTGACTCCAAAATAAATCCCCAATCCATCCACTTCTCCCCATCTGCCTGGTGTCCATATGGTCCAAGCTGCTGTTACCTTGCCTAAATTACCAGGTAGTCACCAAATCTTCCTACGCTCATTCTTACCTCTCTCCAGGCAATCACTGGCAGAGCAATCAGAATATATATATTTTATTCTTTGAAATCAGATGATACCACTCCTAAGTGTCAGCCATTTCAGTGGATCCTCTCCACTCTTGGTCCTTACTCACTGTACCTCCTCTGTCATGCTCAGCTTCATTTCTTTTCCTCCAACAAGCCAAGTGTTTGCCTATCTCAGAGCCTTTATACCTGCTGGTCCCACTCTCTAGCACACCGGCTTTGGGCATGGCTGTTCCATTCTGCCTTCTCTTGATCTTCTTAGTCATCTTACAAAAGTGACCTTAAACTTCTTACCTAAAGGAGCTCCCCCCTCCATAATGCTCTCTATCCCACAGTCTTTATCCTCTTTACAGCTTTTACTCACACTGCATTTATTTTTTTATTTGCCTATGTGTTCATTGTTTGATGGTCCTTCCCCTCACACCACCCACACCTTGATTGCAAGAATAGCGCTACCTGCCATATTCTACTAGGGCTTCTCCAGGCCTTAGTGTGTTGTCTGGAGCACAGTAAGTGTTCATATGTATTTTTTTGAATGAATGAGTGAATGTTGAGGTAGTTGTTGTCTATACCCTGCAGAACTCCACTTACTGTTCTGTTTCTCATAGTCACAACTAAATTCAGAAGGGGTGTGTGTATTTATTTGTGCACAAGCATAGAGATACATTGACTGAACCCTTGTTTTCCACCCAAGCTATCTGCTGAAGTCTGTGGAGCCAAGTTCTCCCTCTTTGCCACAGCACCCATGTCCAATCTCTGTCTCTATAAAGAAGCTCATTGTCATCATTCAAGGCTCTGTTTCCTCCAGGCAAAATCTTGGTGCACATTAAGTTGTCCTATAATAAAGAAATCCCTTCTTTGAATCCAGGAACTAAATTACTATGGATTGGACTTACCTAAGGCAAGAGATATGAGTTGGTTAAAAAAAAAAAAAAAAAAAAAAACTTCAGGGGACAGTATCCAAAAACAAGCAGGTAGAAATAAAATTCCATCTGCAAAAGTCATTAATGCCATAGATCCTGTTACATTAATGAATCTCATCTAAGGTCCCTTCTGACCATTGTGAGTTTATCAAATTCCTGATGATACATCATAAATCTAATTGTCTCTTTAGAGACTTCTTTTTTCCACAGCAAATTTCTCCCAAGTGTTTGGGTATGAATCAAGCCTTGACTTTAATTCACTGATAAGAATTAGGCTCCTTAATAAAGTTAGAATCTGAGGCCACGGCAACATCACCACACTCAGATTCTCAGCTGCTTATCAAATTCTCACTTCCTTCACAGAGGGCCACAGATGCTTTGAGGCTAGGGAATCAGACTCATTTCTGGGAGTGGGTAACCTCCATGGGAGTTCATTCTTTATTAGACTTTCATCTCAGCCATTTCTAGTCTTATTCATCGGTGAGAAGGGCCTGAACACTGTTTGGCCCTGCCATAATGGGCAACGGGCAGTGATGGGGCCAGGACAGCAGGAGCCCCCCAGAGCCATGCCAGCCCACATCACCAGCTTGTCATGATTCACTACTTCATCCCTTTTTTTTTTGAATTGGGAAACAGACATAGACGTATCTGTTGTATATGTCAAGGCCCCTCATTTGTCAAAGTATTAGTGGTCCAGTGTCAACATAAATACATCTGTCCATAAATCTTGACAGGTATAATGATTTGTTGCATTTGAAAGGCATGACTCAAACATTAGACCCCTTTTTGATTCCTAACATGATTATCTTTAAAGCCAGGCATTTCAGATGCCTTCTGAATTGACTTCTGTCAAGTGATTGAGTAGCTCCCGCTGACTTATCTACTCTTATGAAGTTAATACCATCATGGCCCCTGCTGTCACCTGCCTTGAAGGCCACCTGGACTGTGGCAGAAAATATGTGCTTGATGTGCTCATTATTCTTTGCGGAAATGCCTTAGTTCTCAGGCTTTGTTTTATTTTGGAGTAGGACACTCTTGCCATTTGTTTGTTAGCAGGGAAATGGGCTTGGCACATTGGTCAAATGAAGGATTTCCTAGCACTCAGATAGCCAGGAAACTCATAAAACTGAAACATGAAAGCAGTCCTCTGCTGTTAGATAGCAGATAGCTTGATATTCCCTTCAATGAATCTGCAAACCCAAAAGGAAGGAAATGTCATCTGGTGGTTAGACAGAAAGACCCCCTCTTTGTACAACAGTTAGCATTTATTGAGTGTTTATTACTTGCCAAACCCTATGCTAAGAGCTTCCCCTGCTGTATCTCTTTTAGTCTCCCAACAACATCAGAGATGTTGTCAAACTCAGCTCGGGAGCAGTCCTGTAAATTGCCTGAGGCCAACAGCTGGTAAGGGGTGGAGCAGAGATTTGACACCAGCTGTCTGACTCAACAGCAGTCTCATTTGCAACCCTAAGCTCTTCTTAACCAGCGCTCTGCCCTGCAGCCCCCTGGCCTTTGGTTCACTTTTTAAGGCACACAGGGTCGCTTGGTACTTTAACATACACTGCTCTGAAATGGGCACAGTGATGCTGGGAAAGCTTGTTAAGATCACACTTGTGAGCTAGCAGGTGTCTGACTTGTGTCCGAACCTTGACTTTTGCCATTTATGTTGTAATTTGGAAATTGTCCTTCTTCTGGGGCAATTACATTGTAGTAAACTTTCAAAAACTGGGAGGTTAGAAATAGGTAATTTAAATATATATATATATATGTGTGTGTGTGTATATATATATATATATTGCTATTATGATCATTTTTAAAAATATTGAATCCCTTAATTCATAGTTCTGTTTTTTAAAATTCTACTTTGTTTGCAGTCTCTCATCTTTCTTGGTTTTCTTCCTTCCCTTCCTTTTTTATTCTTATTTATGAAATCACTAATACTGAAAAATTTACTCTGTTGATCTCTTTTGGAAACGCTTTCATCTGAAGCAGGGGTCTTCCTGTTCTTTCTGTGACTCCTGTGAACCCTACCTCTGTTGTTTGTTTAAGACACACCAAACTGAAATTGCTATTAAGGAAAAGTGAATTTGGCGCTAACCCTGCTGCAATAATTTCTTTAGAATACTTACTTAAAGACACATTTTCCTATTTGAATTTGATAGACCTTCATTAAATACCTACTATGTAGACTCGGGGAAAACAAAAATGAATACTTGAATCGGATCCGAATCTTAACAATACCTGGGGGGTGGAATGGATGTATATGTGCTTGCATACATATGGGGAAGCATTTCTTACAATTTAAAGCAACAATTATAAAGCAATGTATAAATAGTGTAATGGGGACAATGCATAGAGATGCTAATAGGTTTTAGGTTAAGAAAAAGTATTGGTCATATAGAAGGGCTTTGTAAAAGCAGAGTGATTGATATGATTATTTAATATAGTGACACAGTTGTAGGTAGATAGCCTTCAGATAGGTATGGGGAAGAAAAGCACATGTGGGCAGGATGAACACTTGAGCAAAGTGAGAAGAATGTAAATGGACTCCTTGGATAGGAAAGATGGGTAGCATGTGTCCCATGGAGGAATGCAGACTAAATCTGGGGGTGTTATAGACTCTGGGCAGGAGCCATATTTGTTTCTGGAACAGAAGTGTGGCATGAATAAACAGGTGCTTTGAGTATATTAACTTGTCATCCATGTGAAGGATGATTTGAAATAGAGAAGAGTGTAGGAAGACAGAAGGACACTGCTCCTGATCTTTGAAAGGCTAACGCCTTTTTGGCCCTCCAGGTCCCCTTAAGTGTTGCTTCTTCAGTGAGGGTTTCTCTGACTGTCCAGGCTATACTTGCTCATCAGTCATGTTCTATCACATCACCCAAGGAGGACAGGTTCTCTACCCAACAATGCAAAAAGCATGGGGCTTTTTTTCCCCTAACTGAGCAGTCCCTCCCACAAAGAACAAAGTCTTACCTGATAGGAATTTTTTTTTTAAGTTTATTGTCACTTCCTGCCACCTTTAATGCCAAGGTGGCAGAAAATGAAGGCCCACAGGCCAGGAACTGTTAAAGATGATAGAGATTTCCACTTCAGGTAGGTTATTAAGAAGTGGTTCCCAAACTGTAGCTTGCACCTGGAAGACTTGTTAAAACACAGATTAATGGCCACCGCTCCCAGAGTTTCTGATTCAATAGGTCTGGGATGTGGCCCAAGAATGTGCCTTTCTAACAAGCTCCCAGGTGATGCTGATACGCCTTGCCTGGCACCTACACCTCAAGTACCACAGACCACCGATTGAAGGTGGAGGAAAGAGGAGTATGCCCAGGTTGACCACGGGTCACCACGCCCCCTATCTGTCAGAGCAGGAACTGTGATTCAGAAATAAGGTTCTGGCCACTTGAATTCCACCATGAACCAATTGGTGCATGTCCCAGTCACCACAGGCTGTCCCAGCAGAGGGCTGGAGGGATCCTTCTCTGCAGGGCTGGACACAAGAATATCTCCAGGCATTATCAGCTGATCACATACATACAAAGCCTATCAAACTGAAAATCCAAACAGCATTGCCTGCACTAGCCTATTACCCTGTAACCTCTCTACATCATCTAAATTATAACTTAGAATCCACACATCTACACCTTCATGGATTCCAAGTCACACATTTTTTTCATATTTTAACCCCGTGAAATCAAGACGCCTCTTTTATTCACTATCCACAGGTCCTTTGTACTCACAAAGGATATATGAGAAAAAGCAGAGAAAGGGATGTGGAGAGAAGAAGGGAAATACGGAGCATCTGGCCACAGGAGACTAGCAAATGCAACAATTAGGAAGAGAGGGAGAGAAACAAAGGAGAGACTAAGAGAATCAATGTAAATGAGGCAGGAAATAGAATGCCAAGCATGAGAACTTCTTTCCAGAGTTACCCAGAATTCCAGAGTTTCTCTCTGCCTGTTGCCACAGATCATGGCCACCTTTCTCTGTGTGTGCAAGAAAAATGTGTGATAAAAATCCATCCAAATGTATCTGAAAGAGTTCTTTCAACAAGTATAAAATAGAAGTTCTATGTGATGAGAAAACCTTGTGTTATATTTTAATTTAATTATGTCTTTCTTCCTTAGTAGTACATACAGTAATGGTGCTTCTTACAATTGGTGGAATCGTAGAGTCAATGAAATAGAGTGATCTAGGCAATAGTATGATGGCAAAAGAAAGAAATATTCAGAACAAGGTTGGCTTTCCTGTGGAAATTTTCCAGGTGGCCCTTTCCAGCGTATTCTGTTTTAATATGCTATGTAGCACTTAGCATGACATATATCTGCTTTTTCAATAACATTGCTATTATTTGTCTGCCCATCTTTTTCTTTTAAGCAGGGCTTGGCATTTTCTGTTAAAGGGCCAGATAATAAATATTTTAGGCTTTGTGGGCAATGAAGTCTCCGTCACAACTACTCAATTCTGATGTTATAATGAGAAAGCCACCATAGACAATATGTAAACAAATAAGGATAGCTGCATTCCAATATAATTTTATTTAAAAAAAAACAAACAGGCTAACAGATTCTGGGCCAGATTTGGTCCATGGGCCATAGTGTATCCATCCCTGATATATAAGGTGGAGGACAATATAAGTGTATATTCTTCATCTACCATCCTGAACCAGAAAACATTTATTTTTAATAATAGCTTTATTAAGTTATAATTTGCATATCATACAATTTACCCATACAAAGTATATAATTCAGCAGTTTCTAGTATATTTACACATATGTGCACCCAAAACCACAGTCAATTTTAAACATTTTCATCACCTCAAAAAGAGGTGTACTTAGATATCATTCTCCTATCCCACCACTGGACACAGAATATCTCCAGGCATTATCAGCTGATCACATACATACAAAGCCTATCAAACTGAAAATCCAAACAGCATTGTCTGCACTAGCCTATTACCCTGTAACCTCTCTACATCATCTAAATTATAACTTAGAATCCACACATCTACACCTTCATGGATTCCAAGTCACTCATTTTTTTCATATTTCCCTTGAAACGGAATGAGATGGTCTACTAGTGTATATCCTGGAACACACCAGCATTTTCTCTTGCCCCACCACCACCTTCGTGGCCTTTAGCAACCACGAATTGACTTCCTGTCTTTATAAACCTGCCTGTTCTGGACATTTCATATAAATGGAATCATACTGTATGGTTTTCTGTGACTGGCTCCTTTCACTTAGCAAACTGTTTTCAAGGTTCATCCATGTTGTGTACATATCAGTACTTGTTTCCTTATTATAACCAAATAATATTCCATTATATGATATACCACATTATATCCATTCAACTGGTGGACATTTGGGTTGTCCAAAAAACATTTTTTGAGTCTTTTGACTCTTCAACTGCATCACTGAAAACTCTAGATTCCAAAGTATGTCTGGACACACACACACACACACACACACATCAGGAACCACCTCAAGTAGAAAGTTGCAACGAATTAAGTGTATTTAATCCTCAGTTATATATTTCTTTAAATAGAATTTTCTATGGTCATAATACCACTTTAGCAAAGTACCATAATCTAGCTCTACCTTCCACTTACACCTAATAATATTAATGATGGAAAATACTTGCTATAGGACTCTTTCCCACTTGGAATTAAAAGCAAATATTTTAGTTAGTACCTATCACGTGCCAGGCAACATCTAAGCACTGGACAGGATAGATAAACTCTCTCTTCCCATGTTGCTGACATGCTAGCACAGAGAAGACATTAAACAAGCAAGCACATATTTGTAGATATTGATAATTGCACAGACAAAAGAATATAGTGAGGTGGGGAGTGCCTCAAGGCCAGAGAGAAAGTTGCTGTTTGGGTTTGAGGTCAAGAGAGGCCTCTCTAACAGGGAAGTATTTGGGTGAGACTTAAAAAGGGAAGAGGTAGCCCTGGGAACATCTGGGAGAAGGGTGCTCTGGACCTGGGAGTATCCTGAGGTGAGAAGGGGCCTGACATGGAAGAGAGTAGAAGTGACTATGGCCAGAAGTGGGTAAGCCTAGATGAGCCATATCTTCAGCCTTGAACATAGGGTGGTGTTCATATGGGATACTTCTCATCAACTACTCAGGATGACCCTTAGAGCTCTGCATGTAGCCACCAATGAAAACTTGGCTCTTGTAAGAAACCCTGAATACCCCAGAGCTCTCAACACGGTTCATTGATGTTCTGGTTATTAAGGGAGTCTCTCAGTTCCAACTCTTTGTGACACTGACACTGGGGCTCTACAAATGATGTTTTTCCTTTAGCAGATAAGCTCCTAGTAGGTCAACCGATCAGGAGCTCTGAAAGTAAACTCAAAGGCACAAGAAGCAGAAGGGCCTTGCTCCTTTTCTTGGAGCTACTCCTGCAGCAGCAGTCGGCTCCAGGACTATTGGTCCATTTTCCAGAACCAGCCTCACTGTACTCCATCAGAGGTACCAGTACAAGAAGCAGTGTCTGCTTCTCAGAGGTCTGCACCTGGCTGTGTGTGGTTGTTCTTCTGAGCTTTTGAGGTCCCAGCACCAGCTGGCCAGTGTCCTTCTGTAGCCATCTGGGCCCCACTCTACAAGGCTCATTCTCTGGGCTCCTGGGTGTTGATGACCTCAGCTCATCCCTTTTCTCCTTGCCATAGTAGTGGTGATTGTTCATTGCCTGCTTTGACTACCCAAATTACCTCCATGTCCTCTTTTTGCCTTTTCAGCCCATCCATGCCTGTTTCTCCAGTTCCCTATAGCATTCCTTATGTTAAATTATCTCCACTGAAATAACTAGTGTGATTTCTATCTTCCTAATCAACCCCAGCTAGGAGTTTGCAGGTGAGTATAAAATAAAAGTGCAGGGGCTCTTGCTCAAAAAGTAGAGGAAAAGTACCAATCTAAAGATACTAAAATATAGTTTTTTTTTCTTTTTCCTTTCTTCAGTGGTCTCTCTCTCTCTCTCAACTTCTAGTGCTTTTTGTTTGCCATTTAATATTGTTCTCAGTAAAGTTAAAATTAAATCATTAGTACGATTTTTACCATTCATCTTTATATGTGCCTCTGCCAGTTTTAAATGCAAATATAAGAGCATTTATGTCATGCATGGAATCACCAAAATCACACAATTTACATTTCATAGCTCTTATGTATGCATGTACCTCATTCTTACCACAATAAGAGAAACACGGCACAAAACCAACTCCACTATTTTTATTTTACTTCTTGATTCACCCACATTCTCCCAATACTCTCTGGAACTTGGGGCTTCCATAACATGCTCCCTTTCTACTCACTTTAAGTCTCACTGAATGCCCATGTACCAAGGACCCGCCCTCCCCCAAGATTCTGTGTTCCAGGGGCTTCTCGAAGGTTATATGGAAATAAGGTGGCAAGGAGGAACACACATATGACATACACTTCCTCTGTTCTCATGCATGGTCTGCCATCCCATGGGGACCTTCACTTGCAAAGCACAGGTTCAAAGCTAAAATTACTTAAAATTTCAAGAGTGGAAACAGCAGAGTACCAGAGTAAGCACAGGCCCTTCTGCACATAAGACCCTGTATGACTGCATAGGTCACTTTCCCTTGAAACGGAATGAGATGGTCTACTTGTGTATATCCTGGAACACACCATCATTTTCTTCAAATGCTCAAAACCGGACATTCAAGAAGGAGAAAACGGTCTTCCCCTGCATGACATCTCTGACATCTTTCAGAAACACTCTTTGGCCCCAAAGGAACCAGTTTTCCATGTTCTCTGGAGGTTGTGGGCTTAGTTGGTCCCTGAAACACAAGTTTGGGTTTTTTTTTCTCTCTCTTCCCCAGAGCTAGGGCATACCTCATGCAAATTTCAGCAAATGTGAAAGCCAAGTCTATTAATAACATCAAAAAATGCAGGACATCAGATGTATTTGGCATAAATTGTCTGCACTTTTCAACCTCTAACTGAACAAAGTCATAATTGCAAATCTCCTGGTTTTCCTTGTCAGTAATAATGGTCTCTTACTTGACCAGCATGAAGTCGGTATTACAGTTCCACAAGCTATGAGAATTGTAATTTTCAGTGAGGAGCGACAACTTCCCAGCCCTGATTTTTACACAAATTATGTTTCCTTTTCTGTGGCAGCTTTTAACTTCCATGTGTAAATTTAATTACTTGAGAGAAAAACATACAGGCATCTTGGGTGACTATTTTAATGACCATCCCTAATTTGTATAGTGTTTGAAACTTTATATTGGGTTATTTTACAATGGGAAAGTGGCAGTGTGCTTAGAAGGTATACACGCTTCCTTCTGGAATCCCAATTTCAAGTCAGACTTTAATAGAAAACACCAAGTGAACCTTCCAGAGAATACGAAACGCAGTGTTAGAAAATGAGAGGAATCTGATTCCTATGTCTCTTCTCACCAGCTCGAACCTCAAATTACCCAAATAAAATGTTCCAAAACTGACATGCAAAATTATTCCAATTCCTTCTTTGCTTCCTAGAAGGAAAAAAAAAAAGATTTTTTAGCAGAAGACACTGTCTGGCAAACAAAAAAAGAATGCAAATTAATTAAGCAGAGAAACCTTTCTCACTAAAGGTACACAGAAGGCCTGAAAACACATTAGACATTTCGAAAGATCACAAATTAGCAAACACTGAGCATGGGCTGTCAAAAAAAAAAGGAAAGAAAGAAAAGAAAAAAAAAGAAGAAAAGGAAGGAAGGAAAGAAAGAAAGAAGAAAGAAAGAAAGAAAGAAAGAAAGAAAGAAAGAGAGGAAGAAAAAGAAGCCTTCTCGGAACATAAGGCTCTTAAAAGACATTTTGAGAGGAATTAAATCTCTCTTGCACCTTTAAAGTCTCTTTTTCAGCTAGTGATAGAGTTGGCTAGAGATGGAGGCGGTTCAGGGTGACACACCCTTCACTTATTTGGGGAATGTGATTTTCCACCCTGCCATTACCTGGCACCCGGACAAGTGTTAGAAAAATATGTCATCATAAGCAGCCTAGAATAAATACTCAAATCCTCAGGGTTGTTTATCATTTCTAAAATGTCTTTCCCGGATTTTACAATCCCAGCTCTTTGATACATTTGGGGAGGAGAGGTTGTTTGGAACCCGCGTGGATGGCCAACCCAAAGGTCACTGCGTAGAAGCCAGGGAGCATTAGGGCATGTGGCTTACATTGGACCCCTTTCAGGTGGATTTCTGGGCTGAGGGTCTCACCGTCCATTGATTAAAACCAGCTCAAATGTTTCATTTTGTTTGATAGAATTATTTTTTTTTCAATTATGATCTTCATTTTTTGGCCAGTGAATAAAATGTAATAGTATCCTTCCCCTGAAGTTGACAGTACACAACAGCATCAATTTTCTGACATTTTCTGCTTATTGAACACGTTTAGGTGTAGAATGTCACCATAGAAGCCAGGGAACAAGGAGTAGGAAGGTGACTTCCCAGGTGTCTGTCCTAAAGGGGCTCGCCATGCAGTGGGAAGAATAGATAACACTGACCAATTCAAACATGTCAAATAATCCCACCTCTAGAATGCCGTTGACCTTTCATGGTGACTCTTTTGATCTGGTTTCACTCCATTTTGTAAAAACCCTGTGTACACAGGATATATGCAACATACAACTAACTCTGGTTAGTTTAACTTTCAATGTATTAGACTTGAATTTGAACTAAACCTAGATTATTCAATATTTTTCATTGGAAGTTGCAGTGATTCTGGCCACCTGGAGAATGGCTTCACGTAGGTACTATTTTGAATCAACTTGCAATGGATTAATAAACTTTTATTGAATAGAGAATGTGTGCTTGTATGGCTGCTTATAAACAAGTCCACCAGCCAAGACATACGTGTGTAAACATCATCACGCATTATAGCAGGACATCTGTTACAACAAGGATCTGGCATTTCGAATGACCTTAAAGAGTTCCTGGAGGCTCCTAGTTTTCAATGACAGCCTGCCTCGTTTGTTAAATAAATAACAATACTTAGCTTTCATATTGTTATAGTCTGCCTTTTGAAACACTTCCTATAGCATGACTTTGCCAGCCCAGAGCTGGCTTTTTAAGTGATTTGTCTGTAACCAGGCAGTTTTAGAACTTTCACTTCTTTAGTCGGTGCTAAAAAGCAACTCAAGAAGACTTAAAATTCTCCTGGGGCTGATTTTATAGCAACAGTGAAAACGCACAAACATTGCACGAGCAACCAATTTCATTCCTTAGTGAGGAAAACGGCATGGAGAGTAGAGCCTCGGCACAAATGGTTTAACGCCATCATAAAAACCACTAACCATCGGGTATTAACATGCTTTTTATCATGAAGTTTTTATGGAAAATGATATTTGGAAGCTACTAATTTGGCGGTGACTTTTACCCTCCAGCACTTACAGTGGATGCAACTTCCCCTTCTGCTTGAAGGGTCACGGAATGCCTTGGCCCAGCCATACTGCGGAAGGGAGTTCTTGCCCACTGCTTTCGTGGTCATGAGCTCACTCACCTGCAAGGGTGGCCACTGGCTTTCGGTTCCACTCCCTAGGTACGCTCAACCAAAAAAGAAATGACCCATGCTGAAACCCACCTTCACCCCTGGCACTGTCCCATGGGCCACTTGGTGGGGGGGGTGATTGGTACTAGCACAAGACCAGTCTGTACCATTGGGAGGACACCACTATTGGTCTTAATATTGGCCATACATAAAACACATGGGAAAACCTGTTCCTTTCTCAAAAAGAAGTCAAAACAGACTGCACATGCACATAGATGGGAGAGATGCATCCAAAAAAAAAAAAAAAAAGAGAGACAGAGAGAATGTTTGTGCCTGCAGTCTTCATTCCATCTGGCACATGATTGGAGTAAACTTATTTGGGCAAATGTTGGGCTCTGATCATCACACTGCAAACCCCAGAAACTTCCATACAGAGTCACCGGGGCCATCAGTGTATGGGTGGACAACACACAGGGGACACGCAGCCACACACTCTGCACACACCATCCAGAAAAACCTGGGCCTCTCCCAAAAGGAAGTGAAGACAGACCGCACACGCACGGAAATAGCGTTTGTGCCTTCCTGCCGTCTGGAAGAGGAGCCCAGCAGGAGTAAACTGAGGGGCGGGGGGGAAATGCTGCTTTTCCTATTGGTTACGTTAGATCTGGATGTACCCAAACTCTAGAGGGTCAAACCACAGCCAGATTTTCCCTCAAATGTCACTGTCAACATCAAGCTCCTGATGAAACTCATGTTAATACCCACTGGTGGCTGGTTTTTTCAAAAGCTTTAAAATGTATGTGTGTGTGTGTGTGTGTGTGTGTGTGTGTGTGTAGAAAACCTTTGTGTGTGACTGGGTAGGAACTCTATTATTAGGATTGTTTCTTTTACAGGAAAGGGAAATTGCCTGCTCAAGAAGAGTTACAAGCATTTAGTGGGGATTTTTTTTTATTGTTGTTATTGGATTTTGTTTAGATTTGTTTTGCTTTGGCTTTTTGTCCTACCAAGAGAACCAGGTTGCCAGTCTCCAAGTCACTCTTCACCAATCTTACTGGAGAATCATATGAGGTTCTTAATAGAAATAACCTTCCCAAGAACAGCTGAATCTGGGTCTTTGGAAGTGATTCCTCGAAATGTGCCCTCTTCGTTTTACCCCCGGCTGCAGCATACCCAGGTGATTTCAGCATATACTAGAGGTCATGAGCTCCCGGAGTGTGGCTGGTTCTGCAGCACAGTTTAAATGATTTAAATGTCACAGGTTTCATGTTTCCCTATGTTCTTTTAAATATGTCCCCAGTGTTAATCACAAGTAAAAGTTAGTTTTCCCAGTCTAGTTAGTGTTCATCTGCAGAGTGACCCGAAGAATCTGAAAGAGAAGAAACACAGTCTCCACCAGACAAAGGGAACTGAGTAAAACTTCTGCCACCTCCGTGGGCAGCCACTGGAGACTCCCAGCTTCTCCAAAAATAGTAAGTGGATGAAGTATGACAAAACTCAGGAGTCCCCAGAACGTTACAAAAAAGGGAGAAGATGCAAAGCCTCTTCCCAGCTCAACAGTTAATTTAGCGAATCAAATGGCCATGTGTTCTAATAACAATACAACCATCCCTCAGGTGACTGATCTGCATGGGGTGGGGTGGGGGAGGGGGGGAACCTTCCAATTACCGTCGTTACTCATGGCACACAGGTCCAGAAGGAGTGCAGGGGCTCTGGGAACCTAGTAATGTTCCGTTTCTTGATCTGGGTGCTGACCCTGTAGATGTGTTCAATTTGTGAAAATTCTTCAAGCCCGCACATTGACGATCTGGCCCTTTGCTTTCTATATGTTCTACTTAGCCCTTCAAAAATCACACTGAAAAATGGAAAATTCAATTATGACAATTCTGTAATATCGAACCTAACATAACCTTTCCCAAGCCCTCTCCTCAGCTCTCAGTTGCCTTTATAGTCTAGAAATAACTGGAAGTACTGTTTAATTGCTCTGGTCAGTCAGTGTATCAGCTGAGACCAAAGATAAGGACTGTCTGCCATTTATTTAGCAACATAATTCAACAGGGTTGTTGATCATCTGTTATTGGCTAGCGACGGTTCTAAACAGAGCCGGAAGTAGACGGGTGAAATGCCTGATTTCATGCCGCTTATATCTGTGTAAGAAACGCAGTAAATAAGTAACTGGACAACTACTGGCAAATAATACAAAGACCACCAGAGCTGACAAGTAGGATAATATAAAAATTTTCTAAAATTCAATGTACTAATTTGCTAAGCAAGGGCACAGACATCAGTGAAGAAATTCACTGACTAGTTGTGCTAATTAAGGACTGAAAACTAGCCCTCTAATTAGGAGCCCATGAGTGCATAGGTCCATGGCAAAGTGGTCAGGAAAGAAGAGTCTTGGTGGAGATCTCACTAAGGTCTGGCAAAGGGGGGGCCACTCAAAGTACGCGTCATAGCTCTTTAGTCATGATGAAGGGCAGCACTCGGTTTTGGGGTCCTCCAGTCAATTGCTGTTGAAAGTGGAGCATTTTAGGTGGTGATAAAGGGTTTGTAGAAAAACAAAAAGCAGAGTAGGACCATAAAGAGTGCCTGGGAAAATCAGTACAAAGCAGAGTCAAGGAAAGCCTCTTGGAGGGTAGCATTTTGAGCAGAGACCTCAGTTAATGGGAGAAAAGAGCAACAGATGAAGGGAACAGCAGAGTCAAAGGTCCTGAGGCAGGAACTGAGGGTAACACAGAAGATCAGACTGCTAAGGGTAGTGGGGGAAAGTAACCCAGGAAATGATGGGTGGAGCCATGTTTCAGGGTGTTAACACCACTGAAAATGGGAAAAAAATGGCAACCTTAAGTGTCTTTTAACTTGCCAGATTTAAAAAAGAAAAAAAAGTGTGTGTGTGTGTTTCTAACCCTCCTACATCCTACATGTGGCTCATGATTAATTACAACCAAGAAGTCTAACAACTCTGTGATCAATTGTGTCTTTCTGGGTGCCAATAAGCCACACACCATACCAGGAAGTCAACCCTCCCCAAGAGTTGCAAGCAGATGTTAGAAAATTCATCATGCCTCGAACAACTTCACAAATAATCTGGTCCGAAGATGGTATGGCCAAGGTAGTCAGCTCATTATTCTCTCTAGCTGGGTAGTTTCCACTTAGGTCTAAGCAAACAGGACTGTCTATTCAACATGTAGAATACAACAATGAATATTCAATCCCGGTTCTGGTTTTTGGCAGAACCCAGCAAAATGAAAAAAAAAAAATCCCTTTTTCTTTTTTCCCCTGGGGTTTTCCGAATCTCCCTTGAAAGGGGATGGAGAAGCCTCTGCAGGAAGACCGGTCCCGTGCTTCAAGAAACTCTTTGGTCTCTTCATGTATATTAGAACAATTAACATCTAGTTTCACCATACAAAGGACTTTCTCTCCTTTTATGTTTTAGTTCTTAAAATTCCCAGAATGGTGTACAGTAAAACTGTTCACTTGAGAAATTAAGTACCGTGTGTGATAAGACAGTTGGATGAAATTTTTAAGCTGTCATTAAAAATGATTATAATTAGGACAAACTACAAGAAAATGCTTTAAAATTGAGACCCAAGTGAATTAAAAATTAAGGGGTGTATTATGTATTATCATGTCGAAGGGCTGGGTTTTACACGTCTAACACCCATTAACACTAATACCGGTTGCCTACATAAATCCCCATGTACTGAGACAAGAAGGCACCCCTTTCGTTTGCTTTTGCTAACAAGATAGCACTTTCTGTGCTCAACGGGAATAGGGCAAGGAGCAAATGTAAACAGTTTACCTTTTCTCTGCTCTGAGAGTTTCTCCCAAGAAGTTTTTTCTATCCTGAGAAGACATTAAAATATTTTGTAACAAGGCTGAGTTTTCTCTTACCCTGAAGAATGTTCCAGAATCATCTGGGGTGAAACTATAACTGTGTCCTGTTCAAATACTCTTTTTTCCTTTGAGGGTGAGAGCATCCTAATCCATGTTGACTTGGGGAAATTAGAATTGTAAACTGTATTCATGCCCATGTGCCTAAGAGATATGTAAGCTACTATTGGCAGGTCATAACAAAGGTACAAGGCAGGTCATTACTTTCCTTATCAAGTCACACATCGGGTCATCCCATTTCCATGTCCCATGGGTACCCATAGTTGTTCTCCTCTCTTTGATGTCCCTCCATCTTTGATAATTCACCATGCCATTAGTGTTCTGCCTCTCTCGGGATTCCCAGCGACTCCTCTGTGAGGAAGCTGAGTATCAAAGCTTATGTTTTCTTACGCTAATGTTGACCTGCTCTCATAGCATTATTTCAATGAGCTATTAAGCAAGCAAAGAAAATCCCAAGCTTTGAACCCTTTCTCCCCTTGGAGCTAGGGAAGGAATGGCAGGGATATGAGAGGCGAGGAAGGAGAGCAGGCAGAAAGTTCACTTTTGCCACAATATCTTGAAGAAAAGAGTGAGCAAGCATAACTGAGTACTTAGGACTTGCCTACAAGTATATCAGTAGTTTATAATTCCATGAGGGCAGGACTGTCATTTAGCAGGTGCTCAAGAAAAAATTGCTGACTGGCTGTGTAAGGCAAGAACTCTTGGGATTAGACAAATGCAGACCTTAGGTATTTACAGAATTAATATTGGTAATTTTGACTATGCAAGAGACAGTCAAATACAATAATCCTTAGTACTTACAATCATGCAGGCATACTGTCACGGGCAAACTCTGAAGGTTGCCCCCATCATTCCCACACACTGGCAGTTCACACTTGTGTGCAATGTCCTCCCCTTGAGTGTGGGTGAGAATGTCATTTGCTTCTAACCAATGGGATATAGCAAAGGTGACAGGCTGCATTTGATTACACGTATACAATTATAGGAATTCTTAGTACCCATTTTTGCTGGAATCTCTCTCTCTCTCTCTGGCTTTGTCTAAGAAGCCCATTGCCATAAAGTAAGTGGGATATTGGTAAGGTCCTGTGACAAGGAACTGCAGGCAGTCTCCAAGAGCTGAGGGTGCCCTCCAGCTGACAACTAGCAGAAAAAGAAAGAGAGAAAGAGAAAGAGAAAGAAAGAAAAGAAAGAAAGAGAAAGAGAGAAAGAAAAGAAAGGAAAGAAAGAAGAAAGAAAGAAAGAAAGAAAGAAAGAAAGAAAGAAAGAAAGAAAGAAAGAAAAGAAAGAGAAAAGATAAAAGGAAAGGAAAGAAAAGAAAAAAGAAAAAAGAAAAGAAAAGTTAGTTCTTAGTCCCACAGCCACGGACCCGAATCTGCCCACAATCTCATGAGCAGGAAAGCTGACCAGCCCAGCCTCCAGCTGAGAAGTTGAGAACCCAGCCCTGGCTGACACCTCAACTGCAGTCTTCAGCTATGAGGTAATAAAGGTGTGTCGCTTTAAGCTTCTAAGTTTGTGGTGAGTTGTTACGCAAGAATACGTAAAACTAACAGAGTTACTGATTTGAACTGATGTATAAGCAAGCTTAGAGTTCAAGAGCTCATCTCTTCATTCATGAATATCTTAATATCACTTTATGATCTTACATTTTGTTTCACACAAATGACAAAATTCTCCCTAAGAATGCAAGATTTCCTTAAATTTTTTGCAGGGGTCCTCGACTGCAATTTTTAGCCAAAATTATATTTGCAATGGTCTCAGGACAGACATATCGCTCCTAAATGTCAAGTGTCTGCTACATAAGCTCACAGGAGAGGTGAGACCTTTCAACAAACCCTCTCCTCAACCCCAAGTAGACATTTAATCATTTCACCTAGAAGGGACTTGGGTTGGGTTTTTTTTAACTTTCTCATAAAAGATCATCAGTAGGTCTGTTGCTCAAGAAGATGCAGCTAAAAGAGATTGCAAAATAAGTGTCGGGTTCAGTGATTAGACATTGTAATACACTGTAGGCTGGCACAGCCTCTCAATTTCCAAAGCAAAACCACTGTTCGTGATAGTTAAAATATTTCCACTCCAGCACAAAAGAGTTTTGGTGGGTTAGTTTGTTTGGTCCAATGTGCTTTTTTTTTTTTTTTTTATGTCTCTCAAGGTCTACCAAAGCTCTTTTGAATACTAATTTTGCATATTAAAAAAACTCTCGCGGGCACCTGGGTGGCTCAGTTGGTTAAGCGACTGCCTTCGGCTCAGGTCATGATCCTGGAGTCCCGGGATCGAGTCCCGCATCGGGCTCCCTGCTCGGCAGGGAGTCTGCTTCTCCCTCTGACCCTCCCCCCTCTCATGCTCTATCTCATTCTCTCTCTCAAATAAATAAATAAAATCTTTTAAAAAAAAATTAAAAAAAAAAAAACTCTCGCCTCGGGACGTCTGGGTGTTTCAGTTAGTGAAGCGCCCGACTCTTGATCTCAGGGTCCTGAGTTCAAGCCCCACATTGGACTCCACACCCAGTGTGGAACATACAAAAGAAACAGAAAAAAAAACCTCTCACCTCTTTCTTCTCTGCCACTCCCAGCACTGTAAAATCAATGTCTTTATCTCATTGAATTTACGCATCTGGTTTTTTTTTTTGTTTTTTTTTTTTTAACCATGGCAGCTTTTCCTCTAATTCCTGAGCTGGTTCCCCCAGAGGTGACACATTCCTCAGCCAATCCATGCAATAGCACCTTGTTTGCTATTGTAGCAGAAGGATAGGCTAGCTTTTGTCTTCATTCTCCTTATTCATGGCAACATCAGTTTCTCCATTCAGTATGGAATTTTCGGGTCACAGTAATCACTGAAACCATTTATTAAGCACTCACTGTATGCCAGCCACAGTCTGGGTACTTTCCACACATTTGGCTCATCCACACATCTATTCTGTGGGGCTGGCGTTTGTCTTCTCGTTTACCAGGAGGAGAAACTGAGGCTCAGAGGCTGTGTCCCTACAAGCCTCCATGGGACCCCAGTATAAATCACATGTGACCGTCTGAAGGAATGACTTGATTCAGGGCTAAAAATGCCCGTGTTTGCATCGTTTAAACAAAATGAAAACTTCCTAAGCCTTTTTCTTTTTTCTTTTTAGATTTTTATTTATTTGTCAGAGAGAGAGAGAGAGAGAGGGAACACAAGCAGGGGAGCGGCAGGGAAAGGGAGAAGCAGACTCCCCGCTGAGCCAGGAGCCCGATGCAGGACTCAATCCCAGAACCCTGGGATCATGACCTGAGCTGAAGGTAGACGCCTAACCCACTGAGCCACCCAGGCACCCCTCTAAGCCTTTTTCAACATGAGAATTATACTAACGTAATTTGGATTTAAAATAATAAAAGCCTTATTTATCCTAATAGCTTTCCCCAGTGGCAAAATAGAGGAATCTAATACTGGCAGACACACTCAGTGCCTAGCGGGTTCACACCCTGGTTCTGATCTCAGTTCCTCTCTGGTTCACTCTCCCACCTTGGACAACTCCGCAGTCTTAGCTCTAATTGACTCATCTGTGAGGGGAAGGAAACGAACTCACATTTCCTCTAAGGAGAGTGTCTAGCTCTAACCCAATAATTACTTCATTATATTCTTTTTAGAAGAAAAAACATTTTTTATTCTGATGACAAGAGTAACACCATGTGTATGTATACACACACATACACACACATAAATACACATTTGCATACACATACACATATACACTTCATTTTTTAAGTACTACAGAGTAAATTGGTTTCTCTCTCCTTGGTCACTATTCCAGAGCAATAAGCTGGCTTTCACTGATCCTGGTGTTTGGATCTCCACTCCTCTGAAAGAAAAACAAAAACAAACAAAAAAAAACCCTGAGTTACAAGCATGGGGCCTTTGGGGGTTGTCTCGCCACCTCCTACCCCCCCAATCTGGCTCGACTTCAAGATTAAAGCAGACTGATTAGCAAGGAACCCCTTTTCCAGGTCTTAATATGAAATTCCCAGGAGTTGCCAGACATAAAGTGACTTGATGCCAAAACATCCAGGTGGGGAAGAAAAATTAATAAATTATAGGGATATTTTATATATACAATTCCAAATATGGCTACATGGAGTTTGGAAACATCTGGGTGATGAATTGAAATTTTACTTTTGCTTCAGCTCTTTGGCATAACGTAAACACAGCCTGTGAGTCCCTAGAGATAAATGGGAGCGTTGGAAACCACAAAAGGTAGATTGAGAAAGAATCAGATTTTAAAACTGTGGCCCGCGATGCTTGCCAAATGGAAAAAAAAATTCTAAAAATTCAAAGCAGTCCAAAGCATTTTCTTTCAGAGTTAAATTAAAGATATAGTGTCCCAGGTAACTAAAATTAGAAACTATTTTGCATTTTCTTTCACCCTTTAGTTGTAAATTTGGGGAAATATATATTTTTTTTCATTTTAGTTTATATTTGTTTTAAAGACCCATTAATGTGCTGTTGGTTACAGTTTTCTCCTACTGATTCTACATGTGAACTAAGATTTTGGGCATTGAAGAACTATTTTCTGAAAATAGTCTTCAAAAGTGCTAGTTCTTTAAAAGTACCAGATGAGGATATATGGTATATAGTACAGGCAGTTACAGTATGAATTTTAAAGGCTTTCACATCCAATTACTTGCAATAACTTAGTTTCTTTCCCAACCTATAATAAATCATGTATATATAAACGTTACAGAATTTAAATATGAGCAGAGTTTTAGTATAATAGTATATCACTAGGAATCAGTATTTTCGTTATATATAGTACCGCTTAACATATGTGAAGTAAAATCTCATTGATTTGGGTTTGCTAATTCAGAGTTTGTGGAGCTGGCTTAAAGTTGACTCTTCATTAGGGAAGTCGTTCTTCATAGAAAGCTCATATTAAGGGTGTAAATAAGATTGCAAATGGGAATATATAAAGTACTTAAGAGTAAATTTAAAGTACTTTAGAAGTACCATTTGCATACGAAATTGTTACGCTAATTATAAGTAATTCTTATTAAAGTAGGTCTCCTCAGAAGATCTTCTAGGCAAGTTCCTTAGTGAATTTAAGTTACAGAATGTGGCAGAAAGTAATAAACCAGGGTTTCTTTTAAATACTGTATTCTTTAATTCAGAATTTTCATTAATTGTACATTACTTTTGGCTAATTAATCCAAATTGCTAACATTTTGCTAGCAATTTCAGTTCCGTTCCTAACTCTTTTCTGTAAAGTTCTAATACTGTATTTTTCCCAGTGGTTAGAATTGACATGTAGATAAAAGTTGTTTTTTTTTTTAATTCAGAGGTTAAGAAAAAAGAAAAACTTCGTCGCAGAAGTGGCTCAAATTAGAATTGGTTGCCTCTTCAGGTACATGACTTTCCTTGTCCATAAAAGAGTCCAAGAGAAAGCTAACAGATAAAGAAGGTCTAGTACTAAACTAGTGGTTAGACCTACCATGTAAGCGACATCCTTAGTCAACCACACACCAGTTATTGGTTCCCTGGGTGTTCATGTGTATGTCCCTGTTAATGTAGTGTTGAAGCAACTCTATGGAAAGTGGAGACATTGTGGAAGTTGATTTGAGTTTCAGCTCCTTGAAGCAGCAATGATGGTTGAGAACTCTGACCCCCCAGCCACTCTGTCATGTTCTGAGAAACCACAAAGGACTACCTTGCTTTCACCTATTGTGAGACAACACCTACCGTAGACCTCTCCTTTCAGATAAGACCCATCTCCGTCCTTCCTCATGACTCCCAGAAGACTCCTCGATGGTCTTTTAGTTACCTACCTCTACTAAACCCGAAACTTATTTCCTTTTTGTGTGTGTGATTGTCCTCATTAAGATATGTTCTCCCTATTGCAGTAGGCTAAATAGAATCATCTCTTTGTCCTGTGTATTCTGTCTTTCACAGTTTGGGGCTATGGCTTGGGTAAGATTCAACCTCATCTTCAGATCCCTGCTTACTCCAGCTAGGTAACAAGGACAGTTCCTTCCTGACTGGTGATCCAGGGACCCCATAGTGAGTCCAGTTCCTGATCCTGTGCTCTGGATCCTTGTCCCTTGGCAGCAAGGTAAGGATGTGATTTTTATTCTTTTTGAGTTCTCATTTGACTTCAGGTGCTGACTTCCTGTGGGTTTCAGAGCCTGACCCCTTGGTGATTTCTATAAATAGATTAATGGGTTATAGAAATCTTGTCTCTCTTGGGTCCTGCCTGCAAATTGGACTAGAATCTTTTACCTTGCTCAAATTGTCAATCTTTACCAAATTTTTGATCATCATAGTTTCCTTCAGGAACTGGCTACCATCCTCCAAACTAATATTGCCAATCTTTCCTCTCCCCTGCCTGGCTTAGCATCACCAAGAATTTAAACCTGACTGGCTAGATCCCTCTCAGACTCCAAAATCTCAAGAAGTTCTGCACTCTGAAGCCCAGAGATTTGATATAAACATCAGAGGAACCATCACAGCCAACCATTCACGGACCAGAATTCTCCCTGGATAAGCCATGACTGGGCCATTAAGGAAGTCTGGTCATGCATGTGGTTGTCCCAGAGGTAACCATTAATGTGGACAGTGTCATGCAGAGCATTAACACCCTACCTAAAGAGCATCAAGAAACTCATAACTGCATAATCAGAAGACTTTGCTCCACAGACCTCTTAAAATCCACCAGACAGGTTACCCTCAGTGTTCAGTATCTGACTCTTTACTGGAATATAACCTTTATATTAAAATTTTTCTTTTTTAGCCACTCCTCTTTTAGACACTCCTCTTTTAAGATGCCTGATCTCTAGGCCTCCCAAACAACTGATGTTTGCCACCACCTCTCAATAGGTGGTCCAACCGGGTTGGAGAAATGCAAGCAAGAGTCCTCAAGACATGATTTTTTAGCCCTTGCTTTGCCCCCCTCAGGAAGTTTTCGATCACCTCTTAGATGTTCAGCAACAAATAATATTCATTCATCTTGAACAAAAGGGAAGGCTGACAGTGTTGAACTTTGCCTGAGCCCTTTGCTCTCAGAAAGCAGCAATGGTTGAAAATTCCTTCCTACCCTTTGCATTTTGAGAAAGAACTACCCATCAAGGACCACTCTGCTCCCACATACTCTGAGCTAAGACTCACCTTCATCCTTCCTCAGTGACTTGGAAAAGACTCATCTCCATTCGTCCTCATGACTCTCGTAAGACCCGGGCTGATTCTCTTGTTTACTTGCCTCTGTAAGACCCAAGAGCCCCTTCCTTTTTTTTTTTGAGATATTCCTCGTTAATGACATGCTCTCTGTGGCAACGGGCTGAATAAAATGATCTCCTTTATTGCCCTGTGCATTTTGTTTTTCACAATGGAAATTTTTGTCGAAATACGTATGTGACCATTCACACCCCATAGACTGGAGGATGCAGCCTATACAGGGAGGCATGGAGGGAGAAGTTCAGAGGAAGGTGGAAATTCACAATTCTGCAGATTTCATCAGTGGTTGTTCAGGGCACAGAGTAGTCTTCCATACAGTTCAGACTAATGGAATAATTGCCAGATATCTCAGCTGGGGCTGTGTAAACACCTCCACAAAAACTTTGATCTTCATTAATTTTATCTCTTCCCACAAAACCCAATTATTCATGCCCAGAGAAACACAGGACATGAAAATTTCCTGACTACATGGCTATTTATTTTCTGTAGATGAAACTGAATCTCTTGTCAAACTTAAAAAAAAAAATAGTTGTTCACTGTCTGCGGCTTATCACTAAAAAGATGTCAATCTCAATCTATTATACAGGTCAGTTCCTGTGTTCTCATGTCAAATAGATTTTCTCCCCCTTCTACCTTCTGTATTTTACGAGAACTGGGAGTAAAAGGGGAAAAAAAAGATCAGAAGATAAAAGAATAGTGGAGAAAATGTAAAATTAGGGTAAAATATGTAAATTGGAAAACCAAAGGTTTCCCTCCATAATTGAAGATATCATCATAAAGGAGACCTAATCTTCACAATCTACTTTGTCTTCAAATTTAAAATACAGAGAAAATAGATATACCTTTTGACTAATAATACAAAGTCTAAGCTGCTTACATTGCTTGTGCCGTTCAAGTCCTGTTTTCAAAAACGGCATCCAGAACACTCTGTCTTAAGAGGATGAACTGTTATTTCTGTAGCTTTTAATAACTGACAACTCCACATTTAAATCTCAGGCTGTACATAAACTGTCAGCATCCAAATTTGCCCAGACAAACAGAATTGGAAAAAACAAAAATAACATGAGGAAAAAATGCGTTATTAACAGCTGTGTAAATAACAGCGACAACATTAACTAATAAAAGGAGACCAGCAATCTCAGTAAGAACCAAAGAAGGAATTCAAGTTGCTGTAAATAGATTTAGAAGGGTTGGCTATGCTTCTACTCTTTTCCAAATTCAGTTTTCTTTCAAAGTTACTGCATCAAGGAGCCTAGAGGAAAACCTTTTATGCCAAACTCTTACGGGAGTAAAGAAAAAGTAACAAGAAAGTGAAAAATTTCTTACCTACCACCATTATGGAGAGAGAGAAAAGAAAAGAAGGCCAGTTGTTACTCTCATTTCCCTCATCAATTGCCTGATTTATACATTTATATTTGAAGGGGACAGCAAAATGGCTCCAAGTGCAAAAATGGAGTCCCTAAGCCATTGACTGTGCTTAGTCAAAGGTCTTTTGGTTGCTGGTAATAGAAACCCTTCCAAACTTGCTCAAGAAAAACAAGGGATTTTGTTTAAGAGCTTCCAGGGGAATCTCTGGGAACTCAACAGTGGGAAGTACAATCAGGTCTTGTCAAGAAATAATGATTGTGTATCTGAAATTTGCCAGGCATCATTATACTTGTTGAAGGCCAAGCTGAAATAGACCAGCAGAGGCTCTGCTCCCATGAACTTGCATTCCAGGTGGGGAGACAGACAATGAACACGCAACCACATAAATAAGAATGTCAAATACTAATATGAAGAAGATAAAATAAGTATGTATTATACCAAGTAAGATAAAACAAGGGTCTTGGAATTTGAGAAATGAGGGCTTCTTGCAGTTGGGAGAGCTTTCTTGAAGAGGTGACACTGGTCTTGAAATCTAAATGAACTGGAAGAGGCTGGAGCTGTGTGCCCTGCAAAAGCTAAGGGAATGGCTTTGCTTGCAGAAGGGACAAGTCAAAAGTCAGAAGACTAGAGCCCACTGTCCAATATACACAGGATGTGAACCACATATGTAATTTTTAAATTTTCTACTTGCCACATCCAAAAAAAAGGCAAAAAGGAACAAACAAAATTAATTTTTACATATTTCATTTAATCTAATGTACCCAATATGTTATCATTTCAACATATAATCAATATAAAAATTATTGATATAGTTTACATCTTTTGTATTAAGTCTTTAAAATCCAGAGTGTATTTTATACTTAAAACACATCTCAATTTCGATGCTAAATTTTCAGTAAAGTAAAATGTGATCCTACCAAAATAATAAAGTTGTTTTTAATGGAAAAATATTTTATACTGTTTCATTTTTAAATTAAAATGTAAATTAATTAAAATTTAATTTGACTTAAAATCAGTTCCTCAGTTGTACTAACTATCTTGAAAGGGTTCAACAGCCACAGTTGGCCTATGGCTAACATTTTGACCAGTATAGAACAAGAGGACAAGAAACTCAGGGAAGTAGAGGTGGATGGGATGAGAAGAAGGAGAACTGGCAACATAAGCCTGGTCAACAATGGTAAGCAATTTGGAATTTTGGCTTTTACTCTAAGTATAATAAACAGCTATTAGAAGTATATTAGTTTGCTATTTCTAATGTGACAGATTACCACAAACTCAATGGCTTAAAACAACATAAATGTATTATCTTATAATTTTGATGGTCAAAAATAAAAAATGAGCCTAAGGGCTAAAACCAAGGTGTCAGCAGTGCTGGTTGTTTCTGGAAGGTCCAAGATGGAATCCATTCCTTGCTTCTTTCAGTTTCTAGAGCCTGGTGGCACGGCTTGACTCATGGCCACATCTTTCCAACACTTTTTCTTCTGTGCCTTGCCTTCATCTATCTGACCCTCTGCCTCCCTGTTCTAAGGACCCTTGTGATTGCATTGGGCCCACTCAAATATTCCACAAAAATGCCCCATCTCAGGATCCTTAACTTGAGTACATTTGCAAACTCTCTTTTGCCATGGAAGGTAATGCATTCACAAGTTTGGGGATTAGTATGTGCACATCTTTGAAGAGCCATCATTCAATCTATCACAGACAGTTTAAGAACAAGCAAAGTGACAGGTTCTCATGTAAACTTTTAAAAACATCAGACTGGCTGTTAGGTCAAGAATGATCTACTCATAAAGAAGTAAGAAAATGGGCTAAGAGACTTGTTGACAGAAATCTAGTTGAAAGTGAGCAAACACACTGTGAGAGATATGCTAGTTCTCGTCTATCTAGCACCTCCCTTACTCTTCCTTTGAGGAACTGCTCACCTACAGTTGCTACAGTCAGGAGAGCTGGCAGGCCTGCTGCTACCCTAGCAAGAAAAAGAGATACAAGACTCAAGCCTAGCTGGTCATCACTGTCTAGTCACCTGGCCATGGTAGTTAGTCCAGCAATGAGCATGTCACTCAAAATGAACTGTTCAGTACCATACTGTCTTGATGATTACAGCTTTGTAATAGAGCTTGCAGTCCAGACTTGTGATGCCACCAGCTTTGCTTTTCTTTTTCAACACTCCTCTGGCTATTTGGGGTCTTTTCTAGTTCCATACAACTTTTAGGATTATTTGTTCCATTTCTTTGAAAAAAGTGGATGGTATTTTAATAGGGATTGCTTTAAATGTGTAGATTGCTCTAGGTAGCATAGACATTTTCACAGTATTTGTTCTTCCAATCCTTGAGCATGGAACATTTTTCCATTTTTTGTGTCTTCCTCGAATTTCTTTCTTAAATGTTCTATAGTTTTCTGACTACAGATTCTTTGCCTTTTTGGTTAGATTTATTCCTGGGTATCTTATGGTTTGGGGAGCAATTGTAAATGGGATCAACTCCTTAATTTCTCTTTCTTCTCTCTTGTTGTTGGTGTACAGAAATGCAACTGATTTCTGTGCATTGATTTTATATCCTGCTACTTTACTAAATTCCTATATGAGTTCTAGCAGTTTTGGGGTGGGGTCTTTTGGGTTTTCCACATAAAGTATCATACCATCTGCAAAGAGTGAGAGTTTGACTTCTTCTTTGCCAATTTGGATGCCTTTTATTTCTTTTTGTTGTCTGATTGCTGAGACTAGGACTTCTAGTACTATGTTGAATAGCAGTGGTGATAGTGGACATCCCTGCCATTTTCCTGACCTTAGGGGAAAAGCTCTCAGTATTTCCCCATTGAAAATGATATTTGCTGTGAGTTTTTCATAGATGGCTTTTATGATATTGAGGTATATACCCTCTATCTCTACACTGTGAAGAGTTTTAATCAAGAAAGGATGCTGTACTTTGTCAAATGCTTTATCTGCATCTATTTAGAGTAACATATGGTTCTTGTTCTCTCTTTTATTAATGTACTGTATCACATTGATTGATTTGCAGATCAGAATAGAGAGCCCAGAAATAGACCCTCAACTCTATGGTCAACTAATCTTCAACAAAGCAGGAAAGAATGTCCAATGGAAAAAAGACAGTATCTTCAACAAATGTTGTTGGGAAAATTGGACAACCACATGCAGAAGACTGAAACTGGACCATTTCCTTACACCACACACAAAAATAGACTCAAAATGGATGAAAGACCTAAATGTAAGACAGGAATCCATCAAAATCCTTGAGGAGAACACAGGCAGTGAGCTCTTTGAACTCAGCTGCAGCAACTTCTTCCTAGAAACATCACCAAAGGCAAGGAAAGCAAGGGCAAAAATGAACTAATGGGACTTCATCAAGATAAAAAGCTTTTGCACAGGAAGGGAAGAATGAAGGGGGGGGAAATCAGA
>NC_138369.1:32344509-32355165 GCF_054177405.1 Leptonychotes weddellii
TAGAGTATTATGTTAAGTGAAATAAGTCAATCAGAGAAAGACAATTATCATATGATCTCACTGATATGTGGAATTTGAGAAACAAGACAGAGGATCATAGGGGAAGGGAGGGAAAAATGAAACAAGACAAAACCAGAGAGGGAGACAAACCATAAGAGACTCTTAATCTCAGGAAACAAAGTGAGGGTTGCTGGAGTGGAGGGGGGTGGGAGGGATGGGGTGGCTGGGTGAGGGACATTGGGGAGGATATGTGCTATGGTGAGTGCTGTGAATTGTGTAAGACTGATGAATCACAGACCTGTACCCCTGAAACAAATAATACATTATATGTTAATAAATAAATAAATAAATAAATAAATAAAATAAAACAAAAAAAATAAATAAAAACTCCTTTCTTCAGTGATTCCAACCTGGGTAGAGGCAAAGATTGCTCTTTCCATTGCCCAACTAAGACAAGAAATTTCTGAGCTCTAGTTATAAGCCTCTGCTACCAATTCATCAACTTGGTTTAGAAATGACACTTAATATGTTGGCTCATAAATGTCCAAGTTTAATTTTAGGACCAAGGATGGGGATATTGAGCAGTTTGCAAAGAGAAGGAAGAAGTAAGCAGATGACCAGACTGATAATGAAGGTGAGGAATCTTGCAGTTCAATAAAGTACTACTAGACATAAGATCATTTGCAAGCTATCTCACTGACACTGTGGTTCATTTTTGACTATATTCTATATTAAATAGCAATGTGCCAGAATCTTTTTTTTATGAAAATTTGCCCAGTTCAGAGAGAGAGTTGATGATGGTTGAATGTTGGTCAAATTGATAGAGATTTTTATGATGTTTGCATCACTACCATCCCTTACTTATTCATTCATCAATTCAACAACTACTTACTGAGTCTCAACTACAATTCACACAGTGTTCTAGGTACTGGAACATAAAGAACAAAAGACAAAATTCTCTACTGTTGGGTAGCTTCCATTCTTGTGGGAAGAGACAGATAATAAACTAAAGAAGTAAAGTAAAGACTACTAAATGCTGGTAAGTACAATGATGAGCAGTAAACCAGAGGGTTATATTTTCTTCTGTCTGGGAAAAGAGAGGACAGAAGATGGAGATTGCTTAGTTTAGAGATGGTAGTTACAAACTAGCTACAATCTTAAGAGTATATTTTCAGCTGGGTTCCTATCCGGGAGGCCAGGAATCAGAAATATTATGGTGGAAAAGTTTGATGATAGACATCTGGCTATTTGGGGGGCCAAGAGAGAATGGTGCTGACTGCTGACCACACAGATAAGGAAGTGTATGTATCCTGTAACTCAAGTAAGTTAAACCATTGGTTCACCACCCAAATTTTGCATACTAAGTAGGTTTCCCATTCTGACCATAAGAAGCAGTGTCAAGGAGAGTTGAAATCTTGAGCAGTTAACTGGAAGGAGAAATGTCACTGCCATTCGCTTGGTTCTTTGACAATTGCTTGGATAAAAAGTACCCTCTATCGTTCATGCTGCCATTCATTTCTGACCCATTAATATTGAATCTCATAAATAACAAAATATAGATCTCACACTTAAAATTTGAGAAAACTTTAAAATATGAATTTGCTATTTGGCTATGAAGTTTAGACAATGACCAGGAATCAAAGTAAGTTGAATCAAAATGTTAATGTTTTTCTGTATTCCAAATTGATTTTTATAAACATACACACTCATATTTTCAAGCAGTGTTTTTGGCATTGTCTTTTCCATTAACGCGAGTGAAGATAAGGGTTTAAAAACAGAGCTTAAATGAAATGTTTTTGTCATGGAATTTAGTCCAACATATAATAAATATGCTTTTGAGCACCAGGATATGAGGCAACATAGTGGGGTCTGTACTTCCTCAAAGCTCCAGACCCACATATCTACTTGCCCCTTGTCCCTTAGATGTCTCAAGGTAGTTCAAACCTGACCTAAATAACAAATAACTGATGGTATTCCCTCAACACCACCATCCCTCTCCACTCTCCAAACCAGGGCCTCGTCAACCCTGCAGAAAATTTCCTCTCTTTCACCTGCCAGACCCAACCTGTATATCAGTGCTATCAGTTTAACCTCCAATATCAGAAGTTGGCAAACTATTTTTGTAAATGGCCAGATAGTAAATACCCTAGGCTTTGCAGGCTTCACAGTCTCTAACAAAAATACTCAATTCTGCCTTTGTAGGTGAAAGTAGTAATCAGCATACAAGTGGGTATGGCTATGTTCCAATAAAACCTCATCTACAAAAACAGGTGGGCCAGATTTGGCCTTTGGGCTGTGTTTGCCGATCTCTGTTCTAGATCGTTCATCACCCCTCTCCACCTTTGTTTTACACCCTGATTCATGCTATACCACCGCCATTGCAGAATCCTGGGGGTGCACCTCCCACTGCTTCCTACAGAATGTGTCCCACCCCACTCTCTGCAGACCTGCTCTCAGTCCCCCAGGTTTGCTGTGTTCCCTTCTGGGTCTCTCCTGAGCCTTTGTTCATGACATTTCCTCTGTCAGGTAGTATCCCCATAGGCCACAACATCATGAGGACGGGACCTGTATGTGTTTTTGCTCCTCAGAGTATTAGTGTCAGGCCCGGCATACCCTAGGTTATACTAAGAGGAAGAATTGTCTCCTATCCCCACCTCACAAAGATGGCCACATCCTAACCCTCGAAACCTGTGAATACATTACCGTGCCCGGCAAAGAGACCTTGCAGGTGTGGTTAAGCCTCTTGAAGATTATCCAGGTGGGCACAGGCGTCCTTATAAAGAGAGAGGCTGGAGCGTCAGAGGCCACGATATGCCAGGCAAGACCAAGGCTGCAGCTTTGTGGGTTCAAGAGCCAAGCGATACAGGCAGCCTCTGGAAATTGGGGGAAGGCAGAGAAACGGATTCCCTGGTGGTGCGTCCAGAAGGAATGCAGCCCTGCCATCCCCTTGGTTTAAGCCACACGAGACTGATTTTGGAATTCTGATCTCCAAAACTGTAAGCTTATGAATTTGTGTTTTTTTATGCCCCTAAGTTTCTGGGAGCTTCTTATAGCAGCAAAAGGAAACTAATAAGGTATGCTCGTGAAATATTTAGGTGACAAGTAAAGCGATGAGTGAGTGAGTGATAGTAAGGAATCATTAGTAAATAAGAGAGACCCAGAAATCCTCATTTCATAGTCTGATTGATGTAGACATAAACAAGTAATTACCAATATGCTGAGATGACAAAAAAACTTTGGACTGTAGATATAGGCAGAGAAATTTCCATCTCTTCTTGATTCTTTTGCAGCTGATAGTGTGTTCAGATGGCCTCTGACATTGTGTGCACACTTAGTGGGAATGACCAGTATGGCCTTGTTGGTGGAGAAGAGCAGCCTCTAGGCCTTGGGTTTACTATCCATGAAAAACAGAGAGCTAAGTCTTCTTTAATTTATCCTTTAATAGCTGAAACAACTTGAATTATTTTATCAAAAACACTTGGGCGAGACTTTTCCCCCTAGGGGACTGCTTCAGGCTGACTTGCCTTCTGCAGGCCTGGGTTTGGGCATCTCAGAGCGCTTGCATCTCAAACAGACCTTCCTCCTGAGCAGATGGGAGGGGCAACCAACCAGGTTTCTTCAGATTTGCTAGAACTAACCTGTGTGCCAACACGGCGGCCTGGCCCGCTTTCTACACGTGCGTGATTGCTCTGAGCCTTTGTCATTCTCCTGAGTGGAGCTGACACGGTTTTGGCATCAGCTTCACAATTTCACTTTGTGCCATTAGGCAGCACCAAATCATTGTCTCAGAATCACTGTGACAATCGGGAGTCACATTCAAGTGACAAGGAAATTATTGCTGGAATAAAAAAAAAGTTGAGGGACGTGATTATTGTGTGTTCTCATTATCTGGCTTTCAAACTTAAATATGTTGGCCATTAGGAATCATTTATTTTTCAAAACAAAATGAGGAACATAGACTACATTCAAAGGGGGTTTCTTAGAAACCAGATTTTTTTTTTTTTTTTACCTTTTAATGAGACACTTAGCAAAGATGGGTAGACACTGTCAGCCTTTCGAGACTGCTCTGTCAGAGGTTGAGGAAAAGTTAGTATTGAGGAGAAGGGGGCATTTCAGAGTCAAGACAGGGTTACTTTTCCAGAACCACCTGGCCATACTGTATTCCGATATCTGTTGATCTCCAAACACTCATAACACCCTAAACTCCTTAAAGGTCAACCTGATTTACCTCTTACTGATTTACTCTTAGAGCCCCAGTGCCTATATTTCTGTGTTTGTGTGTCTGGACCATCTGAATATTGCTTCAGACCCTCTTGGCCTTCAGGTCTGGCTGTTCCTTTGCTCGGAAGGGATGGCTTGACCTTCGTTTCTCAAACATGTGCAGACTGACCCTGGCAGTACTTGCAACTACGGTAGAAATGGCTTCTCGTATTCTCAATTCGAACCTGGTTCTTCATATTAAAACAAACACAGCTGCAATACTAAGTAGAATCAGAAATACAAAAAATAAGAAAAGTAAATATATATTTAGACCGTCAATACATCGCTTTGAGTTTTTTAGGTCTGGCTTTTACCTAGAAACCTCCAATCTCTCCTGTGCATTTATGGGTACCACAGTGGAAATAGGTTGAGAAACACTGGTAACTCTTTTGACTCAGTGTAATGGAATTATCTATGGGCTTCCTATCTGTGAAACCCTGAAAAATGTAAACTCTCTACTCTCCATTCTTTATTCTACAAAATGGATGTAACGATAGTACCTACCATAGTTTTAAGAGTGATACTTCATACACAGGAAACGTTTCATAAAGGTTGGCTGTTGCGGTTGTTAATGTTGTTTTGTTGTTGCTGTTTTGTTAGAGCCTTTGTGACCATTTCAGGAATGTAGGGCAGTAACCACGCTACAAAATAGAATTGTTCTTAAATACAGTCCCTGTTCTTTCCGTCTCCCAGTTAGCAACATCTTGATTTGAGCCATTACACCTGCTATTCCGATGGTTCCAAGGCTCTCCCGTCTACCATTGGTCTTCCCTCAAGGAGAGTCAAGGATGACTCCAGTGTGTCCATGCCAGGTTCCAAGCAACTCAGCCTTTCTAGTCTCTATTGCTTCGCCCTCTGCCTTGGCCACCTTGTGCTAACACAGGAAGCCAGCGTATGAGCAAGAAGCTGCAAATCAAATCTTTCATCCATCACGATGGTATCTGTAATTGAACTTTAAGACTGGTTTCTCCAGACAAACAAGGAATGGAGCTTGTGAAGCATGAACAGGGAAATACTTAAAACCAATGAGAGTGTGATTTGGAAACATTAGCATCAATCTTTGTTGTTAGCTACTCAGTGTCTTGTATCACCATTGCATGAACGGTATTTACTATAAACAAACCATTGTTTCCCCAGACCTAACATGCTATAGGAATATTTAAAAAGGACGTTGCTTTCCCGGAGCACCAAGGCATGCCAGGAAGTTGGGGAAATCCTGATGTCCCTAACCCTTTATTTTAGTTGCTTGTTCTATTTCAGGTAAAACCCACATCTCCAGAAAATAAAGAATAGGGAGGCCCTGGAAGGCTTGCATAATTTGAAACACATAATTTAGACAAAATATCCCATAACAAGCGCGATGCACATTATTTTCCAAGTGTGACTTATTGGTATTTTACTATGACACATTTTTTTTAACTATAAGAATGGAGATTTGCATTAAAAGACTATCATGCTATAGAAGTTCAAGTTGTGATCATTTTGTTCTCTAAGATGAGCACACCCTGAGGCATGGAGCTTGAAGTAGGGTACTGAGAGTGGGATGACAAAAAAAAGGCCTACACGATAAAACCATGGCCATTTTCAGCACTATCTACACCTGCTTTCCCACTACGATGGCAGAACAGGGTACTTGCAACAGAGACTGTATGACCTGCAAAGCCTAAAATACTTCCTATCTAATGGGGAAAAGTTTGCCCACCTTTTATGTAGAGGTTACATGCCAGTGATCAGGTTTGACTTCTAAAGCTAGCATAGACTGTATAATTTTGCTCAGCTAACTTTGGAGCTGTAGGCTTCCGTTTGCTCACCTGTAAAATGGGGCTGATGATTGTAGTTGGTACCTGCGACAAAATGTGGTAATAAGATAAAAACAAGTCAATGTATGTCAGGTCATAGCCAGAGAGGACTTAACGCATAGAATGAATAAAACGTTAGGTCTAGGGTCCAGTATAGTGCCTAATAGAAAACTAGAGTGAGGGAACTCCTTGGAGGATTTGGAAATAAGACCTCACTCTGTGAGGTTAAAAGGCAAGATAAACACAGAGTAGATCTGGGCAAAAGTATGGCAGATCTCCTGAAGACTCAACTGGCACTCAGCCAGTGAGGCTTACACAAATCAACATATTTGAAGGAGGAATGTGTCAGTTAGAAAATAGAGGGTTTGGATTGGTGTTGATCTGAAATCAAAGCCAAGAAAAAATGAGCATCTGGACATTAGGCACGGACATTGCCCATCCCAGCTTTGCCTATGGAGGAGAGGGAGCCTCCCTATAACGGAGATTCTTCTTGAGCCAAAGTAAAGCTATTCCCAGCATGGAGTGAGATGCACTGTGTTTTCTTAGTCTGATACCATTAAATATGTGAATATTTGCTCACCAAGCAAGCTTCTTATTCTGATGTGGCTTCTCAGGTTCTACCAGAAACTGATAGTCTTACTCCTAAGTACTGGGGTCCATGGATAGTATTTGGGGACCCGTGAACCCCTTTAAATTGTATAAACTCTCAATAGTTAGCATACATTTTTCTGGAGAGTGTATCCAAAGCTGTTCTCTGGGTCTCAAAAATTGTGATAATAAAAAATTAAGAACCTGCTGAGCCTGTAAAATGTGGGCCCCATGTGAATTATGTCTCCTGTAAACTAAAATTTTTTAGCTTTATTAATGAGCTTTGTTGACATAGATTGTGCAGTGTACAGCCTGCACAACCACACATGGTTGCCCTACTTGATAAATATGGCTACTGCCTGGCAAGAGAGAGGGGCAGGGGAAAGAAAGATCTGTGGGTTAGCCCTTAGACCTTGATAAATTTCCTTAAGATTATCTAAGACTCAACTGCCTTGTCTAAGGACCAGCAGGCCCCTCCTAGAAATTCTTATACTATCACTGGCTGGAAGTGCAGCATTATGTTTGTTTGAATATCCTTTAATAAGTAAGCTCTTCATTTAAATAAAAAGTTGACTTGATTAACAATCTAAGGCACATTTAGTAAATTGGACTTGATTTTAAGTTTTTAAGTAGTTCCAACCAATTTTATACTTGAACCTGACAAAGGACCAAAAAGAGATGGGAGGGGGGCAGGTTTCTCTGTAAGAGCCCTGGCAAGAAACAGAAATGTTTCATTTATCTCAAGGAATAATAAACAATGGCTAGAAAGGTATGGCTAATGAAGTGAGAGGTTTACAGGTTCAGCTGAGTACATCCACACCGGTGAGGTTGGCCGGAACCTGACTGACAGGTTGTTTATGAATGCACGTAGATTCTGCAAAGCACACACAAAAGAAGCCAAACAGCTGTAACCTGTTCTTTATGAGACCATTGGTTTTTCTGAGTGGAGGTAAATATCAGCGCATTGCATGAGGTCATTGGGATACACTTTATACTGAGTATCTCATGGGAAGATCTTTGGACATCTCCAGGATAGGGAGGACCCTGGAGGCTTTGTGTACGGTTTATCAGAGAAAGTGGCAGGAAAATGGGCTGAATTTTCTCAAGCTGGTTTTCTAATATCAAATGAGAATTTTATTTTAATCCCCTGGACATGTGAGGTGAATGTTCCTTTACTCTGTCTTAAAGAGTCTTTGGCTAGGCCTTCTCAGAGCTCAGCTCCTGACCAGCTGGGCTCCTCATTATGCTTCAAACAGCACGAACATTCTAGAAAGCTACAAAGCCTCATTGGTTCATTTTGGACCCGTGGGGTAATTTCTCTTCTGCATGGTGGGGTCACACAGAGTAGCTGCAGGATGCCCTGTCCTCTTTGTGTCAGGTGGTTCTGGGAAGTGGAATCAGAAATGACTTAAGTTCACACCTAGCTTTGCTGATACCTACCTGGGTCCCCAGGTATGTCACTGATGCTTACTGAGTAGAGTTGGGGAATGTCCTTCTCTCAGGGACATGTGTCCTGCTGAGATGGAAGGAGTGGTTCTCAGTACTCGGTCACAACACAAGTCAGTACTTGTATCTTCTGTTGTCAGTGATCATCACTATCACTTAGTCCTCTTATTCCAGCTCAACAGCCCCCTTTCCCTCTAAACAGCTTCTAAATTACTAAGTGTAAGCTTGCTTTAGCAAGCAAAGGAAGAAATTACAGGATCATGAGCCTTCAGACACTCAGATCAGTCCTATACATTGAAGCTATCCTGCCTCAAAGATGAATTTTACAGGTTTCCAGGGGCAAGAAAGCTGGAAGCCACCTCGGGGCCCTAGTATTCCAGTCTTGGTTTTGTATCCCTTCTACACTAGCTGATGGTTAGTGTGCAGAAGAGATGTTCCAGAGTTCAGCTTAGGATGATGATCTCTTCTTGAAAAGTCAAAATACGCCAGACTGAATGGTTTGCTTGAGGATGTATCCTGTTAATAAGAATTTCAGGTAGGTTTCAGCTGGTCAGGACCCGTGGCCTTGAATGTTAATGCTAAAAGACTACTACCTAGATATCTGGCCTTCTGTTGTAACAGTCTAAATTGGGTCTCTTACCCTCCTTTGGTAACCTGAAGCTCAAAGGTGTTGAGCAAGGGGATGAAAGTCCTATAGCTACAAAGCGTGGCAGTATTTGTTAAAGCACTGTTGCATATGGTCAGTCCCTATTGATATTCCCTGCTTCTGCTGCTGTTACCATTATTATGGAGGGGTAAAGCTCCATTTGCACTCAGGTACCCTCCAGAACCTGTGGTCCTAACCTCTATCCACAGAGTGCTTCCCAAAAAATGTTTTAGTTCGGAGAATTGCCTAAATTTGTCACCCCGATCAGGAGAAGCTATAGAGCTAATAGCCATTAAGACCCCAGATGCTCCCGGTGAGTGATCACAGTAAATAAACAAATGAATGATCATCTATTGCTTCTAAAGATGCCCTGTTGAGAGGGAGGCTTGAGGCCAGAGTGGTCACTGCTCTGACTGGTGGGTCCAATGTGGGGGAAGGAGGCCCAGCAGTATGGGAGGGCTGAGCCCCCATTGCAGGGTGGGGGGACAGGAGGAGTTCAGGTCTTAAATGGAGAGTGCCTAGAGGTGCTTCCACCTCTCTGACATTCCCCTCCTCCCAAAGAAGCAATAATTATGCAGGTCCAGCAGCAATTGAGCTGTAGTCAGAAGGATCATTGGCAATGCCTTGACCCCTTCCCTACCCACTCCTTGAAGAAGTACTGGGACAGAGAGGGATGGGCTTCTGGAGGAGTGTGGGTCTGACTGCACCTGTTCTGTCTACTCCACAGGCCTGCTCTTGAATCCTCATGGTCACTTCATAGAGGAGCATAGAAAATATTTCCTCAGCTCTACTCCCTAGTCCCAAGGTGGAAAAGCCTTCCCTGCACACATGTCTAGTTGACTCTATAGCTTGAAGGATTTTTCTGACCTATAGTTAAAAAGGCAGAAACATTTTCTGACCTATAGTTAAAAGTCAAAGTAATTTTCATCACAAACCTTATCACAAAGCACAGATCCAAAAATACTGTTGAATGCTAGCAAAGAGTTGACCACATTGACTTACTACATGTAGCCAAAATCTCAGCCAGCATTAAGATGAGAAAAAGCTCAATTCTGGCTGTAATAAATAATCCACAAAGGTCCATATTTAGTATACTGTCTCAGGTAGAGTTCTTTTCTTGCAAAAATGGAAAAATGGACTGTAGCTAACAAAAGCAGGAAAAACCATTTGTTAGGAGGAGTAACCATTGAAATGCTCTCAACTGCAAGGAAAGGAATCCTAGATTATTAATGCCTTAAACAAGTGAGGGTTCAATTTTTATTGAACAGTAACAAGACTGAAAGGAGATAGTCATTGGAATTGGTTTGGTGGCTGGACAGTGTAAGGACTGGGTGCCTGTGAGTCTCTTGGCTTTTCTCTGATAATCACAAAATGGCTGCCAGCAGACAAAATTTCATCTAAACCTTCAAAGCAGGAGGAAGAAGGGTACCAGCTATGCCTGTTACTTACATTAAGAAAGTAGATTCTGCTTGAGTCTCACTGCCCAAAATTGTATTACTTGGATCCCTGTTCCCTGGCTATAAGGAAGGCTGGGAAAGTGGATATTTTTACCCTCTAAAGGGAAGCAGGCATGTGAGGGGGTGTTGGAAATCAGTAGTGGGTTAGCCCAGGATTTCTCAACCTTACAAACAGACATTTTTGGGCCAGGTAATTCTTTGTTTTGAGGGCAGTCCTGTGCATTGAAGGATGTTTAGTAGCATCCCTGGCCTTTACCCACAGTACTGGCAACCCCCTTCCAACTCCCCCAGTTGTAACAACTGAAAATGTCTCCAGACATTGCTGAATATCCCCTGGGAGGGCAAAAATCACTCCTGGTTGAGAATCACTGGCTTAGTGTACTCACAGCATCTGCCACAGATTATAGGGGTGCTCCTAGAATCAAAGACAAAGTGAAAGAACCAGAGTAGTGCTTGGGTT
>NC_138369.1:32355265-32411516 GCF_054177405.1 Leptonychotes weddellii
CCAGGGTAATAATCTTATCCTCAGTGAAGGAAGAACAGGGCACTTTGATGAACAGTCCCACCAAGACTGTAGCCAGTGCAGAAGGGTTAGATTCCCATAGCTATTACCCAAAGGTGATTGGGAGTCGGTGGGGGGGGGGGGCGGTGGAATGGGAATGAATGCTAGTCAGAATATGTACACACACACAGAGGCACGTGATGAAATGACTTAGGACAACTGATCCTATTTCTGACTAGTAGAGTTCCTTGTATTAGTTTGAGGGGAAAAAAACACTCTGAAGAACAGTTTTGAGGAACCATCCAGAGTGCTGTTTGACTTGAGGCAAATCACCTTACCTCTTTGAGTCTCTCGCTATTGATGTATAAAATAAGGGTTTTAGTCAAGGACTCTCAAGGACCCCTTCAAGTTCTCACACTTAGCATGGTGGCTTCTAGAAAGTGACTCCAGCTTCCTCCTTCCCCTCATCCACATGGCCCAGTTCATTTCCTCTCCCAAAGCCACACCTCCATTACCTAGATTGGGGCTGTCATGAGAAGGAAGGCCAGAGGCTTCAGCAGGAGCTTGGTCCAGGATGCACATTTGCAGCTTGAGATGTAGCCTTAACCCACCCCGGTGAAGGCTGTTCATTAGGTTTTCATTTTTTGTTTGGTTGGTTGGTTGGTCTTGTCTGGAACTTAGTGAATGAATGCATCAAACTCCCAAAATGAATCCCAGCTCATCTCTTGGGCTTCGGAGGCCCTTGTAGGATTCTGACTAGAGACAGCAACCTCCTTCTGTGTGGTTGGCACCTGCCAGCAGATTCTCAAATCAGGGTGACAGATTTTATAATAGAAAAGCCCATCGTGGTCCTGTACTGTAGTTACAGTGCTACCTTGTTGACTTACTTAGTTCAGTGGTAAAGAAGAGAGGAACTGGAGCAAGGGGTGGAGGGAAATGGGGATTAAAAACGTAAATATGTGATTACTTTTAATGACCTTATTACTCAACATCAAATCTGTTTGTATTGACAAATAAGTATGCAAATGTTTATATCAACACTCACTTCATTAAAATAGTAAATGGTTGAAGTTAATATTAGTGCAGCATTGAAATCTTGAGTGATTTTGATTACATAGCAATAAGCTACTGATGAGTATCATTATGTACCAATCATACAAAAATGAGCCACCGAAGGCCATATTTCCAAAATTGGGTTGAGCAAGTACATCCACAAAAACAGAGACATACACTAAGTGCCAGAGACTTTCTCTGTCTTCCTTTCAAAGCATAGCTTGAAGATATAAAATGGGAAATAACATGTGCAAGAATGCAATTGGACATGGAGTTACACAATCAGTGTGCCGGGGAGACGTATATGCGGGTGTCTTAGACTCCGGAGTCAAGACCTACCCTTCATGTACCACCCCACCTCTATTCTCTTCACTTCCCTCCCACCAGAGACAATTTGTAGCTTACAGACAAGATACCTTGAAAAGACCAGAATCTTCATAAGGAAGCAGGCATGGTGTGCACAATTGGCCCATTGTGTGGCACATAGCTGGGCTTAATGTTCCTGCAGGAACCCAGTGTGTGGGCTCAATTCTTCAGTTCTGTTACTTCTCAGGCTCTATTTTCTGAACATACTTTACCGTGCAAGTGTTCATAAGATAAAAACCAACACGAAAAGGGAGTTGAAAGATGTCAGAAGTCTGAAATGGACACCCAGATCAAGTCGTTTGTTGGAGAATATTTACAGCCGAGCTTTTCTTAGGCTTGAGAAAGTTGGTTCTTGAACCTTCATTGCCACATGTTTTAAATTTTCAGTCAAGTCCAGGAAGAGTAGAAATCCTTTGTATTAGTAAAGTGCTGAGTTTTTCATGGAGAAATGAGTCATAAATAGGTCTTTATTCTATAACCATGAACATGTGATCAGGCATTGTTGAGCCAAAGATCAAGTGTTTATTGAGCACTTACTATGAAGAAGGTATTCATGAAAGTAGCTGTGATTAAGCACTGCTTCTCAAGAGGGTCCATTCGAGTTGGCAGGGAGTAGGTATCTTTGTACAGGTAAATATTAAATTGGGTCCTAGAAGCTAACAATCCGATTGATGAGATAAATCGAGAGGGCTGCTATGACCAGCATGCTGGCTAAAAGATGAGCTTGACCTTGGACTTGGACTAACGGGATAGTGATGGGTGGTGGAGAAAGGGCAGTTTTGACTGTAGAGAGAAGCACAGAGCAGGAATGGAAACACTGTCCCTTAGAAGAGTGAGGACAGGAGCGGCAGCCCGGGGACGTATAGGCAATAAAGGGAGGGTGGAATCGTACTATAGAGGTTCTGACCTACCGCCAAAGACATTATGGATAAGCATGCAGCCACTGGGAGCTATCTTGCCATTTTTTTCATTTTGAAACCATCTCCAACTTAGAACAAAAGTACAAGAACATTAAAAAGATGAAGTTGCTGGCATGACTGGCCCTGTCACCCCCAGTACTTGAAATAGCATTTCCCACAAATAAGAATATTCTTCAACATCACTTCTGTACTAATGTCAAAATCAAGAAATTAACATGGTGCATTACCACCATCGATTCAATTTTCAGACCCCATTCTGGTTTTGCCATTTGGCCCATTTTAGAGCAAAATGATCCAGATCGGGGGCTGGATCAGTTGGTTGGGCGTCAAACTTTTGATTTTTGGTTTCGGTCATGATCTTGGCGTCATGGGATCGAGCCCCCACAGCTCAGCATGGAGCCTGCTTAGAAGGTGCTCTCTCAACCACTCCCCGCTGCAGCTCATGGCTCTCTCTCTCTCTCTCCAGAAAAAAAAAAAAAAAGGTCTGGTTCAAAATCACATGTTGCATATGTTTTGTTGTTTCTTTCGTCTTCTTAGGCTTGCAGCTATTTCTTTGACTTTCGTGAGTTGGATTCTTTAGAAGATTACAGGCCAGTTGTTGGGTAGAATGTGCCTCCGTTTGGGTTTGTCTAATGACCTTTCATAATTAGATTGAGGTAACTCCACTTTGGCTAGAAAAATCACAGGAGCGATGCTGTGTTCTACTTACAGCTCCCTTTCCCAGGCCTTGGAATTCCCTGTGTCCCATTCCTGGTGATAATAACTCTGATCGCTAGATTAAAAATTGTCTGCCAGGCTTTTTGACTGTGAAGTTACCTTCTTTCCTTTCACTGGGAGTTTTTAAGTAGAAGAAGATAGAATTCAAAGTAGTGTTTAGGGAAAATTGGACATAATGTTGCATCGGGTAAACTAATTAGAGAAGGGATTTGGGCCCTGGGGGTGGCAGCCAAAATCAAGCAAGTTCCTTATAACATGTGAGCTCTTGTTGCCTTTTGGAGAGGAGGAAATACATTGTCCTACTCTTCTGACCTTGAACTCCAGTTCAGAAGGCTTGCCAACAATGCTCACTGGACATCCTGAGTTTCTCAACAGCAAACCATGTGGCCAAGATGTCAGAGGACCTGCTAAGTATAGAAAATTAAAGAAGATAGAGTCTCATTTATCAGCTGAAACTGTGTCTTTTCTAGATGTGGACTGGGGGACAGCGAACAAAGGGTGGGCGTTGGAGCTAGATAATAATGTGATGGGGAACCTCATTTACTTAAATGCCAGGCTTTTGTTTTCTGGTGCCAAATGCAAACTGAGGGCAAGATCTGAACTGCATGGCATACTAGGCCTAATTTTTGGAGGATATTTATGATAGGGAAAGAGACGATTGGCAGGGGAAGAGTGCACTTTGCTTAAGTGCACAGATAACGAATGGAGAATCTGAAACCTGAGTGCAAATCCTTCTGGTCTTGCAACCCAGTAAACGACAGTCTCCCAAGGACAGTGCATACATGTATTTATATTGAAAGGACTGAAAAAATTAGGATAAAAGCCCCCACTTCAAATGCAGGTTCTACCACACACTGTCTTGGAGCACGTTCACTAACTTAAGTGAACCCCAGTTTCCACATGTGAAATAGGGCAATTAGGACATCCCTCACTGGGATTTTATGAGAATTAAATGTGCTAATGTATTAAAATTGTCATGCAAAACTCTGGGCATCAGGTTGGTGGTGAAAATTTTAGGTGTGGTTTATTGTATATTCCCAGACACTTAACACATGATTCTGCAAATCGGAGACTCCAAGGGATATCCACACAATGTTTGAAAAATGAGCTATTAAGCTAAGAAAAAAACATGAAGTCAACTTACATGCATATTGCTAAATGAAAGATGCCAATTTGAAAAGGCTACATGTTCTAGGATTTCAACTCTATCATTTTCCGGAAAAGGTAAAACTATGGAGCTAGTAAAAAGATCAGCCATCAGGGAGTAGAGGGAGGGGGATGAATAAGGGGGAACACGGGGGATTTTTTGGGCACTGAAACTATTGCGTATGATCGTGTAATGGCAGATATGTCACTAGCTATTTGTGGAAACCTACAGAATGTACAACACCAAGCATAAAACCTAACATAAAACATGGACTTTAGTTAATAAAAATGTATTCATCTTGGTTCATCGCTTGTAACAAACCTAGCATCCCAAGGCAAGATGTGGAACCTGGAGATGGAGGGGCATATGGGAGGACGGGAGAACACGTATGACCACTCTCTTCATTTTCTGCTCAATTTTTTTTATAAACCTAAAACTGCTCTAAACCTAAAGCCTATTAATAATTTGTTAAAAAGCTCTCAAGTGCTGATGAATGACTGAGTAGATGTGTGCTTTTCAGTAAACCAGTGACAGTGTTTTATCATTCCTGAATGCTCCCTAAACTTCAAAGGTCCTATACAGCTCTCTGTCTGATATGGGGTCTTCCAAATCGCCACCTGTTCCCCATCCTATCCCTGCTTACCTTTGACTCAGGACTGGCATGAACCCATTCTTTATCTTTGAGAAAATTAGAAAAAGCTACCTCCACCAGGTGGTCCAGCCCATGGAAACTGAGCTTTGCAGCAGAGCCTACTCAACACTTAACCTCTTGCTTCCTTGCTGGGGGTTGCTGTTAGAGGGAGACACAAACCTTCGTGGGGGCTCTGTTGTTTTGGGTCATGGCTTCACTGACCCAGCATAGGCCCCCGTGCTGCCCTCTGCTGGCCACGTGCTCTGACCCGGGGCTTTTCCTACCAGTGCCCTTAACACACATTGAGGGTGTAACCTGCCCTTCCTGGATTTTTTGTCACCAGCTATGGGAACCCAAATGTTCTGCTAGTGGCCAGGAACGTAATCTCCTTTAGCGGCCCCATCGATCTAACTAGAAGATGGCAAATCTGGGCGTCTCTCCTGCCAGGCTTACCTCCCCCCCTTGACCTCTCTTTACCAGTAGAATCACTGTGGAATAGATCAGGTATCTTTGAGAGCTGGTAGCACCCTGGCATTCCCACTCCTCCACCACCTTGAAGCAGAGCCTCCATTAGGTATATTATGGGCTGGCAGAGCAGGGCAAGGTCTGGTCAAGGGCGTCTGACAAGTTAAAATGTAGTGTCCAAGAAGCAGTGGCAAATCCAGTGGCCCTATTTACCAGGATAGATCGAGGGACCATACAACCTGGTAAATTACAGGATTTGGGAGCAGAAATATGCCATGTCAAGTCCTAGCCTTCCCCCTTACGAGCTTTGTGACTAAGTTTCCAACAATTAAACTCCTTGAGCCTCAAGATATTCACCTCAAAGAGAAAATAATTGTCACTGGGTTGTTATCATTTTAGATATGATAATAGAAATAGCTAACATTTACTAAGAGCTCACTCGCCGCCAAACACTGGGCTTGACATTTTGTATGCATGATTTTGTTAGCTGCTTGGAACTCCAAGATAATGTGCCTGGTAGAAAGGAGATAAATCATAAACAACAATATTGTCAAGTATGTTGCATCAGAACCAGCAAGGATTGACCTCCAAAACCAACCTTTCCTACGGTTCAGTTTAATATTAAAAGGGCCAAAGGATTCCCAGAGATTTAGGTAGGTAAGAAGCAGGTTAAAATGAATGGAGTAAAGGTGCAGACGGCCCCTCAGGAATAAGAGTTAGAATGGCAGAGAACAAGCCTGTACCTCAAAGTTCCTGGAGTTGTAGCACTAAATGGCAAACTGAGGTAGAAACACTGGCTCATGGCAGAAGGAATTGATCGGGCACATGCGAAAATCTCTAGATCAGTGATTGTCAAACTGGATCTTGTCGCTGAGCCATATAAAGAGCCTTCTAAAACACAGATTGCCAGATCCTATCCCCAGAGTTGGATTCAGTAGGATCTGGGTGGGGCCTGAGGATGTGCATTTCTAACAAGTTCCTAGGTGGTGTTGATGTTACTGGTCTAGGAACCACGCTTGGAGATCCATTGCTTTAGAACAAATATGGTAAACTGGGGCTCTGAAACCCAATTCAACTTCCATTGTTTTACTTTTTTCCATGCAGGGATTTAAATTTTTTTAAATTATTTTTCTACACTTAAATCAGGAGAGTTCACACAAAATTCACATTTCCACCTTCAAAAATTGAGAAAGTCTTAAAACTCCTATTCCTGCATCATACCCGCTTGCTGGAATAAGTAAATGTTGCCCCTAGTTAGGTGAGGTCTATTCTGTACAACTCTTGCAGGGGGAGACAAAATTTGCACCCTGAATCTGAGCATTTTTAAACCTAACTGTCCATGCACAGTGAACATCGGTGTTTTAATTCACTACTCTTTACTTTTATAAAAGCTTTGAATTATTTTATTAGCCGGATTTTAGCAACTGAGGCTAGGCCAGAGGAGGAAATGCCAATTGGGCTAGAATGTTTTATTTAAATTGGTACTAATCTGAGACTCCATACTGAGAATCTATTAAATGCTAATTTCCTTGCACAAATGTCCCATTTCTACTACAGAAAAAACAAACCAATTAATTATCCTGGAAATCCACCTGATGATGTATTTTTTTTTAAAACTATTAAATCTAATCTCAATCTAATAAATTCTGGCACAACTGTTAAGTGTATTGAAGTTTATGGATTAAAATAATAGCTGCATACAGTCAGGGAAGAATACTTAGGAGCACTTATCAAAGCCATGTGACAAACTTTAAAGTGACCCCAGTGATCCCACTTCGCTTGCCATGAAGTTGGAGATTTTTTTCCCCTGGCCATGCTAGTGGAAGTGATGATGCCAGAGCTGAGTGGGGAAGAAAAAATGCAGTTCATATCCAGGGAGATCCAAGGCATCCCTATGATAGAGCCTTCCCATAGTCAAATTCTTTTTTTTTTTTTTTAAGATTTTATTTATTTATTTGACAGAGCACAGGCAGGGGGAGCAGGAGAGGGAGAAGCAAGCTCCCTGCTAAGCAGGGAGCCTGATGCAAGGCTCAATCCCAGGACCCTGAGATCACAACCTGAGTCAAAGGCAGTCACTTAACCAACTGAGCCACCCAGGCTCCCCTGTCACCTGAATTTCTGCCCAGTGTTCTTATTGTCCAGTAATCCTGTGTTGAAAAAATTAATCAGTTCAAGGGTACCTGGTGATTTTCAAGTCAGAGGACCCCTTTCAAAATGAATATCAAAATATTTCATAAACCTACACGTGAGAGTAGCTATCTATTAATGTTTATTTTTTAAAAATCTCTGATAAGGGGATGCCTTGGTGGCTCAGTCGGTTAAGCGACTGCCTTCGGCTCAGGTCATGATCCCAGGGTCCTAGGATCGAGTCCCACATCAGGCCTTGCTCGGCGGGGAGCCTGCTTCTCCCTCTGCCTGCCTCTCCCCCTGCTTGTGTTCTGTCTCTCTCTCTGACAAATAAATAAAATTTTTAAAAAATCTTAAAAAAAATAATCTGATAAGGAACATTTCTAAATGAATGTGGGTATCAATAATCAGATCATCTATACAATTTGGAAAACACTCCTATGTACGAGAGACTGTTCTGCTGTATTATCAATGCTTGCATACATGGATCCACACAGCCCTTGTAACTTCACAGCCCACAGACTGGGAAATACTGATCTGCAGAAATAATGATGAATTACTTACTGTCCTAGGATTTCTTTCTTCCCTGTGCAAGAGAGCTAGAGCGATTGAAGGTGATCTATTCCAAAAAGGTTCATGTCCAATTTTCAAACCTCACTCACACCCCATAGCAGTGGTTCTCAAACTTTGGTGGGAATCCCCTGAAAACTTTGTAAAAATACAAATACACTGAGCTTGGCCCTCAAGGTCCTTCTCAGCTTCCCAGGTGGTCCTGACAGAGATCTGGGTCTGAGAACCACTGCTGCAGTGTAGGATTTCTCACCCTTGACCCTCTTGACATTTGGGGCCAGACCCTACTTGGTTACTTGGTTGGGGGGGGGACTGTCTTGTGCCTTGGAGGATGTTGAGCAGCCTCCCTGGTCTCAAGACACTAGATGCCAGTAGCAACCTCCCTCGTCGTGACCACCATAACTATATCCAGACATTGTCCAGTGTCCCCTGGGAGGAAAAAGTCACACCCAGTTGAGAACCACTGGCCTGTGGGATGAAATACCAAGTATGTGTTGGATTCCCAGAGCGACGGAGTGTAGCAGAGATCTACACAGCCCCACCAGAACCAGAGAGCTGGGTGGCTTTGTTCCTCCGGACCAATCTTCCCATGTCCTGCCCAGTCATTGGTCCTGACAATTATGAATCGCAGAAGAGAAAAAAAAATTCAAGTCTGATCTGATCTTGACACATTCAGACTAACCCAGCGAAATGATTCAAACGTGACTTTGTGGTTGGAGTTCAATTTAGAGGCAATATGCGAGGCTCAACCAGGCATTTGTCTTTTGTCAGGCCCTGGTCACATTTGTCACACAAAAACCAGACCACTAATAATCCTTTAAAAAAGGGGGCTTTCCTAAAGCCAATTTTCAATCTGTGTTTCAAAATTATATTCCATAAAGATGAAAAACCTACATTTTCATTTTGTTTCGAATTAACGCAGTAAATAGCTGGCTCCCTTCTTTCAAGGGGAGGCCTTCACTCCATTTGTTAGCCCTGTTTCTGATAGTTCACCGAGCCTTTATTTACTTAACAGAGTTTGACAGGAAATTCTCAGAGAGATAATATATCTCCATTAATAAGGTGACTGGGGGAACATATTCTAGGGTTTCAAGTGAACTGGAACAATAACTTATATTTTTGACATTTTTGTCAGCTCCCATACCCTTCCCGGCATCCAGCAGAGTTTCCCTCCACACATGAAGGCTTCGGAGTGTTTTGTGGCAATGTACGCTTTCCTATCATTCAGAAGACACAGACCCATTACACCATTATCACTAGATAATGGTGCACATTAAAAAGGCTTATGAGAAAGGCAACCTGATACCCGTAAAAACTATCTTCAGACATAAATCAGACCAGTATAAAGAGTGAAAATGAATCAAGCTGGATTTCTGGGTGAATCTGGCCATGGCAGTGTCTGAAATGTTTTGCCCTGGGAGGTCAGCAATTGGTGTTGAATTTAAAAGGGTAAAAAGAAAAGTCTGCTCCCTTAAAATGTAAACTTTTCCTCGGTTTGACGGTGGCTATCACTGAACTGTAGAGAGTATCACCTAGAGATTGAAGCTCCTCGTGTTAATCAGCATAAGTGTACTTTGTTCTTAGCAAGATCTCGGGGGGGGGGGGGGGGAAGCAAAAACTAAAAATCCACCTCCGACTCCTCTGTTAGGAATTCCTTCACCTGTTCAATAGCTTTTTGCAGTGGCTTTCCAAAACCTACCAGGATGAATTCAGGGTTGTCTTACACCAGTGTTCTCACAGCCAAATTCTAGAGATCCAGTCTTGCAAGGGAAGGGGAAATTTCTCCCATCTGTCAGATGCCTTTACAGTTCCTCATGGCCCCAATTCTGTCTAAAAGCGTATCCAATAATTGATAATGCAAGGGGCATGATATGAAGTAACAATGCAATTTATAGCAGAGAGATAAAACCCAGATAGAAGAACATTTACCTTAGAATGCTACTAATATAAAAGTAATTATGAGGGTCGGTTCTAATTAGAATGTTCACTTAAAATCAAGATAGAGTGGCCAGAATAGAGAGCCTCCTGGTGTTAGAACTTCATTCTTTGACATGAAAGGTTACATGCTTTTTCCAAGTAGGACATTAAAACTTTAATTTGGCAAGATGGTGCCATTTAACAATCGATTTGCAGTTGATTTTCTCCTCCATATCTGTAAAATTATCAAGAAAGTTTGTAGTTTATGTAATTATACATTGCAAATTCTATAGTACATACACAATAGCTCACATGTACGTATAAATGGTGTGTTGAGTTGTATGCTCCCCTCTCAAAAAAAGATATGTTCGAGTCCTAATCCCCAGTACCTGTGAATGTGACCTCATTTGGAAATAACGTCTTCACAGATGCAATCAAGTTAAAAATGAAGTCAGACTCAATTAGAGTGAGCCCCAAACCCAGTGGTTAGTGTCTTTATAAGAGGACAGGGGGTGGACACACAGATGTACACACACACACACACAGGCACACACATGTACGTATACACACAAACCAAGCCTAGGTGAAGAAGGGGTAGAAAAGCCCAAAAGGCCAAGGATTGCTGGCAATCACCAAAACCCAGAGTGAGGCATGAACAGATTCTGAGTCTCCAGAAGGAATCAAGCCTGATGACCTCTCGAGCTTGGACTTCCAGCCTCGTGAATTGTCAGAGAACAAGTCTTACTATTTTAAACCACCCAGTTTGTGGAAACTTCTTACAGAAGCCCAAAAACTAATACTACATACATTTATTTTTCTATTTTATATTAAGAATAAGTGCATTTTTATTCAGAGTAAGACAAAAATTAGTGTTTTGGTTGAGAAAACTAAACCTTTTACCCAATTTTTAAATTTTGACCAAATTTAAATATTTTTATTTGTATTAGAGACTGGAAACAAAAGTGGAGATTTCATTCCATCTAAACCTACAAAAGTTGCTTCCTTTAACCAGAAACCAAAATAGTAGCATTTTCATTTCAAAAGCTGCTCTTCTGAATATCCATGTCCTCACAACCTTAGAACATAATCTGTGATCAAAAAACTAACAAACACAAAAATACAAACAAAAACCACAAATAAACAAAACAAAAACCTAAAGGAACTGATGGCCTAAAACAATCATCAAGGAACTGTCATAACACCCTCCTCTTAGCTGAGCAGTGTCTTAAAATCTCATTCAACAATAACTTACTATTATTGAATAAGTATTTCTCACAGTCTGGGTTGTTTGCCTATTGCAAGTGATAATACTAGAGTTGGTAGAGATACTCAAGGAAGATGAAATAAGCCCATAAATCCCTATAAACAACCAGCCACTGAGAAGAAAGGCAGGGAAATAGTGAAGGAAATGCTGAACAATTATGAATGTTTATAATGCTAACATGAGTCATTAAGAAAACCTAATTTCATATTCCATATCTTCAGACACAAAAATGTAGAGAGACCTGTAGGAAAGTGTCTACTGCAAATGTTAAATATAAACATTTAAAAGTTGCTTCTTAAGAAGAAAAAGCTTCAATTATGTGGACATTTTACTTAGCACACATTATCCTTCAGAATTTCTGATTGCAAGAAGTGTTACTTGAGCTGCCAAAAAATAACATTTAATTTTGGAAACAATTTTTTAATTTTTTCTTATTTAGAAAATTCTTATGAATGTAAATGGGCTTGTCTGTGATCTGTGTTGATATTTAAGGTGCTTACATAACCATATGGAAAACGAGATGAAAATTCCTGTTTACATTTCTTGAACATTTTACATATTTTTTAAAGTTCAAATTTTTTAATGTTAAAAAGTGTTCTTGTTTATAACGCACATAAATATGTTTCTCGGAAAAGTAATTTTCATAAATGTCTGTTTGCTTGAATTAAAAGAGAATTTTTTGAATGCAGCTTCTGAGACGGTTCTAGAAGCTTGGCTACCATACATGGTGAGGCGCATCAGTAAGCCATCTTTTGAGGCTATCTAGTAGCTAGTCACCAGCTCATTAGTCTTAGAAGTGGTCATCTTGACAGACCTGCGGATGAACATTATCTGAAATCTTGAGTATTTTCTCCTTCAGACTTTCCACCACTCTCTAGAGGTTTTATACGACCATCTTGTAAACCAATTTAGATGGCTAGTTGTTTTGTTTTTGTTTTGTTTTTTTCAGTCCTATTTAATACCTTAGAATTTGTTCTAAATTTCAGTGCCTCCAGGCAAGGTTGCATTGTGAATTCTCCTCAGTCCCCACTGCTCTCTACTGTCCAATGCCCTGTTAAATTCGTTTACATTACCTGTCTGTGCCCCTCACCCAAGGCATCTGTGCTTTTTGTTCTGGTTACTCTCTAACAATTAATGACAAAAAGTGCCAGTTTCATCTGCCATCGCAGTATTAGATCTTGCTGCTTGGAGAATCCTTCTGATCTCCTTCAAATGAGTATGAAAATGTAGCCATGTGGCTTAATTTTGCTCTAGTCAAAGGCTCACCAAAGAAGCCTCAGGCTATCCCAGAAGACCTCCACATGCCTCACAGAACTGGGTAGGAAAGGGCACAGACAATGAGCATTGCTGGGATTTCCGCTCTATTCTTTGCAGCATTTGATGCCATAACAACTTGCTGAGCATCAACTGCTTTAGGCTGCTGGCAGCACCACTGAGCAAATAATGTGGGGACACTTATTCAGTTTACTGAGAACGTCTGGCCCTGCATGGGATGTAACCTGGTACAGTCATCCTGAGAATTCTGTAAGAGAAAGTAGAGCGTGGGATTTAACATGGAAAATTAGAAGTTGATCCTACTTCTTAGACAAAATTGAGATTGACAAAATTGAGGTTTATCTACATAAACCCTTAAACAAAGATGTGGCTCTGAATCAAAATGAGGGACCTGGGGAAAAAAAAATGAAGCTGAGGATTTGGTCCTGTTTAATTTCTTAAAGGAAACTCTTCAAAGGGAAAAGAACGTAAGAAAGATTGATACATCAGATCAGTTTTCTTGAGGTATTTTGGGCTGGTTGCTGGCGAGCACCTTTTGGACTTTTCCTAAGAAGATGGCTTCTTCATGTTTTATTACTTTCGAGATCATCTGCAACTTAAATTTGGGTTTCAAGTCTCCAGACCACTTAATTTTCTGTAAGCTAGTAAACCAAACCTAGAGTTTCTTGACAAGTCCTTCCAGAATAAGAATTAGGTTCTCTATAAAACGTTGACCTCAGATCATTTCTCCATCATTAGGCTTGATCTGTTCTGCGTGAAAAGTAGGTTAGTTAAAACAGATCACAGATTTCTTAAAACAGATGAAGAACCTCTTCTATAGCAATATCTCTTAGAGGCTTGTGGAAAGTCTAAAAGAATTAAGAAGCACTTTATGGTTCTGGACCCACTTCAAAAGAAAATAGTGACCCCAAAGACCTGTGGTTCAGTGATAGGATGACCAGAACATAGTCTCAAAAAGATTTTAATAAATGAGGTCAGCAGGGTCCCAAAATACAAGATGAACACACATACACACACACAAAAAAAATCACATTTCTATATACTCCCAATACATGTGCAGAAACTGAAATTAAAAACAATACCATATACAATATTTCAAAGAAAATTACTTAACAAAGCACCTATAGGATTTGTATGCTTAAAAGCCAAAGAAGCTGATGCATAAAATCAAAGAACACGTAAGTAAATGGAGAGACATACTCATGGGTTGGAAGAGGCAAATGATAATGATGCAATTCTCCCTCGAATTGATCAATATGTTTAATGTAATTCCTATCAAAATCCCAGCAAGGTTTTTTACAGACCCACCTAAGCTTATTCTGAAACTTACATGAAGAGGCACAGGACTTAAAATAGTAAAAGTAATCCTTATAAAGAATAAGGTGAAAGGAGTTGAACACCTGCTATGAAGGCTTACATGGTAACTACATTAATCACAAAACTATGGTATTAGTGAAGGGATAGGCACATAGAGCAATGGAACAGAATAGAGGACAGAGCTACACCCACACAAATATGCTCAACTGCTTTTTGACAAAGGTGCAAAACCAATTCAGTAGAGGAAAGACAGCCTTTTCAACAAATGTTGCTGGAGCAGTTGGACAAAAGTAAACCTAAACCTCACACTTCGTTCAAAAATGAACTCAAAATGGACATATACTTAATCCAAAAATGTAAAACTGTAAAACTTGTAGAAAATCACATAGGAGAAGATCTTTAGGATCTAGGGACTAAGCAAAGATTTCCTAAACTTGACACCAAAAGCATGATCCATAAAAGGAAAAATGAATAAAAATGCTTCATCAAAGTAGAAACTACTGCTCTGTGGAAGCCCAGGTGAAGAGAAAGACCAGTTACAGATGGGGAGAAAGTATTTGCAAAATATATAGCCAGCAAAAGACTACCATCCAGCATACATAAAGGTCTCTGAAAACTCAACAGTAAAAAAATAAAATTAGAATTTGAACAAAATACGTAAACAGATATGTCACAATATACATAAAGGCAAATAAGCAAATGAAAAGATGGTCAACACAATTATCGACTAAAATTAAAACCACAATAAAGTTTCAAAGCATCTGGATACCAGATGTCACAGATACCAGAATGACCAAAAGAAAAAAAATAGTGACAAAAACAAATTCTGTTGATTATGTGGAGAAACCACACTTACACATTGCATTGTGGGTGAGAATGTAAAATAGGATATCCACTCTGAAAAGTTTGTTCAGTTCCTAAATCTATCAAACTTGTGACTACCATAAAACCCAATAATTATACTCTATGCATTATCCCCCCCAAAATCAAATATCAGCACAAAAACTGATACATAAGTGTTTATAGCAGTTTTATTTGTAATAGGCCCAAACTGGGATCAGGTCAGATTTCCTTCAACAGTTTGAATGGACGAACCAACTGTGTGATACACACATACGGTGGACTACTACTCCACATTTAAAAGGGATGAATGCTTGATAGGAGCAGCAATATAGGTGGATCTTCAGGGAATGATGCTTCGTGAAAGTTGATCCCAAGGGTTTCATGCTATAGGATTCCACTTCCATAGCATTTTTGAAATGGCTACATTTTAAAAATGGAGGACAGATTGCCAGGAGTTAGGCACTTGGGTGAGCAGAAGGGAGGGCCACAGGAGGGATCCTTGCAGTGTTGGAACTATTCAGTACTTTGTTGTGATACATGAACCTTCTATAGAACTTGAATACACATACATGGGTACAAGTAGAACTAAGGAAATCTGAGCTTAGTGTACAAGATTTTTCTCTCTGATATTTCTTACAACTGCAAGTGAATCTACAGTTATCTCAAAATAAATTTGAATAAAAAGACCATTCAAAATTAACAGTTAAGGCCCCATCTAAATGGGAATTTAGAGACTGAAGAAATAGGTAATTAAGTAGAATGTCTTTGATAAAGATCAGACCAATAGAAGTTATGATCTTATGTGTCACTGTAACAATTTTATAGCTGAGGGGAGATTTAATTGGCATCCAGTTTAAAACCCTGGCCTGAGAGTGATGTGCTCCAGGAATTTAAAAAAAAAAATTTTAGTCCTCCCTCTCAGTTGGTTGCTTATGATGATGTGATTCAGATCTCCAACTGGTCAAACCAAAAATGCATACATGAGCCATCAGGTCATCCTACAAGAACATAAACCACTTAGATTTATGTATACAAGCACAAATGGATTAGAAAAATTTTCCTTATGTTATTTTTCTTATAAGGGGTATGTGAAAGCTTTGATGTTGAGATTTCTGACTATAATCTCATGCTCTCTCTATCTGACCACTTAGAGAGCAGGCTCCATTCTTCCCTGGTGAAATTCATCCTGACATATTATATTTTAGTAGGTATGTACAGAGCATCTACAACCATGTGCCTCTACTGGGCTGGATTGACCTTGACCTTCCCTCCCCCACCCCCATAAATGGCCACATGCCTAGACCCAGCCAGGGAGCTGTTAAAGTGTTCTGAGTTTGCTTTGGGGAAATGCCTGAATAAAGACATTTTTTAAGTCACAAAGAAAGCCTTCTCTTCCACAATGAGCACATAATTGAAGTGTGGCTGGTTCCGTGTAACAGATGTGTTGAGTGGAGCAGTGTTACTAGTAACAGCTTACATTTAGTTCTCACTTGGTGCCAGCCACTATGCTAAGCATGTAGGTCATCTCATTTATTCTCACCTATCAGGAACCATTCCTATTCTTATTTTAGAGGTAAGGGAACTGACTTGTAAAAACAGAGCGTCCAATGCACGGCCTTACATCTAGGAAATAGCCCAACTATAATTCAAACCAGCAGTCTAACCCCAGAAACTGCATGTTTGACCAGCACAATGTCCTATCTATAGGCTTTCCAAGGGAGCTACTCAACCTTCTGTTTTTCTAAGAAATGCTTTATTTGGAACTGGTTTTAAATTTCAGTGTCATTTTAACAAAGTCTAAATGATACAGCGAATGCTTACATATTGAACATGGGCTCAGGTACGCCTCCTCTCTTAACATTAAAGATTAGTTTAAAATCTCCCCACTATGTTGCATTGTCATGGACTTGACTGCCCTTGACATGGTTTGGATTCATCCTCAGAAAACCTACCTACCAGATAGTAGTATTTGTACAAGCTGGACAAAGTTTCAGGATAATTTTTTTTTTTTTTTTTACTGTGCTCATTGATTCTAATTGAACAATTCAATTCAAATACCTCCTGAATTTAGACTCTCTATAAAGCACAAAGCATGGGGAAGATTGAGGTCAATTGAAGCTCACATTCTAGGCAGCAATCAACACATAAGTGTGTATCAAGAGGAGAGCTGGGGTTACGGGATGGGCATTTGCATACTATTTCAGATAGGGTGCTCAAGGAAGGTTGCCCTGATTCAGTCACTTTTGAGCTCAGATCAAAAGAGAGTGAGAACAAGTCCTGAAAATATCTGGGAGGAAAACATTTCCAGAAGTGGAAAGAGCCAGTGCAAAGCCATCCAAGTGGGATTGTTCTTGGTGGGTTTGAGGAGCTACAAGGAGGGTCATGTGGCTTGGGCTGAGTGCACAAGAAGGAAAGTGGATGGACTCTAGAATTGCGGACATGTCATGCTGGTAAGGCCGTGGATCACTGTAAGAACATCCGTGTTTACTCCAAGTGGAGGAGACACTGGCGGGTATTGAGTAAAAGAAAAACGTGGATCCAATTTATCTTTTGAAAGAATCAGTCTGGCTATTGAATTACACAAACACTGTAGGAGGCAGGCAGTGGCTGAACCAACAAATCCAGTTGGTGAGTCATTGCAATAGCCCCGGCAAGTAATAGAGGTGGCTGTGAAGTGTGGAAGACAAGGTCAAGTTCTCAGTATATTTTGAAGTGATTTGACAGCATTTGCCAGTGGATCTGATGTAGGACGTCAAAAACAGAGTGATGTTAAGGATAATCCAAGGATTGGGGGACTGAACAACATGAAGGTTTAATTAATACCTTTTGGTTTTTTGGTGAGTTTACATGAGTTATAAAAAGTGGTGCCTAAGCTAAGGCCTAGAGGAAAAAGTCAGGGTTGGCCAACCAAATGCATGGCTCAAGAGTGGCCCAGCCTGGCCTGAGCATATGTGTGAGTACTGAGCTGTGGCAGAGCATGGCTAACAGGACAGAGAAGGCCATTCAGCAAAGCAGGTGCCTAGTCAGCAAAATCTGTCATCTATCACACAACCTCCACTACTGCATGTGGATATGTATTAATATCCAGTCTACTCTCCCTGCCAACTATCTAAACTCACCTGAATCACATCTGTTTGCTCAGATTCCATTACTGCCTTGGCTAACCAATACTCGAGAGCCTGCTTGTACCCAGCGGTGTTCTTGGTGCCAGAGAGAACTGAGGAAAAGCCAGACCAAGATTTTATGCTTGAAGAATCTATGTTCAAGTGACAAGTGCTCCTTAATTGTGAAATTCAGCCATTGGTTCATTCATCTAACCAATATTTATTGAGCATCTACTGTGTACCAGGCACATCATCACCTGGCATTGAAACTAAAGCAAGACAGCAGACAAAAATCTCTGAATTTATGGGGAGAGAGGCGATGAAAAATAAGAAGGATAAAGAACATGTTAAAGTACTAGGGGGAAATGGGCTAAGAAAGGACATATAGTAGGAGAGTACGAGTTATAATTTTAGACACACTGTGTCGCAGACACGCAGCCTGTCATTTGCTATGATTCTATTTTAAAAATCCTAAATGTGGTTCAAATATGGAGGGTCTTCCTCACTTCAAGTTAAATTGTTCCCCTTAAGAAAAGGTTAACAGTGAATGTTAATTCTCAGCTCTCCAGATTTCTGCCTTAAATAGGAACGTTCTTTTTATATTAAAACATCAGGACAGTAGCCTTTGAAAAAGATGTGCAATCTAATTAAAATGGAGAGATTAGCTGCCCTCAGAATATTTGCAAAGCCTAGAAAGGTAATTTAGTGAAATGTATACAATTTTATCTGGTTTTAATTATTAATGACATAATTTATAATGTGTGCCTATTTCCTTCATTTACCTGCGATGGCCAAACAGTGAACCTGTTTACAAACAGGCAGTGTTTTCAGACCACAGGGTCAAATAAGTTAGTGAAGGAAAGACCCACTGATACGCACAAAACAGGGATTTCACTCCTACCTATGAAATGTTACCTTTTTTTTTTTTTAAAGATTTTATTTATTTATTTGAGAGAGAGAATGAGATAGAGCATGAGAGGGGAGGGCCAGAGGGAGAAGCAGACTCCCTGCTGAGCAGGGAGCCCTGATGCGGGACTCGATCCCGGGACTCCAGGATCATGACCTGAGCCGAAGGCAGTCGCTTAACCAACTGAGCCACCCAGGTGCCCGAAATGTTACCTTTTAGCTGGGGTACGAATGAGTGCCAGATTTGGAGACTCTCTAATTCCAAAGATGTGAAAAATCTAAGCTGTGCTGAGCAGTGCACTCCAGAGCAAGTTGGACAGTCACCATAGTCTGACCGTTTGCAATCTGCGAGTATCAGGGTGTCTTGTTAACCCTATCAAGAGCTGTATAATATAGAGCTACTATATACTTGTTAGTAACAAATGATTTATTCGGAGGATGATGAAACATCATTTGATATTTACTATGCCACAGAAGTTTTTAAATGTTCATGCTTTTTCCACGTCTCCCCTCCTTCTAGGCGCATGACACAATTACGTTTTCCCATCGCCTTTGAAGGCAGGCATGGACAGAGGTCTTGCTTTGACCAGTAAAATGGAAATGGAAATGATAGGGGTCGTTTCCAGTGGGAGACTTTAAAAGCCTGTGCATTATGGACTGTGTTTCCTTTTTTCCATATCGGCTATCATAAAATTGTGAGGCTAAGATGCACCAGCTGGATCCTAGGGTGTCTAGAAGGAGTTGAGACCGTGCAGACCCACGTTGGTCATGTAGTATGAGTGGCATTAAAAGGCGTGTTCTGTTAACCACTGATATGCGGAGGAACTGTTGTCACTGCAACATAAACCAGCATATCCCGCCTGATACGGAGTCCTATTTGAAATGCTTTGAAAATAAGAGATGCGGAAGACAGGAATGAGGAACCCATGCCTGGAGAGGAATCCTTTGGCTTAGATCATTTGAAAAGCATGTGTACATGGTGCTGAATTAGTCTGTGGAGGGTGTTTTGAGGTAATGGATAGTTCCATTGGCCTGTAGGTGTGTCCCTGTTCTTCCGGTTTTTTGGTGATAGACTCTAAGCAAGGTACTTAACACTGCTGAGTCTTAATTTCCTCTTCTGTTAAGTGAGAGCAATTATGATGTTACAGTACCGAGTAGAAGGCCCCAGAACTGCGTAAGAACTCAGAACGTGCTATTTGCCTTCCTTGTGTTGTTCTGTTTTCATAGCTAAGCAGTTCAACCTCGTCATGAGATCATAAAGCCTGAGCCTGATCTTAAGCTTGAAGAGGCTGTTAAACTGCAATCACAAGATGAGAAAACATAAAAGGGGGAATAAATGAACACCAAACCCCAAAAACCAGGTTTATTTGTCATCAACAATTACATCCTCAATACCCTGGAATGGAAGTTGGTAGCTCAGAAAGTAAATAAGCAAATAAACAAGATTGCTAAAGCTTGATGCAGGTTTGAGACCATGATGTTCACATTGATGGTTTGTGGCAAGGAGTATCACCTCGATGAAACAGACTTTACCCACCTGGGAGCAGAGGCAAACATAAGGATCATCTAACAGGCCTTTCCCAATCATGCCTACTTCCTCTGAACTCCCTACCTCAACTCTGATTTGCCGCCCAGAGAGTGTATATCAGGATAGGACAGGTGTTGCTGTAGTAAAGCAAGACAACCAACAACCTTTCAGTCTTAGTGGTTTAGGACAACGAAGGTGTATTCTTCACTACTATTCCCTGTCTGTCGTGGGTTGGCTGCAGGTCTGCTCTGCAGCATCTTCACTCTGGAGCACAAACTAAGGGAATAGCCTCTATCTGAAACGTCACCTGTCTCATGAGAGAAAGAAAGGACAACAAGGCAAACTCCACACAGGCTTTTCACCTTCTAACCAGAAGTACCACATCACCTCCAGTCACATTTTACTGGCCAGAGAAGATCACATAGCTAAGCTTGGTGCCAATGTGGGGAGGGAAGGAAAATCTTCCCCAGAGAGGGGCACCTAGTATTTATGAACCACCCAGACTACCCCAGAAGATGAGCTCCTCCATCACTGATGAGGGGTGGTCCTGTCCTAAGTCTGCCAGAATAGAAAATAAGTTTGAAAACCATGTTGAATCTCTGCCCTCACATTTAGCTATAATTTCTTACTACATCATGAAAATGCAGTCAGGAGAATTGAGGTGGGAGTTCTGCCGAGCCGGGGATAGAATTACGCTCTCCTCTTGAGCCATCCCTCCTCTTCTCTCTTAAGGCACACTTTAGACAGACAGGGGTTAGAATGGACTTGGTTAGGAAGCCTGGAGAAGAATTTAAGACAGACTAAAGAAAAGTCAGGCTATTGTTTTGTCTATTTGAAGTGAAAACACAAGTTAATTCATTCCAAATAGCTTTCAGTCATTATATTGTACAGAATTAAGGCTAAATCCACTGCATGGGTCCTGGCTTTTCCTTGTTTGTGAACAAGTGTGTTCCTATACTGAAGTTACCGCCCCAACCCCATCCCCACATTATCAAATTCACCCTCTATTCCCCTCAGTGTCTTCATAACAATGCTTTGGTTTGAGGCCAACTCACAATATAGGGTGAAGAGGTTTGTGCTTGTAGTTTTAATCCTAATGAGCATGAAAATGACATTATTCATGCCTTTAAGCTGCCTAGGCACAAAAGCAACAAAAGAAGAGTATCTTTTGGGGGCGACTGGGTGGCTCAGTCATTAAGCGTCTGCCTTCAGCTCAGGTCATGGTCCCAGGGTCCTGAGATCGAGCCCCGGCATCGAGCTCCCTGCTCAGAGGGAAGCCTGATTCTCCCTCTCCCACTCCCCCTGCTTGTGTTCCCTCTCTCACTGTGTCCCTCTCTGTCAAATAAATAAAATCTTAAAAAAAAAAAAAAAAAAAGAGTATCTTTTTAAAAACGGCATTACCAATGCCTATGTATAATTAAGTGGCAAGTTTTTAAACTGAGAATCATTAAATATTGATTGATTCCCTGGTTTGTTGCCTTCCTTGTGTCATGTTTTACTGTCCAAAAGATCTGTAAGCAAAATAAGCCATGGAATTTTCCAGTGAAAAGGTCTCGATGGAGACACAAGTCAGCAAGATGCTCTTCGGCACATCCCAGGAATTTTCAATATCCTGTGGGTTGGCTGCAGGTCTGCTCTGCAGCATCTTCACTCTGGAGCACAAACTAAGGGAATAGCCTCTATCTGAAACGTCACCTGTCTCATGAGAGAAAGAAAGGACAACAAGGCAAACTCCACACAGGCTTTTCACCTTCTAACCAGAAGTACCACATCACCTCCAGTCACATTTTACTGGCCAGAGAAGGTCACATAGCTAAGCTTGGTGCCAATGTGGGGAGGGAAGGAAAATCTTCCCCAGAGAGGGGCACCTAGTATTTATGAACCACCCAGACTACCCAGAAGATGAGCTCCTCCATCATTGATGAGGGGTGGTCCTGTCCTAACTCTGCCGGAGTTGGGACAGTTGGGCTAAAGCCACTCAATCGTGCGCCCTCAACTACATTTTGGCTCTCCTCTCTTCATCATGGCCCATCCGAATGTTACTTGTCCTTTTTGCTAAGTCAGTTAATGTGTTGAAATTCTGCTTTTGCTCTATTAAGGTGCTTTAGGCTGTGAACGCTTGGATCTTCCTGTCTTCTCTGTGCTGGACAGTCATCATCCACTCTGTACTTTATGACTGAATGATAACCCATTGTGAAATGTTCCTGCCAAGGGCGTGTGAGAGGACTATTTTGTCCCAGTTCAAAAACATAGTTAATCTTGAACATGTGATGTAATACCGTGGCATCTCCTGTCTGGAAAAACATTGTTGCTAACAATGGGTGTGCTGAATTTATTTTTTACATAACCACAATGCCATTATCACCACTGGCAAATTTTCCTTCTTGTCTCAAAGGTCCCTTTGCGCTTGGTTTGTGTGAATCAGAATCCAAACAAGGTCCATTGCATTTGGTGGATTTCCCACATCCTCAAGCTGGCTGATTATTTTCTCTTAGTGTACATTGTATTTGTTTCTCTATCTCCCTAATTTCCTGTAAGTTGTTAGAACTAGAGACTTTTGTGGATTCTGGTTCAATTTCATTTTTGGCAAGACTACTTCAGGGGCGGGGCTGTGGATTTCCTCTTGCAGTGTATCAGGATGCACATGATCTTTGGTTCTGCTTTGGCTGATGTCAAGATTGATTGGGGGTATCACTGACCAAGATGGGTGGGTAGGGTTTGGATTGCTAAGTCCATCATTCCTCCCCAGTCTGTGGTTCAACTTCATGGGAAGAGCTTTGATGATGTCTCCAGGGGAAACTCAGATTACAGTTGTTGATCAATAGCCAGTAAACCTCCTGATTTCATGTAGGAAGCTCAGCTTCAATGATAATTTATATTCCAAAGTAGACCCGAAGGGCTTGGGAAAGGAAGGTGAGAACATTAGTACACAAGCTGTCATGTATCACAAGTACTACAAAGTCATCGTTAGACTGGAATTAACCTCTAAAAGCAAGTTGAAATCTGCAGAAAGGACATGCCAAATCAAAATGAAATAGTATATTGTGAAAAAACTTCATGATACATTCAAGGTTACTGAACGCGAGGATTTTATATGCTGATATGAGGAAATTGATGCTTGATGTTTTGCTCAATTTGCATGAGATTTCTGGGTTAAAGATCCTAAAAACAACTGGATTAAGCAAAAAAAATAATAATAATACCAGCAACATGCTTTGAACAGACACTACTTGAGTGGCAAAATCAAAAGGCCTTCAAAAATACCAACATTCCCTGAAGGTCAAATTTAAATCACTTGGGGTTCCCATCCAGCTCAGTTTCATAGAGTTAAAATTTGGAGAATCAACTGCCAAAAGAAACTGTAAATAAGGTCTAAATATATAACACATGAAAGTTTCTCAACTTCGCGCTATATTGACATTTTGAGCTGGATATTCTTTGTTGTGGGGAGCTTTCCTGTACGTTACAAGATATTTAGTAGCATCCCTGATGTCTCCTCACAAGATGCTAGTAGCAGCCCCAGCTGTAACAATGAAAAAATGTCTCCAGATTCCGCCAAATTTCCACTGAGGGACAAAAAATCACCCCCACTTGAGAACCGTTCATCTGCAGCAACTTTCATCAGAATTTCAAAATTTCTCTTTCCCAATTTGTGAGTTTATATCTTTTATTTTGGATACCAGAAGATACCCTAGTGAAGTCGTTAAATGTATACCCTTAGGCGTCCCACAGAAATGCTTTAGAGAACAGACTCTGAAGTCAGATTGTCTGTGAACAAATTCTAGATCCATCAATTACTAGTTCTGAAATGTCGGGAGTTTAAATTTTCTCTGTCGTAAAGTGGGTTTACCTCAAACTGTGTTGTCCGTTCTTGGAACTCAGGCTTCACAACCACCTGTATAGCATGTTAAAAATGCGCAGCCCTGAGCTCTGTGCCAGTCTTACTGGGTATGCCTGGGGAATGCATGTTTTCAAACTGAGACCCACCGTCCTCAGGAACCGTACTCTCTGAACATCTTGGTCTGGAATTGCTTAGCTTTTGTATATGTGCGTGTGTGCATGCACACGTGTTTTGTTTTTTTTCTGTGTGGCAAAATGTACATAAAATAAAAGTTACCATTTGAACCATTAAGTGTATATTCGTGGCATTAGTACACATTAGTGCTCACGTTGTTGGGCAGCCATCCCCATCATCCATCTCCAGAACTTTTTCATCTTTCCAAACTGGAACTGTATCCATTAAACACTAACTCCCCACCCCCTCTACCCCCAGGCCCTGGCAACAACCATTCTACTTTGTCTCTATGAATTTGACTGTTTTAGCTACCTCGTATAAGTAGAATCATACCATATTTGGTTTTTAGTGATTGGCTCATTCCACTTAGCAAAATGCCTTCCAGGTTCATCTGTTTTGTAGCATGTGTCAGAATTTCCTTCCTTTTTAAAGTGAATAATGCTCCATTATACACATAGGCCTTGTTTGTTTATCCACTCATCCATCAAAGGGCATTTAGGTTCTTTTTACCTTTTGGCTTTTGTGAATAAAGCTGCTTTCCACATAGGCATACAAATACCTGTTTGAGTCCCTGCTTTCACTCTTTTTGTGTATATACCCAGAAGTGAAATTGCTGGATCGTGGGGTAATTCTGTGTTTCATTTTTTGAGGAATCGTCCTACCTCTTTCCCCAGAGGCTGCACAATTTTACATTCCCATCAGCAATTTACAGGGGGCCAATTCTTTCCACATCCTCCCCAACACTTGTTTTCTGTTTGTTATTACTCATCCTCCTAATGGGTGGGAAGTAGCATCTCATGTAGTTTGATTTGAATTTCCACTGATTTAGTGACATGGACCATCTTTTCTTATGCTTAGTGGCCATTTGTGTAGCTTCCTTGGAGAAACCTCTATCCCCGTCCTTTGTTAGGTGTTTTGAGTCATTCTCTACATAATAGGAAGAACATAGGCTTTTAAGCCAGACAGCGTTGGGCTCTAACCTTAATTCTATAGCTTTTTTAGCTCTGTGACCTGGGGCAAGGTTTTTACCTCTCTGAGCCACCATTTTCTCAACTGCTAAATGATAAGAGAACAACCCTAAAGCGGGATTTTGAGAATCCAATAAGCAATATCCTTTATAAATTGAGGGTCTGTTATTATTTCCCACGTGTTAAGGAGATTTTTTTGAACTGTAATATCTACATATCAGGGGCCAAAAACTTTCAATAGCAAAACAATGAAATGACAAAAAGGTTGACCTCTAAACATGTAGAAGTTACAAAAGAAGCAGTTTAAGAGCTCATCTCGGTGTTCCCCTTGACGAGCAAGTGTTTGCTCTAGATCTTGCTTTTTAAAAAAATGCTTAGAATTATCAAGACCTGACCTTGAAACTTTTTACTGGGATTAAAAGCTAAGGTGAGCTAAAAATGAATTCTACTGGGTGTTCTAGAATACACAGTTACTAGAACATATATAAACCTCAGGTACACTCTTCAAGTGTTGGCCTTGTTACTGAACCATAGCCGGGAAGGCGCTACTGGCCAGTTAGCTAACATAGATTCCTTTAATATCCACCTTTGGATCATATAGAACAACCCATCAGCAATTAGAAGCCAGTGATAGAGACAGATCATCCTAGGCTTGCAAAGGCTTAGTGCTTGAGAAGGGCTTCTCTTTTTGTTGTTGTTGTTGTTGTTGATACTGCCTCTGTGTTGTCCCTTGGTTTCCTAGAAACACATGCTCTGGAGACATGCCTTTATTCTCTGAGCTGCCTTTCCTGAGGCTTCTATCCAGTCAAACCCAGTCATCTCAGGAAATACCCACGGGCCTCAATACCAAACTGTGTCCAAGAGCCTCAGGTACCTGTCAAGCCATGTGCAGAATATGACATGAAACCATGGGAGCAACCTCCCATAATAGTGGGCAGAGCATGGACAAGAAGAGCAAGGGAAGGCAGAAGTAAATTAACATTTAATGAGTACCAGGGTAAAAGAACCAGAAATTATTAACACGGGAATGTACATGAACCTGAGCAATTCCCCAGCCTGCCAGAGTAAATTTTGAAATTGCCAGTCCAATTTTTCTCCTCCTTTCTTCTAAAGAATATGGACTCTCTTTTTTAGGAGAGAGGCCAAGTGAATCTACATAATAAAGGGCTGAGAAAGAGAAGATGGGGGGTGGGAGAGAAGAGGAAAAATAAGTCACAGGCAAGGGCTGGAGAATTTTTCTCCAGGAAATGCTGAGAAGTCCCTTAGGAGTTTGCAGACTGTGAGTGAAGTGGCAGGAAAGGGAAGAGGATTTTGATAAGTGTTGCTCAAATATTTGGGCTCTCTTTAATGGAAATTTTAAAAGTTCTTTTTGGCAGTTGAACCATACTTCTTCCAGTTTGATTCCACAAGACTGAGCTATGTGGGAACCTCAGATGCATTAAGATTACACCAATATGTATTATCGGCTTTCCACACATGAAGTCAGTATTTGATGGGCCTATTAGTTTAGTAGGACATGGTGGCTCTAGACTTAACTAAATTTAAAACCTGGTTCAACTACTTATTAGCTCTGTGGACCTGGGTCAGTAACTTAACCTCTCTGTGTCTCTGTTTTATCATCCACAAAATAAGATTAACAAATTAGCTTATAGATTTTCTATGAGGATAAAATGAAAAACTGTATGGCATATAATTGTTCTGTAATTGCTGTTAATAGTATCCTTACACATGATAAAATTGAAGATATCACATGACTTGCAGAAGATCACATAGCCAGATAAAATATGGGATGCCCCATTAACAGAGAATTTCAAATAAATAACAAACAGATTTTTAGGATGAGTATTTCCCAAATATTGCATGGGACATACTTATACCAAAAAGTTATTTCTCTTTTATCTGAAATTCCATTTCAATGGAGTGTGTTGTATTTTTATTTGCAAAATCTGGCAACTTTATCCGTGAGGAGTGCTACTGTGATTCAAATCCATGTTTTCCGACTGCCAATCCATGCTCTTCCACTCATTCCAGAGGAGTAGGCAGAGCTTGAGAATGGATTTCCATGAACTACTTGGTGCTCTCTCCCAAGGGAAATGACATAGAGTATATTGAGCACCTCCTGTATGTCCAAGCCATGTTAAATGTGATGTTAGAATATCCGTAATCTATACAGCAACTCAGCCAGATCGATGTTGTTATTCCCATTTTCCAGAAGGGAAAATTAGTGAGTCCAAGATACTCGGTACTGGCCAAGGATACAACAGGACATAATAGGGCTGAACTTCCCAGCTCAGACTTGTGCTCTAGGCCATCACCTATCCTTTTAGATCATCTTGTTAAGACATTTTTGTCAGGAAGAATTTATGAAGCATAAAGAGATGGACTGCTGCTCCCTAGGAATATCTAGGAGAGTGCCCTTTCTCTTTAAATGCTCAGGTCCACTCAGCAAAGTGAAGGATGAATCCTGTCCTCCTGCTGGTTTAAACACATAGACAGCTAATGTCTAGATATCCCACTGCAAAAAATAATCCGGGTTGATGGTCCACATACCCTGCACTCACTGGATGGCTGCCAATGCTGCACTTAGCGAGTCAGGAGAGGAAAGGTCCCCCTCTTTGATTCCTGGGGTGGACCAAGTTAGCCATGTGACCTGTGGGAAAATATGTGCAAAGTCACCAAAATGACACATGCACAAAAGTGTGTTCACTGAGGCCCAGGCAGAGCCAAATGTACTTTATAGGTTCTTCTGTATGTATTTTGAGATTCGAATCTTTGTGTTTGATGGAGTCTGAAAAATGAAGTTCCCAGGGAAAAGTCTCTTCTGATAAATATGAAATGAATAAAAACTCTTGTAATTTTGTTTTAAATTCCCCAAATGCCATTAGCAATTGCAATTCCCGATTATCCACTCATTCAGTTGAGACAGGCAGTTTAAAAGAGGCTGTCATTTCCTCAGTCCAAATGCAGATTGATACCAAAGTGGGGAAACTGGCTCAGTCCATAAATGACAATGATTCTTCTTCCAGCAGTAGAAGGAGAATTGTCATAGGCCTTTCCTTTGTTTGGCAAAATTTTATTTTTTTTTTTTTTTGATCACCTGCAATAGAGTGGTGACCCTACCAGGCACCAGGAAAACAAACTGACTCGCAACAGTTGAGACCTTTATGAAGCATGTTGGATACCTTTCCTCAAGAACTAGCAGATTATTTACTACAATTGGAGAAGAAAAAAGTAACAGCAGTTATTGAACTATAAAAAGAAATATCAGAGAAGAAAATCTGAGATTGTTTCTGCCTCTCAACAGCAGAGCTCATACTTAGTCCCATCTATTAAAGAAGAAAGCCACGTTGAGGTCACATGAACGGTTACTAGTTTAGTCTTCCACATGAATGTTGGGAAAGCCTCGTTTTGCTTTGACAGTTAGGTTGCTACTTTCGTTAACCAGCACTCGTTTCGGGGCAAGTGACAGAAACTAAACTCAAAGTGACATAAGCAAAAGAGGATTTTCATGGGTCATGAAATCAAATTGTCCGAGAGCAAATGTGAACGGGTCAAGGAGCTCAAGTGCATCAGGAATATTCTTTTTTCCATTTCTTGGTTCTGACTGAATTTGAAAGCCCAAGGAACCCCTACTTTACATTTTTCAGCTCAGCGGGAGAAAAAAAAATACTTCTCTTTCACAGAGGTTCCCACAAAATTGCCCATCCCTGAATCAATTATAAAACCATTTGGGAGGATGGTATCCCAAGACAGAAGATGTTGATTGTCTGGAATTGGGGTGTGGCAATTCCACTGGAATAACAAAGACCAAGAGTAGGAAGGAGGGGTTATCCAAAGAAAATTGACAGGCTGATGGTGAGAGCAAAGGAAAATGCATATTGGGCAGACAGAAGCAAAACCTTTCAAATACACCATTTTTAATGGCCTTTCCATCCCATTGTAAATAAAATTTTTTTAAAGTCTAAGATTTTTGTGAAAGTGCAAGAAGTAATAGGTCTTCCAGCCTGGAGAAACCTCAAAATCCAGAAATACGGTGGAAACGGGGGATCAGTGCTTGGTCTCTCAGATCTAGTGTCCACATACTTTCCAGGTCTTATGCCTGAAAAAAGTGGTTGAACTTGAGTTCAGCTAGATGTTTAAACCATTGATCTCCAAGTGAAAACTGACAATGAACTGTTAAATAACGTAGTGGTCTTTAGAAGCAGAGCTAAGTTAAAAAGCCAGCTTCAATCCTCTGTAGCTCTGTGACCTGCAACCTGTCAACTCTTTTTAAATCTTAATTTCCCCATCTGGGGAAAAAATGGAGGCCACAATTATACCTGCAGGGTTCTTAAGGAATGAAACAATCCTACATGATGCTCAGCATAGAACCCAACTCGTCATAAGAACTTGAAAATTTTTTCACATTTTGTTTTTTTTCCTCTCTTTCCATCAGAAAAGAAGTGTTTTGGGAAAAAGTATTCGGTGCTCTGGTATGTTGTTTCTCACCAGGACAGGCTACATCATTTGCAGGGCCTCGTGCAAAATGAAAACACGAGGCCCCTTATTCAAAGACTATTCAGAATTTCAAGATGGTGACAGCAGAGCATCAAACCAAGTATGTGGGGTCCTTCTGAGCACAGGCCCGAATGACTACACAGGCTGCATAGTCATGAAGATAACTCGTTCACGTGACTTTTGCTAAAAGAAAAGAACAGAACGTGTTAAAGTGGATCACTTCGGAGTGAGAAGGAAGTGGGAGCATTTGCCTGAGGTCTATTTCTTTTGAGGAACAAAATCTCTGAAAGGAAGTTCCATTTTCTTCTCCTGCTGGGAGCAGGAGAAATATCAGACACAGTTAAGAGATGGACCCATTCCCAGGAGATGCCACTTCCAATTGATTTTAAGGAGGTGGAGAAGAAAGAAGAAAGACTTTTTTTTTTTTTTTTTTTTTAATCTGGACGGGAAGCTTTCTGGAGATGGAAGACAAATGACAATATGGAAAGGAATTTTCAGTGAACTAACATTATAAACAGCTCCGAAAGCAAAACAAAGTGAAGCCAATAAAAATGGATGCATTGCACAGTCTGAAATTCCATAAAGATTCTCTTTCAACAATACACTTTATTAATAAATCAGTTTTATTTGCTCCGTTAAAATCATAAAGTTGAGCAGTCTGTGGCTAGGTTAACATTGCTGTTGTCCTCACTTGAAGGACTCACTGGAGCATCAAAGAATTGTTTTGATCTAAGAGATTTAAAAAACACATTTTTAAAATTAATTTCTATAAATTGAAAAAAAGAGATCTTGATTATACTCCTTCATGGATTATTCTACGGTTCTACACCAACCGAGAAAAGGACCCAAATAATCCTCTCATCTTTATGGGCTGCAAAGAAAGATGGGAAAATCTTCTTGCTTGGCCTGAAGCAAACTAATCCAAGATGATGGTAATGTAGCCCCAGCTTAAAGTCAAGAGTAAGAAGCTGGGCCATGCCCTCTTCTTTCCATTTCAGATAGCAATTTAATCTTGACTTCAGCCATCTCCATTAGCAAAATCACATGCTAGCCAATCAATGTGAATATTAAATAAACATTTATTTAAAATCCAATATATAAAAAAGCAGTAAATTGGGTGACAAGGGCTTTATTATATGTACTCTAGCATCCAATGTAAAGGCAAGAGCATATGCAAACGCAGCAGTCTGAACTGTAAATTAAAAGCATGGCTTGCACCAACAATCAGGCAAAAAGCCCCATAAAGGACTGGTGTTTTAAAAAATAATGATGATGATGATGATGATGATGATGGGTGGAGGAAAATTCCAAAACAACTTTGATTTGGCGCACTGTAAAAAAACTTACCAACCTCTTTGCAGGAGACCATGGAACATGGTACAAATTGCATTTTGCTATTGTTGGTGTGCCACGTTCACAGCTGACCTGCATTTTGCTCACATTGAGATTTCCTCTGGGAATCGCATGATCTCAGATAAGTTAGAGCTCAATTCACCTCTCGGATGGATTTGGATATGATCTGGGAGAGAGATCTGACAACACCTGGAGTGGTCACCTCAGGGCTCTAGATGTTCCTGAAAGCAGATTTACACCATCACCCCCCACCCCCACCCTCCGGCCCCCCCACCCCCTTTTCCAGGGAAGGTGAAGCTTGAAAAATAGGGTATTCAGACCCCATTCATTGGTCTTCTCCAGGCGATTGCAGTACTCAATGCCTACTGATTCAAGGCAAATTCCTGCACATCGGCATTGCCCGTGAAAATAGAGATTCTTTTCTGGGTAGGTTTTGTATTTTTAAAACCTCCCATCAAGCATCCCGACTTGGGACCACATAACTCCATACAACTCAGTCCCTCTCTTAGCTGGGAGCAGAGAAATTAGTTCTGCCTTCCATCCAACTATTACCAGTGTCACTGCACTTACTTTCCATCCTAGGGAAATCCAGTTGGAATGTGTATTCCTACCTAGTTTAGATTAGAACCGGGGTCAACAAACTGTGACCCACTGGCCACATCTGGCTGGCAGCCCACTTAGATAAATAAAGGTTTATTGGAACACACCCATAACCACTGGCTCATATATTGTCTATTGCGGCTTTCAGGTTGTAAGAGCAGATGTGAATAATTTCGACAGAGACTACTCGCCTGCAAAGACTAATAATATATTTGCTAGATGATCCTTTACAAAAAAAAAAAGCTTTTGGACTTCTAGTTCAAAAGATAATAGCTATTTTTTTTTTTTTTTTGGAGAATTTACTTGCCATAGGACCCCATGGGGTACATGATTTCTCTCATGTTGTTCTGCTGGCAGCTTTGAGCATAGATTTTGTCTTCATTTTCTTTAGTTAAGGAAAGTGTGGTATAAAGAGGTTCTGTAATGCAGTCAAGTGTTGCCCAGCCAGTGAAGAGGAGAGCGAGGCTTTAACCTCTGGCTCTGTAGCCCATGTTCTTAACTCCTATTCTCTACGCACAGGATTTGACAGGATCCTTGCCGAGGCTACGAGAAAAGCCCCAGGCTACCAATGAAGGGCATCACTTAGCTAAGTGATTTATTTATCTAACAAAAAAGGAAGGATCGGGCTGGATTTTAACCTAGCCATTAATGAGCTTGTTAACCCTGACCTTTCAAATCAATCTTCAAATATCTACCTTTACCTTTTAGGAAGGATTCCATTTTCAAGTGATAAAGCACATTTTCTTCTTCTGAAAATCTAATGATCACTTGCTGTAATATTAGACATCATAGCAGTCCATCAGACTATTAGTTACACATACAATCTATTAATGTATAGTATTCACCGTTGCATTTTCTTTCAAGTCAATAAAAAGGAAACAATTTATTATAAGGGCCTGATATCTACCTTGATGCTTGAAGACAGTCTTTCCCAAAGACTTATTTAGGGGCCAGTGTAGTTAGGTAGTTAGAGGTGGTTAGAAAAGCATGGCTTCTCTCCCCAGCTTGGCCACTTAGAGTTGCGTGGCCTTGTTGGGGACAGAAACTTCCTAAGTATCTGTTTCCTCATATTAAAATGGAATGGCACCACCTACCTTCAAGAGTTCTTGTGAAGATCAAACTTGAAAACTTCTATAAATTAATTAGGATGTTGGACACAGAACAAGTGTTTAAAACTTGAGTAGGTTAAAATATTTCTTCTCCAGAACGAAGATGCTTCATCATCTAGAATTATCTAGACCTTAGATTTAAAACATCTTCAGACTTCCCTAAGCAGTCCTTGGGCATCAAGTTCAAGCCAAACAAAGGGATTCTAGGAAACCAGCCCAGACCACAAAAGCACATCCACCAGATGTCAGTCATTAACCTGGGGGAGGAGCACTTAAAAGTTGCAAATTCTCAAAATATGCTTTTAATCCTCAAAACTAATGAGAGACCAACCTACTCTACTAGCCTATGGTACTCCCCACTAAATGACTAACCTCTGTGAGATTTTTCAGCCACAGAAGTCGGGGGTGGGGTGAGGGGAAGTAAGGGAAGTGTGGGAGAGTGGTGGAAGAGACGATTTTTAAAGCCAGTCACCCTACCACCAAACATTCTGGGAGGTTTTTTTTTTTTTTTTCTGGGAGCTTTTTATATCTGCCTAGAAGCATCAAGTTCAGGGAGAGAAATGTGACAAGATGAGTCTCTGGCTTACAGCCTTTTATCAACAGGGTAAGATAGATAGATGGATGGATTTTGTCTATTCACTGTTCTGTTGGTAATGTGGTCCTGGTCTGTGAAAAAGCAACAAAATGGAAAAGCCAACAATCCTGCCCCAGGATGGCATAGAGTCAGCACCAAATGGGGGTAACAGGGTATGGTGCCTGCACTATAGAAAAGTTCACACATGAGACCCAATCTGAATTGGGTTCTCCAGCATGATTGGGATTGAGCTTGGTAAAGAGGAAAGAAACTGCATTGTAGAGGGAAGAAAAATATGAGCAAATATTAAGAAGGGAGGAAGAAGAAGCTGTGTTGAGGGAAACGGTGGGCCAGTGAGCTAATGATCTGGAGGATCTAAATATACCAGATATCAGAGGGACAAACTGTAGGGTAGGTTGACACCATGTTATCCATGATCATAAATGACTGGCTGTGAAGGTGACAATTTACTGTGAGTGTGGAATGGACCTGTGTCTCCAGCAGTTCCGAGAAATACGTCTTTGTGCCAGAAGCTGACCACGTTGGTGCTGGTATGTCTCCTCCTCCCCCCTGTACTCCCAGCTGGAGTTTCTTCTGAAGCAATCATACATATTTGATCAGACCTCAGCACGTTGCATGGTTGGCAACCTGGCTCTACCATTTACCTTTTAGTGGAGTGACCTCTCTTGTGAACATTTGGTACTGAAGATGGCTCGTTAGGCAAAAATTGAGTAGGGTCAATATCAGCCTTGCAAATCCTTATGAAGGTCCCCCAGTGGGGCCCCCGTTTTCTCTTTCCATGGGCCCAGGGTGGCCAGTTTTTCTCACAATACTGGAACAGATTGCTGCTTTTTTGGCCTGAGAGCATGATGAAGTAATTGATTGTTTTAGGAACTTGATGTACGGAGAATGTGAACCTTTTAACATTAGAATCACACTTACTTTGGCAGCAGGCTCAAGCCTGAGAGACGCCTGGGAACAGAATGTGATGGAGGCAACAGCACTTTCTCTCCTGCTTCATGTTCATTCTGGGGCAGGCCCTCCTGGCTTGGAGGACAGAGCAGGACAGACCACATTATTAAATATTCTCGTTCATTCTCTCCCTTCCCACTCTCCCTCTCTCCTCCCCACTACCCCTCCCTCCCCTCCTTCCTCCCTCCCTCTCCCGCCTTCTCCGACTCCACCCCCCAACCCCCACCAAGCACACATAGTACTCAATTCCAGTAACTTCTACAAGCTTATGTTGTGTCTCCATTTAGTATGTGTTCTCTTCAAATTCTCAAAATAACCCTATGAAGTGTAGGCATCATTGCTAGCCTCATTATAAAGATGAAGAACCTGAGGCATAGAGAGTCCAAGGAACCAAGAGCTTGTAAGTGGCAAAGCTGGAGTTTGAACCCAGGGCTCTTTGACTCCAGGATTCAGAGCCCAGTTAATCATGTAACCCTGGGCTAAGCACATAATCCCTTCTTATTTGATGGTTATATATGCCATATATATGTTAAATATAAATTACTTATTAGTATATTAATATATGTATAATTTATTATATATTCATATACGTAACAGTAATGTGTATTATTACAGCCACTATATGATCTGTAAAATGAGGATCGTAGCACCACCCCATAAAGAGAACCTATGGAATAATGTAAATACCTCACTTTGACTTGTCGTGCTATCTTCCACAGAACAGCTATAATTGTCATCATTACATACATAGAAAGGGGATGTAACTCCACTGAGACACTATTTCCACCAACCACAAGATCTAGCCCAACTGGGGCAAGAGATTAATGAAAGGTGTAAACCAAAGGCGTGTATGACTATGTACCCAGAGAAGACATACAGCATCAGGTGTCAGGTGTTGCAAGGAGGAGTGCCCTGGGGGCTGGTAACGGTGGGTATAGTGTCACTGAGTTTGTTCCAGTATGTACACATGGATGAATAAAAGAAGGGATATTACATACACAAGTTTTGAAAACATCAATTATAAATGTATAGTTAGAGTTACCACTCCAATCTACTGGTAGTATCGGTAAGAATCTCAGCCTTTGTTCAGGTTTAGTGAATAAAGACAGCCTTGGAGGAGAAAAGTCTGCCATGGGTGCCCCATCCCATGTGGCTTCTCATTCCCCTATTGGATATAAACCAGGAACATATATATGCTATGTGTGTACAAATATGTAATGAACAGTATATCTGGAACATTATTTACCAAATATTTAGAGTGGCTACTCCTGAATGGTTTTGACTTTCTTTAGATTTTTTTTTTTTTTTTTGGATAGCTTTAATTTTTTGCTGAGGGTCTAGGAGCTTAATGAGCAAGAAACAATAGGCTATTCTCAGTTTACTTTTTTGTTTTTATTTTTTTCAGTGTCGACAGCAAAAACCACAAGGTAGGCTATTCTCGTTTTACAGGAAATCATTACCTCTCACCTCATCTGACACTGTTCCTGCTTCATCTACTTTCTCTTTCTCCTCCTCCTCCTCCTCCTCCCTGAGCACTACCCCACCTGGGAGGATTTTGTCCCCATAGAAGTATAAAGACCCCTCACTGCCGTGACTGGCCTCTAATCTTCGACCTCCTTAGCAGGGAGGGTAATTATTACTCCTCCCGGAAACTGAGAGTGACTTCTTGCCTGGGTGGGGAATGGGAAACAACAGCCTCTTGAGTATAGAATGGATCCCCCCGTGGCCCATCGACCCTGGGGCAGCAGGATGGCAGAGCTCCTTTTCCTCCTGATATGACCGAGGGAAAACGCAGGAAATTCACATGTAGTAGTTTGTGGGACCGAAGAATACTCAGAGCCAACAGACTAGAAGAAATTAAAGGTTCACTGACACTCCACTCAACCAAAGACATTCTTTATTCTAAGGAGATAATAGCTATCTACGAAAGAGCTGTCTTGTAATCGTAATCATTTCTGCTGCTACCACCCGCACAGTAGAGGCTAATGTGGTGCATAACATCACCTAGAATGTCACCGATTGTTCCTTGAGGGCAGCAGGACAAACCCAGTTCCTAGAGCTGCCTGCCAGGAAGAAATGGGTGCTGTAGTCCGGGAATGGTCCGGATTAAGGGATCCATCCTGAATTTCATGTCTGTTTCTGAAAGTGTGGTCCCAGAATACCCATGTGATAGGATTGTGTAGTAAACAAGTTTGGGATGGAACTTAACTGGCTCAAGTCTTTTGTTTCTGGTGGGACTTTGATGCAGAGGCTTCATAATGCTGATATACACTGTGTGTCTCAGACAGGGAGATGGGGCTTACAGTGGTTTCTAACCTTATTTGACCCCAGAATCCTTGTTTTCATGGACTATCTGGATGAATAAGTATTTCAAAGAACAGATATTCAGAAATGCTCCCATAGATATTTGTGGCAGGAGCCAGAGAGACTCCCCAGAAAAATTTCAAAATGGTTTAAGGGGTCCTTTGTATCAGATTCTGTTGCAACGTTTCATACCATTTTGGCAAATAAATTGCCAAAGAAAAGAAAAAACCTATAGCTCTTGCAAATGCAGTGCAAAGTTTTAAAAATGTATCATGTGCAACAGGGCTAACTAGAAAAGCGTGGTCTTGAAAATGAACCTCTTGGTCCCATCATTTCTAACTGTAAATTTTCAGATGGACTTTTCAGATACTAGATTTTCTTGATGCAGCCAGGTTAGATGCCTAGTTCAAAGCAGAGGTGGTGCAGACAACCAGTCTAAAGCAAGAATCCTCTCCTCCTAGAAATGGAACTACTTGATTCTCCACAGTGCCCAGCACCCACCCTTTACAACTCAGTTCTTACTTTTGGCTTTGCAATTATTTTAGTACTTTCCCAAATCTGGAAACCCTCCTTTCCTGTCAGCTAAATCAGTATTTCTCTCCTATCGAAGACCCTCATTTTCTAGGTGAAGCTTCCAGAATGGCATCATTATGTCCAAAGAAGACTTTCTCGTTATTTCAGTATAATATATAGTATAAGGAAGTCAGAATGTTAGAGTAAAAAGCAGGGAAAGGAAGAAGTTAATTTGAGACTTAACCTTGAAAAACTTTTTAATATAAGCTTACATTTTTATATTTAACTTTAGGTTACAATTACAACAGGATATACTTTCGGGCATACTGTTGCGTGATAACATCAAACAATACTCTAAACTCCACAGTTGACTTTCATTACATGGTCATAAATATTTTACAAAAACATTCCAGAGTTTCATCAAACTATTTCCGAGTTCTCTCATGATTCTCTGATATTCACATTTTTCTGTTCTGAAATGCCCAACCGTGTTGATTTTCTCCTCTTTCTGTGTTACCTGGGCTATTTCTGCCAGATTCTCTTTTATCAATGGCTTTTGTGTGTGGTTCAAAAGCAGTACTCATAGTGAATTCCTTCAAACTCCCCAAAATACTTTTCCAACATCACATTTATCAATTTCATGGAATTCTGGTCTTTTTCCAAGATGGACGATTTCACTTTTGAACAAATGTAAATGGCTCTGTTGGATCTTTAAAAATTCTCCACGAGAGTTCCCACAAAGCCTAAGGGGTGGCAGTTCGTGGTAAATAGAGAGGGATGATTGAGTGGAGACAAATCTGACAAGTAGTTACTACCAATATTTTCATGTTCTATTGACCTCTGCTTTTTGTGCAAACCTCGTCACTTAGGGGACTTGATTTATATGGAGACTTTGTCCATGATTATGAAAATTAAGTCTTAAATAACTAATGTATTTTCTACTTTGCATTTTTACAAATCTGAAAGGTCAAAAACACCAGATTTATGAGTAAGAGCAAAGTCTAAAGTGTTCTCTTGGATAGGAGTTAAATTCACAAGTCAGAAGTTTATAGGCATTTTCAGAAGAAAAGAAAACAAAATCTACCAGAGATGATGAAAAATCAGAGCCCCCTCTACTTCCATTTCTCATGTTTCACTTGAGTGCCCTTTGCACCCAACAGATAATAGTCCTGCTTAAAAACCTACAAAGATGATACATTGGCTTCTGTTTATATAAAGTACAAAAACAGCCAAAGCTAGTCTATGCTGTTAAAGATCAGGATAGAGGTGGCTCTTGGAATTCTTCTGTAAGAAATATTTGTCTCTTCTCTCCCATTTGTTTGTTTTATTCAATAATTTATGTATGTCCGTGTGGACCCATGCATTTTAATTTTACAATTTGGGTTACAATCTAATACTACATTACTTACTTTTTGCTCATATTGTTCTTTTTGCCCCAGCTTTATTAAGGTATAATTGAGAATTAAAATTGTAAGATATTTAAAGTATACAATCTGATGATTTGGTCTTTGTATATTGTGAAAGAATTCCCCCAATCAAGTTAATTAACACATCCATCACCCACATATTTACCTTTCATGTGTACATGTGTGAATATTTAAATCTTATTCTCTTAACAAATTGCAATTACACAATGCAGTGTTACCAAGTAGAGTCACTGTGTTAGATATTAGATCCTCAGATCTTATTAATCTTAAAAGTTTGTGTGTGTGTGTGTGTATTCAATATCTTGGCTTCTATAAATGACCCTGCAATGAACATGGAACTTCATATACTTTTTGAGTTAGTATTTTCATTTTCTTCAGAAAAATACCCAGAGGTGGAATTGCTGGATCATATGGTAGGTAGATAGGTATTTTTTAGGAATCTCCATATTGTTTTCCATAGCAGCTGTACAAATTTACATTCCCACTGACAGTGCAAGAGGGTTCTCTTTTCTCCTTGCCCTCACCAATGCCTGTTATTTCTTGCCATGTTGATATTATCCATTCTAATGAGTGTGAGGTAATGTTTCCTTATGGTTCGGATTTGTGTTTATCTGATGGTGAGTGTTGTTGAGCACCTTTTCATGAGTTTCTTGACCTTCTGTATGTCTTCTTTGTTTTTCCATTCGTTTCCTTTGCCATTGTTTAATCAGATTTTTGGTTTTTGACTTTTTAGTTTGAGATGGTCCCACTTGTTTATTTTTGCATCTTTATTTTTGCTTTTATTGCCTCTGCTACTGGTACAACATCCAAAAAAACATCAAGATCGATGTCAAAAAACTGACTACTGGTGTTTTCTAATATGAGTTGTATGGTTTCAGGTTTCATGTTCAAGTTTTTAATCCATTTTGAGTTCATTTTTGTGTATGGTCTACACCATTCAGTGGTCCAGTTCCATTCTTTTGCATGTGGCTTCTGCTTTCAAACACCATTTTTGAAGAAACTCTTTTCCTTATTGTATATTCTTGGCTCCTGTGTTAAAAATTAAGTTAACATATATATGCGTGGGGTTTTTTTCTGGGCATTCTATTTCAGTTATCTGTGTGTCTCTTTTCCTGCCAATACCATACTGTTTTGATTACTGTAGCCTTGTAATATATATTTTTTAAATCGGGGAGCGTGATACATCTAACTTTGTTCCTCTTTCTCAAGTTGGCATTGGCAATTCAGGGTCTTTGGGGTTCAAAACAAATTTTAGGATTATTTTATTTCTGTGAAAAACGCCATTGGAATTTTGTTAGGAATTGTATTGATTCTGTAGATTAAGTAGTATGAACATTTTAACAGTGTTCTTCCAATCCAGGAGCACAGAATATCTTTCCATTTATTTGTCTCTTCTCGAATTTCTTTGACCAGTGTCTTAATAGTTTTCAGAATGCAGATCTTTCACCTCCTTAAGTTTATTTCGTTATTTTATTCTTTTTGATGCACTTGTAAATGACATTGCTTAAAAGCAACAGATTTTTGTGTATTGATTTTGTATCCTGCAATTTTACTGAATTCATTTATTCTAAAATTTTTGATGGTGTCTTTAGGGTTTTTTATAATATTATGTCATCTGCAAATAGTGACAGTTTTACTTTGTTCTTTCCAATTTGGATGAATTTTAATTCTTCTTCTTGCTTAATTATTCTAAGTAGGAACTTCAATACTGTGTTGAATAAAAGTGGTGAGAGTGGACATCCTTGTCTTGTTGCTGATCTTAAAGGAAAAGCTGCAGCTTTTCACCATAGAGTATGATGTTAGCTGTGAGCTTGTCATATATGCCCTTTATTATATTGAGGTATGTTCCCTCTATGCTCACTGTATTCAGAGTTTTTATCATAAATGGAGGTTGAATTTTGTCAAATGCTTTCTTTGCATCTATTGAGATGACCAACTGCTTTCTATCTTTCATTTTGCTAATGTGATGTAACATTCTGATTGATTTGCAGTTGTTGAACCATCTTTGCATCCTTGGAATAAATCCCACTCCATCATGCTGTGTAATACTTTTACTGAATTGTTGAAATCAGTTTGCTAATATTTTGCTGAGGATTTTTACATCTATCTTCGTCAGGGATGTTGGCCTGTAATTTTCTTTTCTTGTGGCTGGTTTTGGTATCAGGGTAATGCTGGCTTTGTAAAATGAGTTTGGAAATGTTCCCTCTTCTTTTATTTTTTTTGTAAGAGTTTGAGTAGAATTTATATGTGTTCTTTAGATGTTTAGTAGCATTAACCAGTGAAGCTGTCTGCCCCTGAACTTTTGTTTGTTAGGAGGTTTTTAAATTGCTGACTCAATCTCCTTACTAGTAATAGCCCTTTTCAGAATTTCTGTTTCTTCATCATTCATTCTTGGTAGGTACTATGTTTCTAGGAATTTATCCATTTCTTCTAGGTTGTCCGATTTGTTGGCATACAGTTGTTCATATTAGTATCTTACAATCCTTCCTATGGTCTGTGGTATCAGTTGTAATATCTCTTTCATTTCTAATTTTATTTATTGAGTTCTCTCTCTTTTTTTTCTTGATGAGTCTAGCTAAAAATTTCTCAATTTTATCTTCTCAAAGACCCAGCTCATAGCTTCATTGATCTTTTCTACTCTTTTTAGTCTCTATTTCATTTATTTCTGCTCTGATTTTGGTCATTTCCTTCCTTCCACGAACTTTGGGCTGTGTTTCTTTTTCTAGTTCCTTGAGGTGTAAAGTTAGGTTATTTGAGATTTTTCCTATTTCTTGGTGTAGGCATTTATCACTATAAGCTTCCCTCTAACAGATGATTTTGCTGCATCCTGTAAGTTTTAGTATGTTCTATTTTCATTTGTCTTAAGGTGTTTTTTGTTTTGTTTCTTCTTTGACCCATTGGTTTCATGTAACTGTAGTTAGAAAGGATGCTTGATATGATTTCAGTTTTCTGAAATGTATTAAGACTTCTTTTGTGCCAGCATATTATCTATTCTGGAGAATGTTTCTTGTGCACTTGAGAAGAATGTATATTCTGTTGCATTTGGATAGAATATTCTGTATATATTTTTTAAGTCCATCTGTTCTGATGTGTTTTTTATGGCTGATGTTTCCTTACTGATTTTTCTCTCTAGATGGTCTATCCATTGATGAAAGTGGAGTATTAAAGTCACTACTATTATTGTATAGCTGTCTATTTCTTCCTTTAGATCTATTAATATTTGGTATATATATTTAGATGCTTCCTATGTGGGATGCATAAATTTTTACAAATGTTAGATTCTTTTGTTGGATTGAACCTTTTATCATTATGTAATGCCTTTCTTTGTCTCTTGTTACAGTCTTTGATTTAAAGTCCGATGTAAGGTTAACTACCCCATCTTTCTTTTGGTTTCCATATCTTTTTGCATCCCTTCTTCATTCTATGTGTGTTATATCTGAATTGAGCCCCTTATAGGCAGCATATAAGTGAGTCTTGTTGTTTTATCCATTCAGCCATTCTTTCTTTTTAAACATTTTATTTATTTATTTTTAAATGAAATGTAGTTGACATATTAGTTTCTGCTGTACAACATAGTGATTCAGCATTTATATATTTTATAAAATGATCACCATAATGAGTGTAGTTACCATCTGTCACCATACAAAGTTATTAAAATAATACTGACTGTATTCCCTATGCTGTACTTTACATCCCTATGACTTACTTATTTTGTAACTCTAAGTTTTTACCTATTAATCTCTTTCAGCTATTTTGCCCATACCCACAGTCACCTTCCCTCTGGCAACTACCAGTTTATTTTCTGCATTTGTGAGTCTGTTTCTCTTTTGTTCCTTTTGTTTTTTTAGATTCCCTGTATAAGTGCAATTATGTATTTGTCTGTCTCTGTATGACTTATTTCACTTCACATTGTAGCCTCTAGGGCCATCCACGTTGTCACAAATGGCAAGATTTCATTTTCTTTTGTGGCTGAGTAATATTCCATTGTATATATACTACATCTTTATCCATTTGTCTAACAATGGACATTTAGATTGGTTGACTCCATATCTCAGTCATTGTAAATAATGCAATAAACGTGGGGTGCATATATCTTTTCAAAATAGTTTTTTATTTGTTTTCAGGGAAATAGAGGTGGAGTTACTAGATCATATTATATTTAAATTTTTAATTTACTGAGGAAGCTCTACATTGTGGAGGTACCAATTTACCTCCCAGTGACAGTTTACATGGGGTCCCTTTTCTCCACATGTTAGCCAACATTTGTTATTTCTTGTCATCTTGATGTTGCCATCCTGACAGATATGAGGTGATATCTCATTGTGGTTTTGATTCGCATTTCCCTGATAGTGCTGTTGAGTATCTTTCCTTATGCTTAAGGGACATCTGTGTCTTCTTTGGAAAAATGTCTTTTCAGGTCCTCTGCTCATTTTTTAATTGGATTGTTTAGGTTTGGGTTTTTTGTTGGTTTGTTGTTTTGTCTTGTATGAGTTCTCTATATATTTTGGATATTAATTTGTTATCAGATATGTCATTTGCAAATGTATTCTCCCATTCAGTAAGTTGCCTTTTTGTTCTGTTAAGAGTTTCTTTCACTGTGCAAAAGCTTTTTAGTTTGATGCAGTCTCAATTGTTTATTTTTGCTTTTGTTGCTCTTCCCTAAGGAGACAGATACAAAAAACTATTGCTAAGACTGATGTACATGAGTTTATAGCCTCCATTTTTTTAAGAGTTTTGTGGTTTCAGGTCTTACATTTAGGTTGTAAATCCATTTTGAGTTTATTTTTGTATATGGTGTAAGAAAGCAGCTGATTTTCATTCTGCATGTAGCTGTCCTGTTTTCCCAGCACCATTTATTGAGGTGACTATCTTTTTCACATTTTATATCATTGCATTCCTTTCTAATAGGTCAACTGATCATTTAAGTATGGGTTTATTTCTGGGCTCTCTATTATCTTTCACTGATCTATGTGTCTGCTTTTGCATTCATACCATATTGTTTGGATTACTATAGCTTTGCAGTATAGTTTGAAATCAGGGATTGTGATACCTCTACTTTTATTCTTCTTCCTTAAGATTTCTTTGGCCATCTGGGGTCTTTCGTGGGTCCAAAAAATGTTAAGGTTATTTATTTTAGTTTTATGAAAAAACTGTATTGGTATTTTCATAGGAATTGAATCTATTTGGATAGATAGCTTTGGGTAGTATGAGAATTTTAACAAGATTAATTTTTCCAATTTTTGAGTATGGTATATCTTTCCATTTATTTGTTTCTTCTTTAATTTCTTTCTACATTGTCTTACAGTTTTCACTTTCTTGGTTAAATTTATTTCTAGGTCTTTTATTTTTGTGATGCAGTTGTATGTGGGATTATTTTCTTTTTTTGTTTTTTTTTTGTTTGTTTTGTTTTTTTGTTTTTTTTGTGGGATTATTTTCTTAATTTCTCTTTCTGCTACTTCATTATTAATGTATAGAAATGCAACAGATTTTTGTATATTTATTTTGTATCTTGCAACTTTATTGAATTCATTTATCAATTATAATAATAAGTCATCAGGGTTTCTTTTATATGTAGTATCATGTCATCTGCAAATAGTGACAGTTGTACTACATTATCATTTTGGATGTCTTTTATTTTCCTTGTCTGATTGCTGTGGTTAGGATTTCCATTACTATGCTGAGTAAAAGTGATGAGAGTAGACATACTTGTCTTGTTCCTCATCTTAGAAGAAAATCACCTCTTGGGGCGCATGGGTGGCTCAGATGGTTAAGCGTCTGCCTTTGGCTCAGGTCATGATCCCAAGGTCCTGGGATTGAGCCCTGCATCTGGCTCCCTGCTTGGCAGGGAGTTTGCTTCTCCCTCTCCCTCTACTGTTCCTCCTGTTTGTGTTTTCTCACTCTCTCTGTCAAATAAATAAATAAAATATTTAAAAAGAAAGAAAGAAAAAAAGAAAATCATCTCTTCACTTTGAGTATGTTAGCTGGGAGTTTGTCATATATGGCCTTTATATGGGAGATGCATCCCCTCTACACCCACTTTGCTCAGAGTTTTTATCATGAATGAATACTGAATTTTGTCAAATGCTCTTTTTGCATCTATTGAAGTAATCACATGATTTTTATCCTTCATTTTGCTACTGCAGTGTATCATATTGATTGATTTGCGGATGATGAACCATCCTTGAATTACTGGAATAAATCCCCTTGATTGTGGTAAATGATCTTTTTAATGTATTTTTGAATTCAGTTTGCTAATAATTTGTTGAGGATTTTTACATCCATATTGATTAGGGTCATTGTTCTGTAATTTTCTCTTTTTGTAGGGTCTTTGTTTTGGTATCAGGGTAATGCTGGCCTCAAAGAATATTTTTGGAAGTATTCCTTCCACTTCAGTTTTTTGAAATAGTTTGAGAGAGAAAGATATACACTTTTCTTTAAATGTTTGGTAGAATACACCTGTGATGCCATCTGGTCCTGGAATTTGTTGGGAGTTTTAAAATTATTGATGTGATTTCATTACTAGTAATTGGTCTGTTCAGACTTTCTATTTCTTCCTGATTTAATTTTGGAAGCTTGTATATTTCTAGGAATTTATTTCTCCTAGGTTTTCCAATTAGTGTATAATTGATAATATTCACATATAATCCTTTGGGTTTCTGTGGTGTCAGTTGTCACTTCTCTTTCATTTTTGATTTATGTTTATTTTAGTTCTTTGTTTTTGATGTGTCTGGCTCAAAGTTTATCAATTTTGTGTATCTTTGCAAAGAACTAGCTTTAAGTTTTATTAATCTTTTTTTTTTTTTTGATCTCTATTTCCACAGTGATCTTTATTGTTTGCTTTCTTCCTCTAAATTTAAGCTTTGTTCTTTTTCTACTTCTTTTGGGTGTAATGTTAGATTGTTTATTTGAGATTTTTATTTCTTGAGGTAGGCTGGTATCACTATAACCCTTCCTATTAGAACTGCTTTTGCGGGATCGCAAGCATTTTGAACATTGTGTTTTCATTTTCATATATTTTAAGGTATTTTTTAAATTTCCTCTTTGATTTCCTCCTTGACCTATTGGTTGCTTAGTAGTAAATCCTTTAGCCTCCAATTGTTTCATGGGTGTTTTGTTTTTTTTTTTCCTTGTAATTGGTTTCTAACTCCATAGTTTTGGTGTCAGAAGAGTTGCTTGATTTGATTTCATTCTTATTTAATTTGTTGAGATTTGTTTTGTGGCTTAACATGTGATCTATCCTGGAGCATGTTACATGTGCACTTGAAAAGAGTGTATATTCTGCTTCTTTTGGATGGAATGTTCTGTACATATCTGTTAACTCCATCTAGTCTAATGGGTCATTTAAGGCCAATGTTTCCTTATTGATTTTCTGTCTGGGTGATGTGTTCATTGATGTAAGTTGGGTGTTAAAGTCCCTTACTGTTATCCTATTGCCAGCAATGTTTTCTTTAGGTCTGTTAATATTTGCTGTAAGTGTTTAGGTGCCCCTAGGTGCATAGATATTTAAGTGTTTTATTTTCTTCTTGGATTTATCCCTTTATCATTTCATAATGCCCTTCTTTATCTCTTTTTAGAGCCTTTTTAAAAAAGTCTGTTTTATCTCATAAGTATTGTTATCTCAGGTTTATTTTTGTTTCCATTTGCATGGAATATCTTTTTCCATCTCTTCACTTTCAGTCCATGTGTTTTGAGATCTGAAGTGAGTCTTTTGTAGGCAGCATATAGATTTGGTCTTGATTTTTAATCCATTCATCCACCATATGTCTTTTGATTGGAGCACTTAGTCCATTTATATTTTTTAATTATTTTTTTATCTTGGTGAGTGTACTCTTTAATCCCCATCACCTATTTCACCCATTTCCCCCACCCACCTCCTCCCTGGTAACCATCAGTTTGTTCTCTATAGTTAAGAACCTGTTTCTTGGTTTCTCTCTCTCTCTCTCTCCCCCCCTCCCTTCCTCCCTCTTCTCCCCCCTCTCTCTTTGTTTTGCTTGTTCGTTTTGTTTCTTAAATACCACATATGAATGAGATCATATGGCATTTGTCTTTCTCTGATAGATTTAATTCACTTAGCATTATACTCTCTAGCTCTATCCATGTTGTTGCAAATGGCAAGATTTCATTGTTTTTTATGGCTCAATAATATTTCATTGTGTGTGTATATATATACACCACATCTTCTTTATCCATTCATCTATTGATGGACACATGGGCTGTTTCCATATTTTGGCTATTATAAATAATGCTGCAATAGACATCTGGTGCATGTATCCCTTTGAATTAGTGCTTTGGTATTTTTTGGGTAAATACCCAGTAGTGCAGTTACTGGATCACAGGATAGTTCTATTTTCAATTTTTTTGAGAAACCTCCATACTGCTTTCCACGGTGGCTGCACCTGTTTGCATTCCTGCCAACAGTGTACGAGGGTTCCTTTTTCTCCACATCCTCCCCAACCCTTGTTTCTTGTTTTGTTGATTTTAGCCATTTGACAGGTGTAAGGTGATATCTTATTACAGTTTTGATTTGCATGTTCCTGACGACGAGTGATGTTGAGCATCTTTTTGTGTGTCTGTAGGCCATCTGTATGTCATTAGAGAAATGTCTGTTTGTATCTTCTGCCCATTTTTAATTGGATTATTTGTTCTTTGGGGTGTTGAGTTGTGTAAGTTATTTATATATTTTGGATACTAACCCTTTCTTGGATATGTCATTTGCAAATATCATTCAGTAGTTTGTCTTTTACCTTTGTTGATTGTTTTCTTCACTGTACAGAGACTTTTTATTTTGATGTAGTCCCAGTAGTTTATTTTTGCTTTTAATTCCCTTGCCTCAGGAGACATATCTAGAAATATGTTGCTACAGCCAATGTCAGAGGAATTACTGCCTATCTTCTCTTGAAGAATTTTTATGGTTTCAGGTCTAACAGTTAGGTCTTTAATCCATTTTGAGTTTATTTTTGTGTACAGTGAAAGGAAGTGGTTCAGTTTCAATCTTTTGCATCCAGTTTTCTCAACACCATTTGTTGAAGAGAGACTCTCTTTCCCATTGCATTTTCATTCCTCCTGTGTTGAAGTTTAATTGACCATATTATTGTGGGTTTATATCTGGGTTTTCTGTTCTATTCCACTAATCTGTGTATCTATTTTTATGCCAGTACCATACTGTTTTAATTATTACCACTTTATAATATAACTTGAAAGCAGAAAATGTGATACCTCCAGTTTTATTTTTCTTTTTCAAGGTTGCTTTGGCTATTTGAGGTCTTTTGTGGTTGCATACAAATTTTAGATTATTCAATCTAGTTCTGTCAAAACTGTCGGTATTTTGATAAGGATTGCATTAAATCTGTAGATTTCTTTGTGTAGTATAGACATTTTAATATTTGTTCTTCCAAACCATGAACATATAATGGCTTTCCATTTCTTTGTGTCTTCTTCAGTGTTTTATGGTTTTCAGAGTCCAGGTCTTTCACCTCTTTGGTTATATTTATTCCTTGGTATTTTGTTTTTGGTACAATTATAAATGGGACTGTTTTCTTAATTTCACTTTCTGCTGATTCATTATTAGTGTATAGGAATGCAACAGATTTCTGTACATGGATTTTGTGTCCTGCAACTTTACTGAATTTATCAGTTCTAGTAGTTTTTTGGTGAGTCTTCAGGGTTTTCTATATATAGTATCCATGTCATCTGCAAATAATGAGAGTTTTACTTCTTCCTTACCAATTTGGATGCCTTTTATTTCTTTATGTTGTTTAATTGCTGTGACTAGGACTTCCAGTACTATGTTGAATAAAAGTGGTGAGAGTGGACATTCTTGTCTTGTTACCGATCTTAGGGGCAAAGCTCTCCATATTTCACCATGGAGTATGATGTTGGCTTTGGGTTCCTTTATTATGTTGAGGTATGTTCCCTCTAGACCTATTTTGCAGAGAGTCTTCATCATGAATGGATGTTGTACTTTGTCAAATGCTTTTTCTGGATCTATTGAAATGATCACAAGATTTTTATCCTTTCTCTTATTGATGTGACATATCACATTGATAGTTTTGTGATTATTGAACCACCCTTGTGTCCTGGGAATAAATCCCACCTGATGAAGGTGTATGATTTTTTAAAAGATTTTATTTATTTTAGAGAGAAATGGAGAGTGTACACAAGGGTGGGGGGGCAGAGGGCAAGGGAGAGAGAGAACCTCAGGCAGACTCTATGCTGAGCACAGAGCCCAACACAGGGCTCAATCTCATGACTCTGAGATCATGACCTGAGCAGAAATCAAGAGTCAGATGCTTAACCGATTGAGCCACGCAGGCGCCCTGAAGTGTATGAATTTTTTTTTAATGTATCGTTGGATTCAGTTTGCTAATATTTTTTGAGGAATTTTGCATCTATATTCATGACAGATACTGGCCTGTATTTCTCCTTTTTTGTGGTGTCTTTACCTGGTTTTGGAATCAGGGTGATATTGGCCTTATAGAATGAATTTGGAAGTTTTCCCTCCCCTGCAATTTTTTGGACTAGTTTGAGAAGAATAGGTATTATTTTTCTTTAAATGTTTGGTAGAATTCACTTGTGAAGCTGTCTGGTCCTGTACTATTTGGCATGGGAAGGGGGCCGGTCTTTTTGTATTATTGTTTAAATTTCATTGCTGGTAATTGGTCTGTTCAAATTTTCCATTTCTTCCTGCTTTAGTTTTGGTAGGTTATGTGTTTTTAGAGATTTATCCATTTTTTCCAATTGTTCAATTTGTTGGCATATAGGTTTTCATAATCTGTTAAAATTGTTTGTACTTCTGTGGTGTTGACTGTTATTTCTCCTCTTTCATTAGTGATTTTATTTGAGTCCTCTCTCTCTCTTTGATGAGTTTGGCTAGAGGTTTATCAATTTTGTTGATCCTTTCAAAGAACCATCTCCTGGTTTCATTCATCTATTCTATTTTTAGTTTCTATAATCTGCTCTAATCTTTATTATTTCCTCCCTTTTGCTGGGTTGGAGTTTGTTTGTTCTTCTTTTTCTAACTCCTTTAGGTGTAAGTTTAGGTTGTTAATTTGAGATTTTTCTTGCTTCTTGATGTAGACCTGTATTGCTATAAACTTCCCTCTTTGAACCACTTTTGTTGCATTCCAAAGATTTTGGCATTTTAATTTGTTTCCATGTAATTTTTTATGTCTTCTTTGATTTCTTGGTTGACCATTTCAGTGTTTAGTACCATGTTATTTAACCTCCATGTATTTGTGCTCTTTCCAGCTTTTTTTCTTGTGGTTGATTTCTAGTTTCATAGTGTTGTGGTCAGAAAAGATGCATGGTATGGCTGACTTTTAATTTGTTGCAACTTGTTTTGTGGCCTAATAATAATAATAATATGTGATCTATTCTGGAGAATGTGCCATCTTTTAGAATGGGATGTTCTGAATATGTCTATTAAATCCATCTGGTCCAGTGTGTCATTCAAAGCCATTGTTTCCTTGTTGATTTTCTGTTGGGGTGATCGGTTTAGTCCATTTACATTTAAACTAATTATTAAGATATATGTATCTATTGCCATTTTGTTGATTTGGGGGGGTGGTGTATTTTGTAATTCTCACTGCTCTGTCCTTCTCTAGCTCTGTTATCTTCTGATTTTTTTTTAACTTCATGTTATGTTTGGACTCCTTTCTGTTTATTTTTTGCATATTTGTTATTGATATTTGGTTCCTGGTTACCGTGAATTTCATATATAACATCCGATATATTTAGCAGACTATCTTAAGTCAATGGTAGCTTAAGCTCAAGTGTGTTCTAAAAGTACTACAGTTTGACTTCCCCCTCTGTTTTATGTATATGATGTCATATTTTACATCTCTTTATTTTGCATATCACTTGACTAATTTTTCAGGTATAATTGATAGTACTACTTTTAACTTTCATACTTGCTTTATAAGTGACTGGTTTTACTATATGTTTGCTTTTACCTTTGAAAGTTTTTCCTTCATAATTTTCTTCTAGTGATGGCCTTTGGTTTAATGAAGTCCCCTTAACATTTCTTAGAAGGCCAGTTGAGTGGTGATAAACATTTTTAACTTATGTTTGTCTAGGAAACTCTATCTCCTTTAATTCTGCAATGATAACCTTGACAGGTAGAGTATTCTTGGTTGAAGGTTTTTTTCCTTTCAGCACTTTAACTATATCATGGCACTTCCTTACGGCTGCAAAGTTTCTGCCAAAAATCAGCTCATAGTCTTCTGGGTGTTCCCTTCTAGGTTATTGGTTTCTTTTCTCTGGTTACCTCTAAGATTCTCTTTATTTTTGGACATTTTAATTATTATGTGCCCTGGTGTGTACTTCATAGGGTTCATCTTACTCAGGGCTCTCTCTGCTTCCCGGACCTAGTGTCTCTTTCCCAAGTTTGTCAAAGTTGTCAAATATTACATCTTCAAATACATTTTTTTGCTGTTTTGTCTCTCTCTTCTCTTTTTGGGACCCCTATCATGCAAATTTTAGTATGTTTAATGTTGTCCCAGAGGTTCCTTAACCTATCCTCATTATTTTTGTTCTTTTTTCTTTTTGCTATTCAGCCTGGATGATTTTTACTACCCAGTCTTGCAGATCATTGATACTTCTTCATCCTCTCATCTGCTGTTGATACCCTTAGTTTATTTTTCATTTCAGCTATTGTATTCTTCATCTCCGATTGGTTCTTTTTTATATTTTCTATCACTTTGTCAAAGTTCTCACTGGGTTCCTTCACTCTTCTCCAAAGTCTGGTGAGTATGTTTATGACCATTACTTTGAACTCTATCCCATAGATTGGTATCTTCGCTTCATTACATTTAGGGTTTATTGTTTGTTTTGGGGGTGTTTTTGTATTTTTGTTGTTGTTTGTTTGTTTTTAGATTTCTGGTTTCTTTCATTGGGAGCATGTTCCTCCCTGACTTATTTTATCTGACTTCTTGTGTTTGTATCTATGTTTCAAGTAGGTCATCTGTGTCTCCTGGCCTTAAAGGTAGTGGCCTTTTGTAGAAGGTGTCCTCTGGGGCCTACTGGCACTCCAGGGATATCCCCTATTTGGGCTGTGTATGCTCTTCTGTATATCAGGACCACTACCGCTGCAGGCAGGCTAGTGGACAAGGCTGGCCCCAGGTCAGCAGCTGCAATGCCTGGCCCCAGTTTCTGGGAGTACACTGGTGGAAGGGGTTGGTCCCAGCATGAGTGTCTGAGAGGCGTGGCTGGGGCTGCAAGTGTGCTTGTGGGTGAAGTTACTCCCCAGTGTGTTTGGCTGTGAAGCTCAGCCACAGCTTTTGTGGCCATGCTGGTGAGAGAGGATGCCCAACCCAAGACCAAAGTGTCTTTGGAGGGGCATCAGTCCCAACTGAAGCTGCTTCCTGGGTGTGGTAGTGCAGGAGCCACTTAAGCGGGGAACACTGGTCCCAAGCAAGGCTGCCTGCCATGTGTAGGGTGGGAGCCACTTTGCTGGGATACCTACCAGAGCGGGTCCACAGGGGTACATCTGGGCAGGGCAAATGGTGTTAGCAAGGTATATAGAGACGTTGGAACTGACTCACAGCAGCTTTGGGCCAGCTGGGCTAAAGGAGTGCAAGAAAAATGGCACCTGCCAGTGTTTTCAGTCCTGGAGAGAGGTGCAAGAGTTCCAAGAGATCCCCATGCCTATGATACACACCCTAACCTTAGTCAGCAAAAATCCTTCCTGTATAGGTGGGGCACTTTTCGAACTCCTGCTTCTTGCTGGGTCTCAGACCAAGTATTACTGTGTGTGAACTCCTTAAGACTGGAGGTTTCATTTCCTACAACCCTTTGGCTCTCCCAGAGTTACACCCCACTGGTTTTCAAATGTTCTAGAGTGAAGCTCTGCTGATTTGCAAATCCAGACTTTATGGTGGTTTGTCACCTCAAGTGCAGATCCCCGGGGCAGGGGTGTGCCGTCTGTGTGGCTTGAACTCCTTGCTCCTGAAGAAGAAACTTGTACCATCACTCCCAGTTGTGGGTCACTGAGCCAGGGGTTTGGTTCCTGACTACATCTCTTCTCAATGTGTGTGTGTGTGTGTGTGTGTGCACATGTATGTTTATATCTTTAGCTATAGAAGAGCTATTCTTCTAGTCTTCAGCTTATTCTCAGAGTGATTTGTAATATAAGTACTCAAAACCTTGGTATATCTGTGGAAGGAGGTGAACTCAGGATCTTCCTACTCCACCATGTTCCGAGAACTCCCACTCTGTCTTTTCATTGGAGAATTTAGCTGATTTGCATTTAAAGTAATTATTGAAATGTATGTACTTATTGCAACTTTGTTAATTCTTTTCTAGCTGTTTTGTTGTTCTTCTGTATCCTTTTCTTCTTTTGTTCCATTCCTTTGTGGTTTGATGTCTTTCTTTAAAGTATGTTTAGATTCCTTTATCTTTTCTGTATCTACTATAGGTTTTTGCTTTGTGGTTACCATGAGGCTTCAAATAACGACTTTAATTTTTAACAGTGTATTTCAATTTGATAACAATGTAAGTTTGAATACATTCTAAAACTCTACATTTTTTTATTCTCTCCTCATCCACATTTTAGGTTTTTGATGTCACATTTTATATCTATTGATCTTATGTATCCCTTAATTAATTGTTGTACTTAGTTATTTTTCCTGCCTGTGTCTTGTCTGGAAAACTCTGTCTCTTCTTCAATTCTGAATTTATGTTTTACCTGGTAGAATATCCTTGGTTGGAAGGTTTTTCTTTCTTTCAGCCCTTTGCTGACCAGAAGAAAGTGGCACAATATGCTCAGTTTCTGCTGATAGTCTTATGGGGGTTTTTCTCTTACTGTTTTTAAGATTCTGTTTGTCTTTACTTTTGGCATTTTAATTATAATGTGTCTTGATGTGGGTATTTTTGGGTTCATCTTTGGATTTCTCTGGATGTATTGTATCTGGATGTCTGTTTTCTTCCCAAGGCTAGGGAAATTTCAATCATTATCTATTCAAATAAGTTTTCTGCCCCATTTTCCCTTCTTCTTCTGCAGCCCCTATGATATGAACATTATTCTGCTTGATATTATACCATAAGCTGTTTGAGCTATCTTGGCTTTTTGTTTTGTTTTTCTGCTGTGATTGGGTGAATTTTACTGTTATGTCTTTGAGTTCACTGATCCTGTCTTTTGCTTCATGTATTCTGCTGTTGAAGCCCTCTATTTTTCAGTTTAATTATTGTATTCTTCTCTTTGACTTTGACTTGCTCTTTGACTTCTTTTTGGTACTTTCTTACATTTTTTTTTAAAGATTTTATTTATTTATTTGAAGAAAGATACACAGCGAGAGAGGTAACACAAGCAGGGGGAGTGGCAGAGGGAGAAGCAGGCTTCCCGCTGAGCAGGGAGCCCAATGCAGGGCTCGATCCCAGGACCCTGGGATCATGACCTGAGTCGAAGGCAGACGCTTAACAACTGAGCCACCCAGGCACCCCAGTTTCTTACATTTTCTGTCTGTTAGTTGAAATTCTCACTGTGTTCATCCTTTTTTTTTTTTTCCTTTGGTTTGGTGAGAATCTACATGGACATTATTTTGAACTCTTTATCAGGTAAATAAGTTATCTCCATTTAATTAGGGATTTTTTTTCTGAGGTTTTATCTTGTTTGTTTCTTTGAAACATATTCCTGTTTTTTTTCATTTCCCTTGGCTCTCTGTGTTGGTTTCTATGCATTAGATAAAACAGCCATCTCTCTCCATTGTGAAGGAGTGGCTTCATGTAGGAGATGAAACTTACTGTTCAATCCTGCCCTAGCTCTTTGTTGTCTCTCAAATCTTTATGATTATCCAAGAAGCTTATTTCATTTTTAGTGGCTCCCAGTTGAGGGCCTGCCTATACATGTGAATTCCCAAAGGGGAGGAAATCAGCCCCTAGATTCAGGCTGATTGGAAGCCAGACCCTTAGGCAGGAGCTTTTAAAGTATTCAAGGGACATCTTCTGGGCAGCGGCCACAAAAACCAAGACACCAGATATGTGTAAAAGCTCCTCTCCCCGAGATATTGGTGCTTTGGAGTGTGGCAGAGGGAAAATTCAAAGATAACTCTTGCCCTGTGAAGTCTCCAGAGTATTACAGTGGGCCCTTACATGTGTGTTTAGTTAAAAGCCTGCCCCTTGGGCTTCAGCTATGCAGGTAAACTAATAGGGCCTCTTTCACAGAAAGACTGCATGCTTAGTCTGTTGCCTCTTTGTATCCTGGGGGTGCCAGCCAGGTGAGAGTTCTTTCTCCCTTGGTTATATATAATCTCATGGGGCATGCAAGCAGAAGCCCCACCAGCCACCAGAGCCAGGCAACCCACAGGTGGTCTCCTGGTCAGCAACTATAAGAATTGGGACACAACACAGGAATGTACAGGCTCCTTTCTGGGAGATACTGGCAAGCTGAATCAAGGTAGAGGCAGAGTGCAGAGATGATGATCGTCATCCTCCATCCCTTAGAGAACCTCTGTAGGCCCCTAGATAGATGCCAAACCAGAAGCCTGCCCTTCTGGCTGAAACTCCAGGACCAGCAAATAGACCTCTTTCCCAAAGGACTGGGGCGGGGGGGGGCATGTACTTCACTCTGCTGTCTGCGCAGTGTCCTGGGATGGCAGCCAGCTAAGAACTGTGTCACCAATTGTTAAAGTCTTAGAGGACCAAAGAATGCAAGCCCCTTTGGCCACTAGAGGCAAGTAAGCAAGGGGCATCCCCCAGACAGCAGCCACAAAACTAATGCCCAGATGCATGTAAAAGCTCCTCTTCTGGGAGATATTGGTGCTCAGGAGCATAGCAGAGGAAAAGCACAAGGCTAGCCCTTGTTCTCTGAGATCTCTGGAAAGGATTAAAATGTGTGTTTGATTAGAAGCTTGCTTCTTCTGCAGACTCTACAAAGATCAACTAATAGGCCTCCTTCACAGAAAGACTGGGCTCCTTGGAATGTTGCCTCTTTCTGTGTCCTCAGGATGGTAGCCTTTGAAGAACTCTGTCTCCATTTGTTACAGTCCTGTGGGACCCTGGAGCATAAGCCCCACTGGTCACCAGAGCCAGGTAATCTAGATGTGTCCCTCGTGGCAGCCACAAATACTGGGACACCAGAGCAGGGTAAAGGCCCCTTTCTAGGAAATACTGGCTAGCTAGAGCAAGGTACAGGGATAGCTCAAAGATGGCAGCTCCAAGCCTTTGTGCCCAGAGAGTACACAAACAGATGCTTAGATGTGCATTATTAGATCCTGCCTCTCAGACTGATGCTTTAAGATGAGCAAATAAAATCTGGGCCCCTTTCAAGTAGCTGCCTCCATGCTAATCCCTGGTGTGAGTGAGTCCAAGCACATAAGGCCTTTAAGAGCCATTTCTCAGTTTGGTATAACCTTGTGGTTCTTGTAGATGTGAGCCTTTTTGGTTTTCTTTTTTTTTTTCTTTTTTATTATTATGTTAATCACCATATATTACATCATTAGTTTTTGATGTAGTGTTCTATGATTCATTGTTTGCGTATAACCCAGTGCTCCATGTAGTACGTGCCCTCTTTAATACCCATCACCAGGCTAACTCATCCCCCCACTCCCCTCCCCTCTAGAACCCTCAGTTTGTTTTTCAGAGTCCATAGTGTCTCATGGTTTGTCTCCCCCTCCGATTTCCCCTCCTTCATTTTTCCCTTCCTACTATCTTCTTTTTTTTTTTTAACATAATGTATTATTTGTTTCAGAGGTACAGATCTGTGATTCAACAGTCTTACACAATTCACAGCACTCACCATAGCACATACCCTCCCCAATGTCTATCACCCAGCTATCC
>NC_138369.1:32412016-32434389 GCF_054177405.1 Leptonychotes weddellii
AAAAAAAAAAGGGGGAGAATGTGATCAGGCAGGAGACAAGAACAAAGCCATACACTAGAGATTTAGAGTATATTTTGGTTGTTAGAAGAAACTGTATCCCAAAAGTTTAAAGAGAGAACAACTTCTATACATATATATATCACAAATAAGGTTAACTACTATGAAGGGATAGAATATGACTCTAAAAATGAAAAAAAAAATTTAAAAAGGATTAATAAGATGTTGGTTGAAAAAGGGAAAAAGAAAATTTCAAAAAAAAAATAGAAAAAGGAAATTAAAATAATTTACTTTGAAAGACTAAAGAATCATGGCACAAAAGCCATGGATTCTATGTGCAGTATTCCCCTAGCGCTGGAGTTCTGCCGTTCTCATTGATCGGTAAACTTGGTCTTGGCTGGCTGTTCTCGCTGATCTTCTGGGGGAGGGGCCTGTTGCCATGGTTCCCAAATGTCTTTGCCGGAGGCGGAATTGCCCCGCCCTTGCCCGGTCCTGGCTAAGTACTCTGCTCGGTTTGCTCTCGGGAGCTTTTGTTCCCTGCAAGCTTTCCGTACAGCTTTGAAGGCTGAGAGTGAAAATGGCGGCCTCCCAATCTCCCCCACCCAGAGGAGCTGAGAACTTGGGACCCCTCTCCTCAGTGCACCCCCAGAGAAAAGCAGTCAAACACTCCCGTCTCCCTGGTCTCTGGCCGTACTCTGTGCTCACCCGGCCTGTGACCGAGCGTTTCTATCTCTGGCACCCGACCCCGTGTGGAGTCTCCAAACCCAGCAGATACCTGCAGTTCACTCCCGCGCCACTCCTCCCAGGGGAGGAAGGGGAGTCTCCCCGGATCTGCCGTTTGTTGGGTCCCTGCTGGAGGAGCAGTGGCCCGACTGTGCTGTGGATCATGGTGTATGGCAACCCCGAGCTGAGAGCCCGCGCCTTGGCTCCGTCTCTGCAGCCGACTTCCCCACTCTGATCCCTGGGAGCTCTGCCACACTCAGGCACCTCCGGTCTTTCTGTGACCTTGAGGGTCCTGAGACCACACTGTTCCACGAGCGTTCCACCCCCCACTTAGCCACCGGAGCGACGTCCCTCAGTGGAGCCAACTTCTAAAAGTTCCGATTTTGTGCTCCACGGCTCTATCACTTGCCAGAAGCGGCCGACGGAGGCCCCTCCCCCGCCGCCTATCCTCCCAAGTATCGCCTCAGATTCACTTCTCCGCACGTCCTACCTTCCAGAAAGTGGTCGCTTTTCTGTTCAGAGAGTTGTTGCTATTCTTTTCTTCGATCTCCTGTTGAGTTTGTAGGTGTTCAGAACGGTTCGATCCCTATCCAGCTGAATTCCTGGGACCAGGCGAAATCCAGGTCTCCTACGCCTCCGCCATCTTGCTCCTCCTCCGATTTCAGTCTTCTTAAATTGATTGAGATTTCTTTTGTGGCTTAACATGTGATCTTTTCTGGAGAACGTTCCATATGCCATCAAAAAGAATGTGTATTCTGCTTGGGGATGGAGTGTTCAGTATATATTTATTAAGACTATCTGGTCTAATGTGTCATTGAAGGCCAATGTTTCCTTATTGACTTTCTGTCTGGATAATCTATCCATTGATGTAAGTGGGGTGCTAAAGTCCCCCACAATTATTCTGTTGCTGTCAGTTTCTTTCCTTAGGTCTCTTAATATTTGCTTTGTAAAACCTGGTGCTCCTATGTTGGGTGCATTTATAAATGTTATATCCTTTTGGATTGATCCTTTCATCACTTTGTAATGCCTTTCTTGGTCTCTTTTTACAGTCTTTTTTTTTAAGCCTATTTTGTCCATAAAAATATTTCTACCCTACCTTCCTTTTCATTTCCATTTTTATGGAATATCTTTTTCTGTGTCCTTACTTTCAGTTTGTGTGTACCTTTAGATCTGAAGTGAGTCTCTTGCAGTCACATATAGATGGGTCTTGATTTTTAATCCATTCAGCTACCTTGTGTCTTTTGATAAGAACATTTAGTCCATTTACATGTAAAGTAATCATTGGTAAATATGAAGTAATCATTGTCATTTGGTTGCTTGTTTTCTGGTTGTTTCTGTAGTTCTTTTTTGTTCCTTCTTCTTGTTCTGTTCATTTGTGATTTTATATTTTCCTTAGTGTTAGGTTTGGATTTTTGTTTATTTTTTGTGTATCTGTTAGAAATGCTTCATGTATGGTTACCATGAGGTTCATATATAACATTCTATGTGTATAGCAATCTATTTTAAGTTGATGGGCACTTAAATTCAAGTGCATTTTAAAAGCACTACATTTCTATCCTCCCCCCATGTTTTAAGATTCTGACATATTTTACATGTTATTACTTTGCATATCCCTTGATTGTAGGTCTAGCTGATGTTACTACTTTTGTCTTTTGACCTACATACTTGCTGTGCAGGTGGTTGATTCACTACTTTTAGTATATTTTTAGTTTTATCAGTGAGGTTTTTTTCCCCATAAATTACCTATTTGTAATTATGGTTTCTTCTTTTCCATTTAGAGGAGTCCCTTTAACATTTCTTGTAAAGCCAGTTCAGTGTTGGTGAACTCCTTTAGCTTTTGCTTATTTGGGAAATTTCTCATGTCTTCTTCAATTCTGAGTAATAATCTGCTCAGGTAGAGTATTCTTGGTTGTAAGGATTTGTTGTTGTTTTGTTTTGTTGTTGTTTTATTTTTCCTTTCAGCACTTTGAATATATTGAATATACTGTCCTGTAAAGTTTCTGCTTAAAAATCAGCTGAGAGTCTTATGGGGGGGTTCCCTTGTATATATCAAGTTGTTTTTCTTTTGCTGGTTTTAAGAATTTTACCTTTGGCACTTTGATTATAATGTGTCTGGGTGTGGATTGCTTTGGGTTCATCTCATTTGGGACTCTATGTGCTTTCTGGACTTGGATGTCTGTCTCCTTTTTCTTGCTGGGGAACTTTTGAGTCATTATTTCTTCAGATAGTTTTTTCTGTATTATCTCCTCCTGGGACTCCTTACTGCAAATGTTATTAGGCTTGATGTTGTCCCAGAGGTCCCTTAAACTATCCTCAATTTTTTTTTAATTCTTTTTTCTTCTTTCTCCTGATTGGGTGATTTCCAGTATCCTGTCTTTGGCATCACTGATCCATTCTTCTGCTGTGATTCCCCGTAGTGTATTTTTCATTTCAGTTAATGTATTCTTCATCTCTGATTGGTTATTTTTGTATTTTCTTTCGGTTCTCACTGTTTTCATCCATTCTTCTTTTGAGTTTTGTGAGCATCTTTATGACATCAGCTTTGAAATCTTCATCTGGTAGATTGCTTGTCCCTGTTTTATTTAGTTCTTGTTCTTTTGTATGGAGCATACTCCTCTGGCTTCTCATTTTGTCTCTGTGTTAGTTTCTATATAGCACAGACATCAGTCAAGTCTTCTGGTCTTGAAAGAGTGTCTTTATGTGGAAGGTGTCCTGTGTGACACAGTAGTGCAAACTCCCCAGCCACCGGCACCAGATGCCCAGAAGCGACCCCTCTGTGGGCTACTGATACCCTCCTGTTGTGCCTGGGTTGTGACTGCTATGATCTTACTGGTGTGCTGGTCTGTCCCAGTGCAGCTGTCTGCGTGGTCTGGCTGTGACTGCTACAGGGGGCTGCTAAATGTGGCTGGCTCCCAACTGTTCAGCTGAGGGGCTCAGCCACGACTGTTTCAGGCACACAGTATGTGAGGTTTGCCCCCAGCATGACTGGCTTTGAGGTTTGGCTGAACCCTTGTAGGCATTCTAATATGCAGGGCTACCCATCCCCCCACTCCCAGGGCAAGGGTGCTTATGGGGCTCCAGTGTCAGCTGAGTCCAGCATCTGGGAGTGGTGAGGCAGGGAACCTTAATAATTTTCTGTGTACTTGTTCTATCAATTAATAAGAGTTACTGAAATCTCACACTATAATTTTGGAATTTTCTATTTCACCTTGTGGCTCTATCTGCTTTTGCTCTATGTATTTTTAAGTTCTCTTATTGGGTGCATAAATACTGAGGATTTTTATGCCCTTTTAATGAGTATCATTATGGTTCTTTATTCCTGCTAATATTTTTTTTGCTATGAAATCTACTTAACATAGACCCTCTAGCTTTCTTTTATACATGATATATCTTTCATTTATTTAGCTTCCTTTTAAATATAGTCTATCTTTTCTCACCCATTTTAACCTATTTGCTTTTCATATTTAAATTTTGCTTCTTGTAGACAGCATTTGGTTGGTATTGCTTTTGTTTACTAACCTGATAAACTCTCCCTTTTAATTGAAGTATTTAGACCATTTACATTTAAAGTCATTGTCAATATGGTTAGATTTAAGTTTATTATCTTGCTATTTGAATTGTATCTTTGCCTTCTGTTCTTTCTTTTCCTTTTTTTTCCTTCCTTATTTTGGACTTTTTTTTATGGATTCTATTTTATCTCCTTTGTTGGCTTCTTAGCTAAAACTCCAATTTTTTGAGTCATTACTTTGGGATTAATACGAGTACAACTCAGCAGCCCATTTTTTTTTTTTAAAGATTTTATTTATTTATTTGAGAGAGAGTGAGTGTGAGAGAGAGCATGAGAGGGGAGAGGGTCAGAGGGAGAAGCTGACTCCCCACTGAGCAGGGAGCCTGATGTGGGACTCGATCCTGGGACTCCAGGATCACGACCTGAGCTGAAGGCAGTTGCTTAACCAACTGAGCCACCTAGGCGCTCCTCAGCAGCCCATTTTATGTTTGCATTACACCACTTCATATTATTATAACTATATAATAGTACACTTCCCATTTCTTATCTTCCAACCTTTGTACTATTGTTGTTAAACATTTACTTTTATGTATGTTATAAACCTCACAATACATTGTTATTGTTTTTGTTTAATTTATCAATTCTGTTTTAAAGAAATTTAAATCTAAAAATCTTACATGTTTACTGATTTTTACACTTTTGGCACCTTTCATTTCTTTGTATAGATCCATGTTTCCACCTGTTAATATTTTCTTTTACTTGAAGGATTTCCTGTACATTTCTTGTAGAGCAGGTTTGCTGGTGATCAATTCTTTCAGCTTTTGTCTGTCTGGCAAAGTATTTCTTTCATATTCTTTTTTTTTTTTTTTTTTAAACAACAGACATTTATTCTTTCACAGTTCTTGAGACTAGAAATTAAGGTGAAATCAAGGCTGGAATCATATTCATTTTTAAAAGATTTTTTCTGGATTTAGAATGCTGGGTTGACAGTTCATTTCAGTATATTAAAGATGTTATTCCACTGTCTTCTTACTTGTGTTGTTTCCAATGATAAACCTGTAGTCATTCATTGCCCTTCTACAAAATGTGAGGTTTTTCTCTGGCTGCTTTTAAGAGTTTCTTTGCCACTCTTTTTAAGCAATTTGATCATAATTTCACTTGGTTTAGTTTTCTTCATGGGTCTAATACTTGGGGCTCACTGAACTTCTTGGACTACAGGCTTAAAGTTTTCAGCAAATTTGGGAAAAAAAATCAGTCATTTTTTCAAAATTTTACGCTCTACTCCCCGCTCTGCAGATTCCATTTACATGTATATTATGTTATTTATGTTGTCCCCCAGGTCCCTGGTGCACTTTTCTAATCTACTCATTCTTTCCTCCTTTAATTTCTCCCTCCCTTTCTTCATTCATTCATTCTCTTTTTTTATTTTTATTTTTTATTCTCTTCTGTATTTCATTTCAGATAGTGTTTATTGCTATGACCTTAAGTTTACTAATCTTTCCTTCTACAATGTCTAAACTGCCATCATTCCCCTCCACTGTATTTTTTGATCAGACATTGTAGTTTTCATTTCTAGAAGTTCAATTTGGGATTTTAAAAATATCTTATATATGTTTCAATTAAGCTTTTTTAAAGATAGGGAATATAGTTATAATAACTATAAAACTATATAATAACTATAAAAACTCACATATATTTGGTAGTTCTGGCACAGTTTGAATTTATTGATTTTGTTTTTCCTCCTCATATGGGTCCTATATTTCTGCTTTCTGTCATGCCTCCATAATGTTTTATTGGATACCAGGTGTTGTGAATTTTACCTAGTTGGGTACTGGATTTTTTTTTTTAATCCTACCAACATTCTTGAGATTTATTCTGGGATGAAGTTAAGGTACTCAGAAATAGTTATATCTCTTAGAGTCTGGCTTTTAAGATTTGTTAGAAAGTGCCTGAGTAATATTTACTCTAGAGCTAATTGATCCATACAAATTTGAGGAATTTTTCATGTAGGACAAAAGAAATGCATGGTTTTGTTTGGCATACAGTTCTCTTCATACACAATTACCTTGAACCTACAAATCAGTCCATTTAGACGTTCCACATTTGTGCTGAATTTTTTCCAATTGACTCAATGCATTATGAGAAGAGTATATCATATTTATTTACAATGTTTTGTCTATCTCTTCCTGTAACTCTAGTTGTTGCACAATATGTTTTGGGGCCATGTTATTAGGTGCATGTTGTGCCAATATCATTATTTTTTACTTATTTCCTTTTCCTCCCTTTCCTTCTTTCTCTCTCTTTCTTTCCTTCTTTCTTTCTTTCTCTCTCTCTCTCTCTCCCTCTCTCCCTCTCTTTCTCTCTCTCTGTCTCTTCCTCTCTCCCCTCCTCCCTCCCTCCCTCCCTCCTTTCAGGGAGGGGCAGGGTGTTTGACTCTCTAGCATTAGAATCTCTTGGGCTTGACCTTACCATTTTTTTCTACCCCTCTACCACCTGAATCTGTCTCTCACAGAATTGTCTTGTGCTTCCACTTTGGACACTGATGTTCTTTAAGAGTAGACTCCCTTAGTTTGGATTTTGTATACTTTAGGATACAGAGGGGAAGAGGAGAAAGGAAGGCTCAGGGGAGGCTGTCTCTGCATATACCTGTGTTAACCATTCTCCAGACTATCTGGGTTCTGGCACTATTACCTTACTACATTAAATCCCTTGGTTTCTGGTTCCTGTCCATTCCCAAGACCCTATGGAAAGGAGGTCACGGAAATACTTCCCATGCTTCTCCTACCACTCCAAGTACCAGGACCCTCCCAGAGTCTTCTCAGGCCATCTGCCTGCACCCCCATTTTCTCATTTTATCTTTTGGTCATTCTATTTGGATATGGGGTCCTTAGTCTCTGAGTTAGCCCTGGGAAACCTAGCTTAGGTTCTTTCCATTTGGGCATCCTTTTATTCTTATTTGGGGTCTCTGACATCTATCCCAGCAGGGACACTGTATTGGCACTTCTAGACCCAATCATCTAAGTTGTAGTTATTGTTGCTCCAAATTTTCCTTCTTGCTGGTGAAAATCCATTCTTTTTGGTTGGAGACACTGCTTTTACATGTTACTTCTCTACTCAGAGTTTCATAAAATAAAATCTCTTGGGGATTTTGAGATGCCATTCACAAATCTTCATTTTCCCTAACAAAGTCAAAACCAAGAATCTCTGAGTCCCAGCCCCTGGTGTACAATTTGGTGACTTTTAGAATTCCAGATGGCACACTTAGGTCTCAAATTGTGGCTTTTATGTATTAGCCTAAAAAGTTAAAATGTGTATTAATCTAAACAGATGTTAGCTTTGGAAACTAATACCAAAGGGAATCAACTATTTTTTCCTGCCCACCCATTGCCCTCACTTCCTTTCATTCCAATGCTGACTGCATTGCTTATTTATCAGTGTGGTCTGAGATTTCTCCCTGAACAGAGTTACCCCAGGAGTAGCTTAGGTCCACAGTGAGGTCAGACTCATTTTCCCTGAGCCAATTCAGCACATGCCTTTCCTGAGGTGAAGCCATCAAAGTCTGTGGGGTTGCCTAGGAGGAGACCCACCAAAGTCAAATTTCTTCTAGACACAATCCATAGTGCATAAAAATTAATCAAGTCCTACCATGACTTGCTTTATTCATAATACTTAATGGTCATGTAATAGGAGTTTTTATTCAGCAGTTAAAGTTCATAAGTGCGGGTTTTACATGGAGATAGGTATTATGCTGATGGTTTAATTACACACCTTTTTGCACACCAAAGGAAATGGGTTATGCAGGTTTTGTAATTAAGGAAGGACTTCAGAGAGAGAATGAACCTGGGGTGAACTGATCTTTTTGAAAATGTTTATTTTTAAATTAGTAACTCTTTGAAAATGTCCAACTCAGGAAATGATACTTAAGGTTAGAAGTTGTTTATATTTAAATAACATGCTTGCTTGTGCTCTCTCTCCACACACACACACAACACACACACACACATTTCTCTAGTTCTCATGATAGAAATTAAAATTTTTCTTTTGTGAACTCAGTTTAGCACTAAGTAGTTACTAAATCTCCTTTCCTTCAAGGCTAGCATAAGAGACTTTTCCCCCCAAAGACATCAATTTTAAATTCATTAGGTAAGTCATCTAATGTTGGTGCAAAAATTATTGAGCTGGATCTCCAAACTCTTGACTTCATTGGGTCCAAGCGATGTAATTTCTCCAAATTCGATTCTGTTTTCATGGGACAAGATTTTCTACCTTCTGTGTGTTATTGAAACCAAAATACCATTTACTCTTTCCTTCCCCAACACACACTCCTGCACATATCCATGTCCAACCTCTTCCTTAACTGCAGACTCCTTTGGTCACATGCCTACTCAGCATCTCTAGTAGATGACTGGGAAGGTTCTGAGTTTAAAAGTCTAGAAAAATCTTCTGATATTACCATAAATCTGTTCCTCTTATAGTCTTCCTAGTTTGGTAAGTGACAACTCTATGCTTTCATATTTATCCCACAGAAACAACTGGGGTTCTCCACTGGCCCTTCTTATTTCTCATGTTGGACACCATATTTAGCAAGTTCCATTTGCTCTATTTTCAAAATATAACCCCTTCTCACCATCTCTGCTGCCCCTTAGTCTTAGCCACCAGTCTTTCTTGTAATGGATCCCTCTGCTTCTACATTTGCTTCCCTACATTTATAATGCTGCAGTCAAAGGAATACTTTTAAACCCAAGTCATTGAATGCCATGCTTATGCTCACAACCTCCCATGGCTTCCATCTCACTGAGAAGAAAAGCGAATGTTTCCATAAAGAGGCCATTGATACATATCATCCTTACTTTTCTGTCCTGGCTTCTTACCACCCTCTTTCTGACTCTCTCTGCTCCAGCCTCAGAGCCTTTGCCTTTTCTGTTCCTTCTAGGTAAAATGCTTTTCTTCCAGGTATCTACTTGACTTGCTTCCTTCAGATGTTTATTCAAATCTCACTTATCATTGAGGCTTTTACTATCACCATCACCCCACCAGCCCTCTACTTGGTGCTATCCCACTACCCTGCTTTCTTTTTCTTCCAACCACTTATCACCATCTAACCTACTATGTATGGTCTGTTTCCCATTTCTAGAAAGGAAACTTGAGGAGGCAGGGGTTATTTTCTGCTTTGTTACCTCTGAATCCCCAGAGCCTAACGATATCTGACACACAGTAGGCACTTCAGTAAAACTGCTTGTTAGATCAATGATCTGTCTCCAAGGTGTGACTAGGTTATAAGCAACTTCAGGGCTGGGAAGTACGTCTTTCACTGTTGTGAGCTCCACACAATGCTCAGCACACTAGTGGCGGCAGTGGACAGTGGTTGTCTTGACTTTCCCAGCACAACTGTGTTTTTTAGAGTGAATAGTTTTAACCTATTCACTGTGGCTCTGGTGAGTCTGGCAAACCTATATCTCCTAGGCATGGCCAGGTGGAGGATGTCCTTCCTGCTGTCAGTCATCATGAATGCCTGGGAGATGAGGGGATACTCCAAGTTGGGTCAATCAGAGTCCTCCCCTAGACTTCTCTGATGGTGAGAGCAGGGGACATTAATTGAGGGTTTACAGATAAAGCAATGCCTATGGTCAGCTTCCCTATCACGCAGAGGAAAACAGGGGCAGTATTCAAAATACTGAGCAGCTGGGATGCCATGGACAGCAATTAGTCAGAATTGGACACTGAACAGAAATAGTGACACTACCATATAGTTGTGAGGTTTATACACAGGGAAATGTGGTGTTTGGGGGTAGGATGGAGGAAGGGAGAGAATTCTTTATGTGTCTCCTGTTCTCTTCTTTAGCATCTTTCATACTCTTAATTGACATGCTTATTGGAGACTAGGAACACATTTTTGGAAAAACCCGTAGTTTTGGAAAGCTGTGTTCAAGTGTTAGTGACCCCTCTCTCTTTAGCCGTGATTCTGCATTTGAGCCTTGCATTCAGTCAAGCCTGAAACCAAATTCCCTTTGATCAAAAAAAAAAATGAGACAAATGATATAAAATTTGTCCAAGTCATTTCCCAGTGACCTGAAGAAACTCTCCCTTTTTGGCATCTTGGGTTACATTGGACGTGGTGAGAGCACAAAACACTAATTTAGCCTCCGTTCTAGCCCCAAAGAGATGTCATTTTTCTCTCTAATACTAGTGTGTTTTTGAGTCCTTATTTTATCTGCAAAATGACAGAAGAAGAATTTAGAACACGGCTTTGACATGTCACACGACTGTCACAAAGCCATGATCATGGTTGGTCCAGCCCCTGCCTCTGTCTTGAACATCCTCTTGCCTATGCTTTCCCTCACGTTTGGAGCTCCAGACATACAGATCTTCCTCCAGATTCTTGAACTTGGAATGCTCTTTTCTGCCCTAGGGCCTTCACGCATGCTGTTCCCTCTGTGAAGTGCCCCCAACCCCTTGGTTCATTCATGAGGACTATTTGAGTACAAAAGGCAACCAGAGTCTGGGGATGTGCCCTGAGCAGGCGGGGCAGAAGGGCTGATGTTGAAGCATCCTTGACAGGGTGGGAGACGGTGGCTTCTCCAAAGAAAAACAAGAGTGCTCTACTTGAAGAAAGGAAACGAATGCTGGTGAACTAAGTCCTGAACAGTCCGCCTCACTGATTCTTACCTTTCAGGTCTTTACTCAGTCTCCTCTTCACAGACATACTCCCTCAGCTCTCCTCTCAAAAGCACATCTCTCTGTGTAGGCCATATTCTTGTGACATTTGGAATTTTCTCTTTCTGTTTGAAGTTATTAGACTAAGTCCTGGCCCCCAGCTGGAGTGTAAAAGACACGAGGCCAGGCACTGAGTCTGTTTTTCCTCAACACTCTGTCCCATTTATTAAGAATCTGTCCACTGGCTTACTTGTTACGTAATACGCCATTTTGCTTTGTCGTTAGAACTATCCTGTCAGGTGTTCACTAAGGCTCAGAGAGGTTTAAGTAACTTGCCCATTGTCATACAGACACCAGGAAGTCAGGGATACTGAAACCCCGTCTCTCTGGCTCCGGTTCCAGCCCCACGTGTTCCAGCTTCTGGCCTCATTCCCCAGCAAGCACATTCAGAGCGGTCCTCCAGGAGACAAGACAGAGTGAGCCTCATCCTCACGGGGCTTACAGTTCCTCTAGCATCTTCTCCAGAGACACCTGGAAGGGATTCTAGATAGAGAGGTGATTATCTCCCTACTAGAAAGACTTCTAACGAACCTCATTAGAAAGACCTAAGGAAAGTACAGGGCTGTTCACCATTCGGTCAGGAGCAGAGTTAGTCCTCTTAGAGGTGAGGCAAGTCTTAAAAAGCCCGTGATGCACGGTTGATTGAGTTTTTTTTTTCTACAGCCAGGCGTTGTTCTCCTGCCACTGTATTTGATACTGGGTTCCACTGGCTGTACGGGGTTCACATTTAAATGGCTTTCTACACATTATTTGACCGCTTTGTAATATCCTAAAAATGAACATCGGTGATTCTACCTTACAGCTAGGTGATCATGTGAGTATATTTGCTACCCTTTTTTTTTTTTTTTTAAGATTTTATTTATTTATTTGACAGAGACAGACACATTGAGAGAGGGAACACAAGCAGGGGGAGTGGGAGACAGAGAAGCCGGCTTCCCGCAGAGCAGGGAGCCTGATGTGGGGCTCGATCCCAGGACCCTGGGACCATGACCTGAGCTGAAGGCAGACGCTTAACGACTGAGCCACCCAGGCACCCCATATTTGCTACCTTTATATAAGATTGCTGAGAGGCTCTTTGGAGGTAGGTGGCACGACCAGCACTCATCCGTGGGCTCTACAGTAAACCATGGAAGTGACCTTGAGTGTGTCCCCTGAGGAAGCCCCGGTGTCGTCTGTAACATGCTGTTGACCATTCCTACCTTGCACGTTTGGTGTGAGAATCATGGAAGTGATACTGGGTTTGGCTGGTCTTGAAACAGAGTAGGAGGCTTGATATCGGCAGGTTGTGGAATGTGAGTGACCGCAGGCGTTCAGGCTGCCTCCATCCTTCCCCGCAGGGCGACACTGCTTCCTTCACTCTGCAAATGTGAGCATCCACTTGTGGTCCTCATGCTGGGGGATGGGAGGGCGAGCCATACAGGGAGTGTTTCCGCCCTTCAAGTTGGAGGGAGACATGTCATGTGAAAGACACAAATGAATACATGATGTTGGGAGGTGCTAAGCACAATGGAAATAATAAAGTGGGCAAGGGCATATGGAACGTGGAGTGGGCAGTGAGGGTGCCATTTACAATGTATGGTCGGGAAAGTCCTTTCTGTTGTGACCTTTGAAGGGAGGGAGGATGGGAGCCACACAGAGAGCCAGGAAAAGAACATCCACTCCAAAGGGAATAGAAACACTGAGCCTGGAGGCAGAGTGGGCTCGGTGCCCAGGAAGCGCATGGCGTGGCCAGTATGGCTGGAAGGGAGCCTAGAGAGAAGCCTGCGTCCTCACCTGAATGTGAAACTGATTTAGCACCACCTCCTCAGGATTTACCAAGCTGGACTTGTGCACAGCACTTGGATCCTTTAAGGATTAGAATTAGGAGTTTGCCATCTGCTTGATACATGGTGACTGCAGAGATGATTTTATTTAGTTCTCTTTTCTGTAAATTTCTAGCTAACCCTGCTGGGAAGCCCCATGCCTCTGACACTGCAGCTTTCTTGCCTCGGCTTAGATCTTTTCCCTGCTTCCTGCTAGCTGCCATACTCATCCTTTGGGTTCCAGTTAAACTGGGAAGCTTCCCTGATCGTCCCTAGCGCAATTCAGTGATGTTCCTAGGTACTCTGGTACTTCCCTTCTCGTTAGCACTCATGCATTATCGGGCACCTTAGCGTTCAAGAACTCTCTTCCCAGTGACCCACTGGGTAGAATGAGGCCAAGGCTGTGTTTACCTTAGTTCCAGTTGTATATCCAGTGTTGAGTCTGAGCAGGTCGTTTAATGCTTATTTGTGGGTAGGTGGGTGGGTGGATGGAGGCATGCGTGCCTGCTAGTGAAATTTGTTCCTAACGGGGCATGCTACAAGGCAGAGTTCAATTAGACAATTATTACAATATTGGTGAAATATGGAGTGCCACACGAACTCTCTCATGCTGAGACCATAGATTTCATCAAGGAAAGTCCCTACTGGGAAACGTGTTATTAAATGTTTAGAATTTTAAAATTAGAAAGAAACTGTTTTGTCATGGGCTTAAATGTCCTCCGTTAACAGAAAGAGGAAAGGTAGGACCAAAGAGAGGAAGTGACTTGTCAAGGTAACCCAGGCTGTTAGAGTCAGGGCTCAGATGGTAATCTGGCATTTGGATTCTCTTGCATTTGATTCAAAGAGCGAGCTTGGCGCTGTCTACTTCAAGGGTCCTGGGATCCAAACACTGAGATACGCTATACTGGATTCTAGGTAGAGAAATCCAATGCTTGGGAGGGACTGCTATGCTGTGTATCAGGGTTTGGGTGTTTTTAGACTTGATGCATTTTGTGGGCAGGAAACTACCACTTTGATGTGACAGTTACAAAACCCTTCAGCCTAGTTGAATACTTGTGCAAGTGTTTACATTTCTGGATCAGACATACAATGCTCCGACGTACCTGACTAATTTCCCCCCTCATCCATAAAGTCCTAAAGTAGCAAGCTTGATTTGAAGATAAATTATTAGTAAACATTTGAAAGTGAGAAACAAATTATTCCCAGAACACTTAGCTCCTTCCTTGAAATACACACTTGAGAATTGCTGAGATTCTGTTCTGTGAGAATGCTTGAATCTCTCCCTAAATCATAACACGGGTAAACTTACCGAAATATTTTTACAATTTTATTAGGGGTTTTAATTCACTGCTTTATCTATCTCTGTTAGACTGCAAAATAGCTTTAAATATTCAAGTGGTAATTAATGAATCTTTTATGTTGCAAATCAAACATTTTCATCTGTGCGCTGGTGGAGTAGCAGTGAGGAAGGATTTCAGGAATAATTGTTTCTCCCAATTCCACATTGTTGACTAGCTCTCGTACTTTATGGTTTAGGAGTGGGTTTGACTTTGTTGCCTAGTGGGGCTCACGCTCAGCATGGACAATGTCTGCTGTCTTTCTGGAGGTCAGGATTTCTTAGGAGTTTCCTGCCAGAGACATTCCCGACTAGATGGAAAGTCTTTGAATGTGGAATTTTTGCTTGAGTGCAAAATAATAAAAAGCATGTGTATGTTTTAAAAAAAGGATCAGCTTAATGGCAAATGAGCATTGGCTTACATTAATATTCTATTACAGTAAAAACTTCTATTTAATAAATTTTCTCCAGACTTTTTTTTCCTCCCAGAATCTTAACGTATTTTTCTAAGTGGCATGCCAACCTAAAGAAAGTATATATGATACATTTGATTTATGTTAAGTCAATAACGCGCACAAGCCATTTAAAATTGTATTTTAAGTGTGGAAATAGCAACCCAAGGAAACACATACAGTACTATATATTCAGAAGGGAGAAGTGTTAGCTTTTCAGGGGCTGAGATGTCTTGCAAATATTACTCTATTTAAAAGATATTTTAAAAATGTGGTGCTTTCTGTCAGATGGCAATAAAGCAAGTCTGAAATCCTGTCATACAGTTCAGAACCCAAAATCAAGTTGGCTGGTATTAAAGACTTCACATGACAAAATAGTTGTCCTTCCCCCCTCCGCCGCTCTCTGCCATTCATGAAAACTGGTGCTGTAAGAGTGACTCTAGACAACGTTCTCGAAAGGACCAACAAATTCTTCACTGGAAGCCACCCTGTGTTCTTCCATGGCCCTAATTAATACTGGACTCGGTGACATTTATGTATCAGAGCAATAAGCTAAACAGGAAACAATTTATGTCACCTAAAGCTTTTTAACAAATCGATGCGACTATTTGTAATTGCTTGTTTCACAAGATTAAAAGTGCTAAGGCCTGATCTTCGCCCACGGATTTGTGGTCAACCTGACCTATGCTTCCGGTGTTTAAAAAAAAAAAGGGGGGGGGTTGGGGGGAGTTGGTGATCAGCACTGACTTCCATCAAGTAATCCATATTGCTAATATTTCTGGAATTTTAATGTAGTTACAATTTATAGCCGATCAAATGTGGTTACCTAAATTGCTGTTGCTAGTAGACAGTTTAACTGTCTTTATTAATTACAGTATAATTTAATGTTTGAGTAGCGGCACTTGTGTTGGTCATTTTTACAGCTAGAGCAGTTATCTGCCTTATGACGAACCATTTTAGCATTTTCAATGGAAATTTGCTAATATGATGAGTGATAAAAATGTCACAAGCTGGTAAATAATGATTATTGCTTTGGCTGAAATTAATTCTTGAAAGGCCGGTTACCTTCAAATTAACATTATAACTTGAAGCTTGTCTTTTTCTCCTCCCTATATTCTTGGTATAAGCCAAAAAAAAAAAAAAAAAAAAACCCCGTTGATCATTTATATATATATATGGTATTAAGCATCGAATGTCATTTTACAGAGTGGAAATAAGACAACAAAGGGTTTTGTTTTTTTAAAAAATAAAAGCCTGTTTAAAAATAAATAAAAGTAGGTTATATCTAGAGTGATGGCTTTCTAATCCAAATATTGTCCCAGTTAAACCAGTGTTTTTGTATGTAATTTAATTTCCCTCCAGTGTGAATTCTGTCTTAAACCTTTCATCAATCAGTTCCTTAAATGAAGGTTTGAGACCCAACTTCACTTTATTTTAATAAAGAATACTTTTACTTGACTCAACTACAATGAAGATGAAAGATAAATTGTGATTACTACCCTCTATGTGAATATGTAATACCAAAGAAGACAAAATCTAGTAAGGAAGACTAATTACACTTTGTTTTGGTCTACTGGGGGGCAGACGAGGGGGGAGATCGTTAATATCATGCAGCTGTTTGTGTTGATGGGAAATTCGTCTGAGTCTTACTTTCTGTTTATAAAGGCCTCCATTTAAAAGAAGAACATATATTTTGGGCTTGCTGCCTCGTTTACCTGAGCAACCAGCCTTAAATGAATGTGTGGAGGAGGATGTTCCTGCTTCAGAAGAATTCCAGAAATCCAGTGAAAAAGGTACTAGGCACCAACCAGCAACATCTTCCCTAATGCATTGTCATACTTGGTCTGGGTCCTTCAGCTTATTCAAATATGTGTACATATTTAATTTTACCAACTGCATATGCTGTAAGCAGTATTTATGTTTAAGCCTGGCATTTAAAGGAATTTCAATTAACCCTCATATTATATTCTTAGTAGCTAGATGAGAATTAAGGGTTCAAATGTTTTATTAATTATCAGACTAGAGGGCTTCTAGACTGTAGCATAACTGTTAATGAAAAGAGGACACTACTTTGTACCTTAATAGCAAAACCTGTATTAAAAAATTTTTTCTTCATAAGATAGGCTTTTCAAAACAATGCTGGGAAAGCACGCTTACGTGCTCCTCACCAGCAGCCGGTGTTTGGCCGAATAGGAGCAGCTTGGTTAATTTTCAAGTCATCTTTTGGCTTGTGTTACGCTCTGAATTACAGACTGAACGGTTTTATGTTACCCCGGTTTGGACACTTCCAGTGCTGCTTTCAATACACCAATTTAATTTTTACTGAAAGATGATGCCCAAACTCATTAATCCTTAGAATATATATGACATAATAGTATTAAAGACAATAGCAGTGTTTTTTTTTTTTCTTTTATCAAGCTATGCAATGAAACAAATCTCGAAATCAAGATGGTTTTTCTGGAATATTTAGTTCCTGAAGCTTCACTGTTTTCTGTACTGGATGCGGTTATCTAGCATACTTTTGATATTATATTTTTGTAAAATCATTTGTTCTAATCTAAGCATTTATCATTATATGCAAAAAGATTTCTTGATGAGAATATTATAGACGGTGCCATGTTTTTGACATTAGCATTTTATTTGGATGACTAATCTTGCAGATGTGAAATTTTAATGAATTATTCATGAAATTGCTTTCCTCTGAAATTTTAGTTTGCTCTTAATGCTAGTTATTAAACATTTTGGTTTTTTTTTTTTTCCCCCTGTATAAAATTTGATGAAGAGAAATAAGGGTGTGCTTCCTCGGGAGAAAAGGTAGCCTTTATGTTTTCAGTGTTTTCCAGTTCCCTAAGTGGAGACTTAGCACTTGAAATCCTGAGGATGAGAGCTTCAGCCCTCTGTGATGATGGAAGCTTTTAGTCAAGATTGATTTTAATTCTGTGTTGGAAGCAGCTGGTGATACCGAACATACAAGATCAGCAGGTCAGAAGGGGGAAAGAAACTTAGGCTGTCGCGACTTTTTACTACCAGTGTGAACAACCAGCATTTTTATTGCATTTGAGAATGCTATCATGTCAGTAGTGAGTACTGACTACACAACATTTTTTTTTTATTGTCTGTATCCACAGACATGGAATGATGGAATTACAGTTGATGTCAAGGAATGAGTTTCTTTTATGCCTTATCAAAACAAAACGAAACTGAAAAAATTCTCGTTCCTGGCAGCACATATCCACGAAGCACCGTGCGCACACTCTGGACTGGACCATCTTCCTTGAGGCTTCTGGGTAGCAGAGATCGTGCGAACCACACTGGGCCCATAAAATGCCTTTAGAATAATTAAGTCTCATTCTCAGGATAAAAAAGCGAAACCGACATTCAAAAACATCCAAAATATCAAGAGGGAATACCACGAACCAAAAGGTACCCCAAAGATTCAAAATCCTTATGAGCGTGTTCTTCTTTGTACCCTTGGAAACGGAGCTCAGCTGGAATGTGGAAAGGAGAATATTTTTTTTTTTAAACTTTTTTTTCCATGATAAAATAGCTAGTGATTTACATCCATCAGATTTGGGGTGCAGAATCCAAGGTATTCTTGACTCGGTGTGATGGAATGCTGGGAATAGTGTTTGAGCTGTCCCAAGGTCGTGAGGCAGCCGGTCACTCTGCATGTACAGTACCCTTGATGCTTCATCTCGCGGCTGGTTCATTGCGGGCAGCGTCACTCTCTTACAAGGACAGACTCTAGGGACAAGGAGGATGGATTCTCATTCCTGACAGTGCATTTGCCTGATACAAGGGACTATCTCCCTAATGTACGCTTTTCTTTGAAGAAAAAAAAAAAAAAAGTAACAAATTGTCTTTACATCTTGGCACCTTGTAAAGTTTTCTTTTTTTTTTTATACAAAAAGTTCAATAGCTTTGACAACTCCCCATTATTAATCACTACTTCACTGATAAACTTTGAAAGTGTGACCCTGGCATTTCATCATGCAAAATATTTACTGCAGCAGGAGAAAAACATTTTTTTTAAAACAGCATTTTTTTTTTTTTCTCTTTTCAAATGTATGAACTGGTTTAAGATAGCCAGGAAGGCAGTGGTAGGATAAACACAAGGGATAGGAATGTATCAAAAAACAGATTAACACGCACGCGCACACACACACACACACAAATCTGTACAAAATGCTCTGATCAATGAGAACAGAAAAAAAAAAATCTGTCAACTATGTTACAATTTAAAAGCCAAAGGTGGGGGGGAAAAAAAAAGGTTAGGGAATTTCTCCCTCCCACATGTCAGGAAATGTCATCCAATATTCTTAAAGCAAGGATAACTAAATAAAATACATGTGCAGCATATTCTGCAATCCCATTACATACAGTAGTTTTTTTCCAAAGCTATTTTTTTTTTAGTATCGTTAATATAAAGCAGTTGCACAAAAAGCAAAGGTGTTTTGACAAACAGGTGTATGCATTTATTCCTTTTTAGGAACAATATCTAAAAAAAGAACCACCCTCCGCCCTCCCCCAAAAAAGACAAAGATTCACACAGACACATTGGAATATATGTACAACATAATAAACCCCATCCTAAAGAAGCGACTGGAACACCCCCCCCAAGGGATACAGAATCAGAATTGTAAAAATCATAGTGAACTTTGCTTGCTGTAAAGCCTGAGAATTTTTTTTTTCAGTTGGTTTATCTGCAGGGCTGTGGTACCTGCAAAGATATGTAAAATCTAATTTTTTTTTTCTTTTTGCTACAGTCTTTAGACTAGGCATGCAAGACATACGACTAAGTGCAACTGAGTGAAATGTATTTTTTTTTTTAATTTTCGTCATTCCCTAAAGGTTTGAACTGAGGTATGCGTACTAACAGTTTCTCATGCTGTTATCTTTACTCATGTCTAGCTACACATGCTGAGAATGAACTAATCTACCAGATTTTTATCCTCTTTTGAATACCAAACTAACCAGCAACCACTCAGTTTAGAAGCACAGGGCCCCCTTCCCATGACCCTGTCTGGCTACTGCCTGCACATCATGAAGCTGCCTGGAAAAGTTTTAAAAAAAAAAAAAAAAAAAGAAAAAGAAAAAAAAAAGTCTCGAGTGACCACAGACTGCCCTTTATACAGAAAGCAGAGTGAAGCTTCAAAAGAAACTGGCAAAGAAGTTTTTGTACCAAGCTTATGAGTGGATGGGAGTGTTACTTTTTTTTTTTTTTTTTAAATGAAAAATGCTGACCAAAGCCTAATTAGAAAAAAAAGGAAGGAAAAAGGAAAATATTTTAAACCAAACAAAATACCGGAAGATCAATGCCCAGACAGAGCAAAATTGACGCAGTGATCTTAGCACGGTCCTTAAAACCAAAGTGGCATACAATCTTTCTGGAAAACAAAACAAAACATTCTAGGAATGGTACTACGTGATTGAGTTGCATTGTAGAAGCTTTTCTGTTTTCGTTCCATTTTATCTTGACTGTCTCCTTTACTGGTTACTCCCTAATTTGCAGTGGCATCCATTCATGGTTTTGAGATGGGACTCCTCTCCTTCCCTAGCTCCTGTAACACCTTCAGCAGCCCCGTAACCTCTCATATTTATGAGTTTTGGTCTCTGTTGAGGTACAGAACAAGAAAAAAAAAAATAACAAAAGTAACAGCTTTGGTTCCATTACCTACTTGGTCTTCTAAATTTATTCTATGACGAAGGAGCAGTTTTCTTTCTCAGGTTAGCAATAGCCTAGAACTCATCAATTGCCTCTAAATTCTTTCACCTCCTTTGATCAACAATAAGAGGATATTTGGCTTCATCAGATAAAGCATAAAACAGAGAACATAATTTACCTTTGCGTAATATCTTTGGTAATTTTAGGAAAAAAAAAAAAAAGGTACAAAAGAATATAAATTAAGCTCTGAAAGGCTCTCAAACTAAAAACAAAAGCTACGGTCCTAGATAAATAAATGAGTGACAGGAAAGTGGGTGCAGAGTGGAGGCGCTGAGGGGTTCTAAGGACTGAGGTTGTACTGACCGATGACTGTCACATTCCGTGTGCCATGTATGTTTCTCCAAGCATTCTGGGGCACCATGCACCCCCGTCTCCTCGATGTCTTCTGTTAGTTTTGGATGCTGGCTTGGTGTGATAATATTGCAGAACAAACTGAACTGCAGTGCCGAATTCACACGTTTGAAATGGACACTTTAGCACTGCTGAACTCAGTCCTCATTAACTTCCATAACAAATTCAATCTGAAATCTAATCTGCATTCAAACAGGTTAATGCCACCAAGCAGGTCTGGACTGATGTTTAAATTCAGCGCTGCCACCACTTTCATCAGAGTTGCTCAGGGGAAGCCAGCTGTTTGGGTCATTTTGCAAACAAAGCAACCCGTGCTGGTTTTCGCCTCAGCGAGCCTGTGGCCCAGGGCGACTTGGTCACCACAGGGCGAGCCCTCCACGGCCACACTGGGGGTCTAGCAGGAGATCTTAGGGGGTGGGGGGAGCGCTGCCTAGGTTTCCTTGTGCTGGGGCAATGCTTAGCCACGATGGTAGGGGCAAAATAGAAAACACCAAAAACCAAAAAACTGAAACCAAACCTGAAACAACCCCCTTCCCGCCTCCAGTACTGCTTCGTGGAATGAATCTGCGTTGTTCCTAGGGTGTCTCTATTCTTTTTTTTTTTTTTCTGTCATTCATTCTCTTTCTGGCAGGACTTCACGTCTGTGTGAGAGGACCTTCACGTGTAGAGTGCAGCATTTGGGACCTTTTTTGAAAAAGACCAAAACGGAATGTTTTCGGACTTTGGAGAAAATGTGGTTATGTCTGAAGGAAACTGGAATGAGTGACAGAAAACTACGAACGAGAAATGACATTCAGCTTTTGTATAATAAAAACACCTATTAACATTCATCACAAGGTACAGAAAACTTGAAGCCTCCAGGAGGCCGTGGGCCCAAATGGAGGCCTGAGGTCAGAACTTAAAATGGTATAGTAGAAGCAAAAAAAAAAAAAAAAAAAAATGCAATACATTAAAAAGTTTGGGATAATTACTTTTTAACCCCCTCCCCCCAATACACACACAAAGGCCTTCCCCATCCCAACTGGAAGCAAAACGAAAACAAAAACGAACCAAAAAAAAAAAAAAAAAGAGTAAAGGCAGTGATAATCAACATGCAGTACTGTGCAAATCGGTCGTCCGTTGGAATCCTTAAATTCCGGGCAGAGGCTTGGTCTGCGGCTTAGGTGCACATGCTCAGCTGGGTGTCCTCAGTGTCCGACGTCGGCAGGACTGCAGTTCAAAGTCTGCTGCTAAAAGTGAATCAGTTTAGCAAATTTACAACACTGATGTTGACTTAAGAGCGGAAAATCCCAAGTACCAAACAAGTCCATCCAATGCACAGAGTACAAATTCCTTTTTTCAACAAAAAGTAGAAAAATCAAAAATACTCCCAAATGGGATTCTTGATGGCACTAAGAGTTAACACGTTTCAGAGTTGTCAAAATGTAGTGAAAATCCTCCAGACTGTACAACAAATGGAGAACAATTTCACTGCTAACTTTTGACGTGTTTTGTTTTGTTTTTTTTTGTTTTGTTTTTGTTTTTTGTTTTTTTGTTTTTTTCCCCCAATCTTCGTTCTTGGGCTGGCCCCCGCCCAGAGACGTTCACTCCATGTCCTCATTTACTGGTTCGTCTTCGTAATCTCTGTCGTGGTCAAAATCTGGACTGTGGTTGGCTGTTGTCACTAAGGACAGAGGCCCTTCAGCTTCCTCTGGATCGAGCGGTTCTTCTTTGACGTGCACAGGATGCCTGGAAGAGATGAAAAGAGGTTCACTTTTTTTTTTTT
>NC_138369.1:32434489-32474489 GCF_054177405.1 Leptonychotes weddellii
AGGCACTAGCCACGTGTGACCCTTTAAATGAAAACTTAATGCAATTTCAAACGGAGTTTCTCCGTTACAATGGGGCCGCACAGAGATGACAAATTTCTGTCACGGCAGAAGGTTCCTTTGGGCAGAGCTGCTCTAGGGTGACCTCTGGCCCGAAGCAGCCTCTCTTCCCCGGGGTGTGTCTCTCGCCGTCCTGTGCACTCAAGTCACCCTGGGCTCTTGTTAAATAGCCGCGTGGGACTCAGCAGGTCTGGGGTGGGGCCCGAGACTCTGCATCCCTAGCAAGCTCCCAGGCAATGCCTCTGGTCCGAGGAGGACCACACTTTGAGCACCAGATAACAGGCCCCGCAGTGGCTTCCCGGGGAGAGGAATCCGAGTCTTCAAATCATTACGTGAAATAAGAATCTGTAACACAATGGTGGTTTGTGGGGACCACTGAGCGCGGGAGGCTGGGCTAATCATGGCTTGCTGTGTGTTCTGCTTTGCTAGTTAACATGCAGAACCTGGGAAAGAACTCTCCAGAGACCGACCCCAAGCGAGGTTCTATCATTAATCAACTTCAAGCAAACACAGCAAAGAGACACCATGATACATGCTTGAAACTCCAAATTAATGCATATTTTTACAAACTGTCAATAAGGCAAGAAAAGCCCTGCCAGGAAACACAAACGGAGAGGAAAAGGCTCGCCCAACACAACAATATGATAAGAAAGCAGAGCCCCGATCAGAATAATAACGCTGTCAGCTGTAAACAAGGCAAAACAAGAGGGCTGGCTGGTAGCGGCCACCAGGACGCCGCAGCCTGTGACGCGATCTGCCAACTTCCTCATTATGGCCCAGCACACGGTTCACCCAAAGGGGACTGCGGGGGATCACGCGAAACCACTCCGATAACAACTGAGAAATGTTGTTCGTAAATCATATTTACAACTGATCCTTTGCAAATACAAATTACTTTCTGTTGCAAGCCTTTTGATATGGAAAAGAACCATTCAAGTTAAAATGGTCCCATCGCTGGCACTGGCTGCAGAAGGGAGGATTTTTTAATTGACGTTATCAAGTATTAGTAATAAGAGGTGGTACTGGGGATGGCTGATTTCCTAAATAATTGATGTATGCAAACCCCCAAAGGCCACTTGAACCATTTAAAAACAAACAGGAGTGCTTTGGACTGCCCTTGACGAGGTGAACCTTCAGAAAACCAATTGACTCTAAAATTAGCACAGCCCAGAGTGTGTCTGGGGGTAGATGTCAGGAGAAAGAGCTTTTAAAAAATTGTGCCCATCTTCCTCAAACTAGTCGCAAAACGAAATGTCTCGAAGTTGTAGTCCAGTGCATTTTCCTGGTTGTGCTCCATCCTTTTTTCAGTTTTTTCATGGCCCTATTTCTCTGTGTTTCTACAGGAAGACACAGGACTGGCTATGTAACTTGCAGAGCCCCAGTGAAAAGTGAAGATGCGGTTCAAAAATCAGTCAGAATTTCAAAATGGAAACGGCAGAAGCACTGAAACTTCTAACCATGCCTCCGAAGCCAGCCCTGGTAGGAGCCCCTATATTCTTTTGGGAATAATTAAGTGTATTGATGATTATGCCTTTTAAAAAAAATCACCCGTAAGCCCAAAATTAAGGTAGGTTTTTTTGTTTTTGCCTATCCTCTCCTGTGTGGCATCATATTTTTACATAACGTATACATAACAAATATTAGTTTGTCAACTTTTTCAGTTGTAATTTTTATGGGTATATGAGATACCTTGTGTGGACTCTGCAGTCCCTTAATATTGGGCATTTTGTGATTGTCTTTTTTTTCCTTCTTTTGCTCTTTGAATAATACAGCCACCACTTTTATCCATTAATCTTCCTATTTCTGTTGATTTACCTCCTCAGGATAAATTTCTAAGAATGAAATTCTGGGAGCAAAGGCCAAAAACATCTTCATGGTTCTTAAGATTTATTAATAGTATTAATTTCCAAAGGGGCGATATCAATTTAGACTCAACTTCATCAGCCCCAAGTGTTACATTTTAAAAAATATTTTGTTGTTTACCAGGTATCTGGTAAGCTCAGGTTACCTTAAATTGTTCTTCTTGGATTACTGACAGTGGTGAACATTTCTTCCTGTTTGAATTTCATATTTTCACTATTGAGCAGTGCTACTTCATAAATTTACCGCCCCCCTTCTCTGCTGATCACATTTGGCTAGAAATGTATCCATGTGTTACTTAGCCCTGTACTGAAGTTCAAATGTGGTTTCCCTGATCAACATTTTCCTACTTTCACTTCTTTAAACAATCAGAATTATTAATCTTTTCAGGTTTAGAAACCTGAATTTGATGACATGAGATGATATAAGGCTATAGGGGGTGGGAGGATGGAGAAGAAATGGAACATTCTTAATGAAGTTCTTGCTTTATAATTTTCCACTCTGACAAATGTTTTGCTAGGCACAAACAAAAACAAACCAGATACAATGTTCACGTTAGAGAAGGTTTTGTTTTCCCTGGAAAGTTGCAGCTGCACTTGAGTAAGATTATTTACCCTCCCCAAGACCCAGGTTAGGACCCTATCACGCATGCTGGCTCACCCCAGTGCCTAATGCAGAGTGGGTCCCCAACAAATACTAACTGACGAGATCTGTGTGACAACCTGACAACCCAACTGACTTAGACATTAAGGCTTCTTAGAACTCCAGAGAATCGAAATCCAGCTGCATAACATTCCTTGATCCCAGCAGATCCCCCCGAGCGTGGCAAATGCAGTCACACACGCCTGCGGTGCTTCAGAGAATAAAAGAGAATGGATTTCCAAGCACGATACATCTCAGGTAAGATGCAAACTATTTAAGATACGATGCTTCACACACATTCGTGTGTCTCCCAGAAATCGGAACTGCACGATGCACCATCCTGCACGTTGTCCCCTGCCCCACCTTTCCCCCCCAACTCCTACTTCCCCAACGGTTCCCAATGAATAACTGCAAAACCACACATTTCCCTCCTTACATCTGAGTAATTCCTTTGTCTAGCCACTCTGGGAACACGAGAGTTTTTAACTAAAGCTGACTGGTGTTTAGGGGCATTGTGTTCGGAGGGTGTGTGCACAGCATGGAGTATTATGCTTTGTAGCTCCGTTAGCTCCTATCAGGATAAAAGTATAATGCCCCAAAGCCATAATTATGTGGCTACTTTCTAGTGTTTCCGAAGAGAAACAAAATGTGGTAGTCCTGAAGCAGCACAGAAAGGGTGAGAAGGAGGAGCGCTGTTTCAATGCTAGATAGTAGCTGGGCTGCCGAACTAACAAGGTTCTTTAAGCCATGCCATAAAGTTTACGGCTTGATTTATTCCAATAGACTAGAACAGTTAAGAAACAATTTGCATCATAGCAGGGTAATGCATATTGCCCAAGAAGGAAAACTATGTCATTACAGAATTCACTTAATGGAAATACAGGGTCAAAAAGAGTAACAGTCTGTGACACTGAGAGCGGGCACAGGGACTACGCTGTTGACATATAATTATATTTAGCAAACAGTGTAAAGCGGGGAGGTCTGAACAACAGTGCATTTTGACATCTTTACGTCGGGTTTCCTTAACAAAACCAAAACAAACCCAAACAAAAAACAACCGAAACCTTCATTTCGTTACAAACAAAACACAACCGTAACCTTCATTTCGTTAAAAATTATGCTGACTGCTTGCGAAATGTGGTTTCTGGTAACACCGGGGTTAATTCAAAGTTGTTAAACAAATTAACTTTGTGGCTTTATCTTGTACAGCAAAATTAGCGTCATTCTTAACTGTTGCCTGAAGTTTTTATCCAAGTATCTTTCTCTTTTCAGTAATGCTTTGCACTAAATAGTAGGAATAGACATCAGCTAACCCTTGGAGTTCATAAAGATGATGAGAAATAGTCTCTCCCATTGAATAACTTCAGAAATACTTGCTTTAATGAGCATTTCTTGAAGGTGCTTATATACCAATTTATATTTGGTCTGAACTTCCTTAATATCTGAGTAAACACTCCTGTCATGACAATGATTTAAAAATGAACCCGAGTGTGACTACAGTCAAGTCAGAAACACCAGACTGCTTTCAAAAAGATGATACATAGCAGTATCAGTGTCAAAGACAAACACATTCTTAAAATGTTGTGTAGTAAATAAAGAGACTATTCACATAAATTAAAAATGATTATTTCCAATCTTTTAAGATCCTTTTCAAAACACTTTGGGCATGAAACTCAAATGCTAAATGATCAAATTTCAGATTGCCCCCAACCCACTCATTACCCTGACCGAGAGCATTTTTCTTTTCCTTGTCCTTTGATGCCAATTCTTTCTGGCCCTCGTGGCTACAGGTCGTATTTCCATTCCCATCACTCAAATTATCTTAAAATAAGGTGTTGGTCAAGTAATTCAGAAGGAGTGTGTAGACAAGTGGCCTATTCTAGGAACGGCCAGTGCTGCAAACATTGGATTGGTTTCTTCCTTTAAATTGGGCAACGGTGGACCAGATACTTGCTCCAAGGGAGAGACTGTCCCTCTAGAGCATCCCCCACAAATCCAAGCATCTGGAACAATGTGGCTTCTTTTCTCTTTTAAACTTTCCCTGGCAGAGAGGGGGTTGCCCCAGTTGGGGCTCTTCTGCAGCCACGCACCTCCCCCCACACACCCACGGGGGGAGGGAGGGTGTGCGCCGGCTGCCAGGCATCACACCTCTCCTGTCGTTGGACCGGTCCTAGTGCCATTCAACCCATTCACACGCAGCAGGGACAACCATCGCCCATCACTTCATTCGGTTATATGGTGCTCATTAGACTGCCGTCTGCTGCTATAATGCTCCTATTAATTTTCCTTTTGATATTTTAAGAGCAATCTATAAATCATGCCGCCTTTCATTTGTGCCATCATTAACGCCTGGTCATAACACTTCAGCGTTGTGTTTGCGGTTCAGACTATCACACGGCCAAGTAAACAAGCATTCTTTTTCCCCCTGCTAGGTTCGGCGTGCCCGCAAGTTGAACAAACTGACAGAGACACATGCCGATTTTAGGAGGAAAAGGTAATGTGGCTTAAAGGATGGCCTGAGATGCCAAGCAGAGGGAAAAAAAGCAAATGAGTCACCCGTGTTATTGCTCGGAGCACTTGTAGGGCTGCATGAAGCCGATTGCTTTTATGGGAAAGTTAGTAAATGGTCCTTTTACGTGCTAACCAAGCTAAACATTTCCAGAAGCACGAACTTTTACCAAGATTCTAGGAAAGCAGAAATGACAGAAAAGGTATCAAGAGCAGCTTGAGAAGGGCTTGTGTGCACACCGAAGCGGGAGACTGGGACCTGCACGCAGAGACCTTCTGGGTGGACAGTACTCACACGGCTTGCATAGGGGATCTGCCCGGACTGCTGTCACTCTCGTTGCTGTTGGTATGTTCCATTGCCCCGTTCAGTTCTTCCCGTATTGCGCTGGCTAAGTTGCCCAGAGTGGGATTTCCCATCGAAGCGGTAGTGTATAGAGGTATACTATTCTCAGCCATTGAAGCCTGTTAGCAACGAAGAGAAAATATATGAGGACGTAGGGTAAGCCCAGACAGGGAAGCCGTTAATTACGGGTGTAGTCAACAATCTTCTGCTTAGGTTCTTAGTAGGGCTGGCCAATACAAGTTTCTAACGGGGAGAAGGATTTTGCTTTAAAAGGCAGACTTGCGACACATGTCCCATGCTTGGTTTCCAAGAGCTAGCTGGGACCAAAGTGCTGGTGGGGAGGGAGGACTCAATTTAGCCCTGCTGGGTAGAGTCACGTGGTTTAGACAGGGCTATCTAAAATGAGCTTTCTGTCTGATGCCTTCTTTCAGGAGGAACTGAATATTTCCAGATCACAGGGAAATATGATGGAATTTTCATTTCTTTATCCACTTTGATGACTCCAGTATTGGATATTAAAGATTTGATCCAATTATTCTGGCCTCACAGCTCAAACTTATGAGAACTTCCATAAACATTTACCTCTTAGATCCTATAGAAAAGGAAGAGATTATAGAATTGGAGTCCATTTTTATCTGCCACCATTCTGTCGGTTTTAATGATTTCTGAATCTGTTTAGTGTAGTTTGTGTGATGTTACCCCACAGTTATCTCAATCTTTCAGACTCAGACTGGTCAACCTGGAATTTTAGGACTGAAGGAAAAAAAAAAATCTGTCACTCTACATGAGTGCCAGCCCAAAAGAGTGGAAATGGAGAAAAGAGGAAATCCTGAAGTCTGTGGTGGGATACTGTTCACTTCTCATCCTCCTGTGTTTGAATAAAATGACCACCCAGTCTCAAATGCAGACAGTCATTAAATACAGCTTTGGACTAAAGTATCCATATTGTTTCATTGGGTAGAGATTAGGGCCCAGTAACTTTTCATTTTATTGAAGAGGACAGACTTTTAAAAACTGGCAGTGTAATTAGACCAAGATTTATCAAAACTGTCCTCTTGCAGACTACAATATGCCTGGTTTTCCATCCTAATGAGGAGAAAGTACAATCACAAGACAATCTGGCTTGGTGACTTCAATTGGCCAGTCATACAAGCGTCCGAAGTATTCTAGAAATCCTGGCTCTAGAGAGAAAGAAAGAGCCAAAAATGAAGACAGAGCGGGCTGCAGGGAATGTGCCTATGAGGACAACTGCAGCCTCGCTCCCTGGACGGGTCTCCACTTAACACAGCATTGGCCAGCGGACGATTTCAAAGACAGGCTCTGCGCAAGCCCACAGATTTCCCTTCCCTCCACTTCTGGATTTATATAACTGCCTGCTTTTAAAAAGTGGGAAAAAAAAATCCTGTTTTTATTTCCAAATGTGGTGAACTCATTTTGATGAACAGTAAATCTGAACATTCCTTCGCTCTCCTACAGTTTGTTAAATAATTTGCATCAAGTACTTTTTTTCCAACAGATCTCTTATAATCGCAATAAAGCATTTTTTCTTTTTTTGGCAGAGCAAAAAGCAAGAACGGTTGCCAGATTATTTTTTTAATTTTTTTTTTTTTTTTTTGCAAACTGCAGCTGGACAAGCATCTTAACGGCCTTCATTTGAGACAACTCAGTGGTCATGCCTCTCCCAGTCATGGAAGTTCTGCTCTCATGTCACCATGACACAGTCAGAACGTGGCCCAAGTGAGGCCATCTCTACAGCATGGTTTTTTTTTTTTTTTTTTAAGCAGCTTCTCCAGTCAAAAATGGAGAGGTAAAGACAAAACTGAAATGTTTGTAAGAAGGTGTTCTATGGCATAAGATGGTCACCCTTACGGACAGAGCAACCTTCTTAGGATGATGTGTTCTCCTTGGCTCTCGAAGTGTTCTAGGTGAAGGTCGTTAAAACATGGGCTGAGGCCCAACAGCCACGGTGGTGAAAGGCATCCAAAAGGCAAGCACTTCTGTTGATCCCTCGGTGGTGAGAGAGACCAGAAAGAAGGAAAGTGGAAAACCAGCCTGGTCCCTTTAAGAGGAGGATGGTGCCTGATAGGCCACAGAGCCTCTTGCACCTTCTTTGTTGAGTGAGTGATCAAAGCAACCCACCCAAGGCTAGAAACATTAACAAAGTGGGTTTTTTTTTTGTTTTTGTAGTTGATGTCTACGGAGGAGCAGGTGGGGTATGATTTTTATAACGGACTTCATGATATAAATGGTCCTGTGTACAGTATGTGGTTTCCTATCAAACTGGCACCTCTGCCCAAAAAAACAAAACAAAACAACCCCCCCAAAAACTAAAAAACTAAGATGCCTCAGTCCATAAGTACCGCTGCTCCTGGAACACGAACCATGCTAAGATCCTCGGGGGAAAGGCAGTCTATAAATAAGAAGCTTTACGGTTACCCTTAGTTACTTCACTTTTTCAGAGCATAATGCAATCTGTCTCACGTCCAATGTTTTATTTCTGTAGTGGATTCTGCTGTCCTATTTTATATATTGTATATCATGCATTATGTTGCTCTAGTAATCTTTTTAAGATGTTGTTCCACTATTATTTTTACTTGTCTTGAAAAATGGAAATGGGCAATAATGGGAAGGAAAGCCTGCTGGTAGAATCCTGATTTAATTTGCACAGCAGAGAAAGTTACATGATCCAAAGTCCTCGACGAGAGGAAAAAGATCCATTCCTCCAATCATGAATTTATATCAGTTTATTCACCTCACCTCATTATGCACATAAAGTGTTCTTGGAAAACTACAGGCTTGTTTTGGGCTACCCCTGGAAACGAGAAGGGGGAGGTAGGATGCCAAAAACAAATGTTTTCCAGAAGAAACATGAACAGTTTTGTCATGATAAGGCATACTAATTTAAATCAGTCAGTCACATAGTTAAGAGAATCCAGAGGATCACTGCTTTTTTTTCCTTTCCGCCTCATGAATGTAAAATGTGCTTGTCATCTTAATACTCTTCCAGATAGAGCAGCCTTTAAATTCACACTTCACAAGACTCCAGGGAAAATAAGTTACTAATGAATGGTATTTACAGTGGCGGCATCTAAGCGTGCTCTCATTTGCTTTTCTAAAGTTACTGTGTAAACTACAAGTAATTATCAGAAACTCAGAAAGTAGTTCCTCCTATTAAAGTTGGTACAGGCTAAAAATAAATAAATATAATTACTGAAAAGCTAAGTTCAGTGCATTTGCCTCTGCACGGAAACTGCGTTAAAGGTGTATCATCTATTGTTGGGAGCCAGGAGGCTGTGCTGAGTGATCTGGGAAACTGTGTAGGGTGCAGGTTAGGTGCTCAATAAATATTTGTTCTAGGAGTAGTGAGAACCATGTGCCCGTCCTGATCTCCTGCCTCTTCACCCACTCTGTTCCCATAATGTCAAGTAGCTCAACCATTTTTCATTCTCTTCCCTGACCCCTTAAGGAGCGTTTTGAAGACACTCCTGTTTGTCTGTAAATGTTTCTGTGGGTTATGGCCCTTTGGAGGGGCACAAGACATTGTACTATATACCCATTTTGGAGCGATAAAGCCCCCAGCAAGAACCCATGCTGTAAAGGTCTGGGATGGCCTGGGATCATATGTGTACAGAATATGTCTTTTTCAAGGTAGCAAGATTCCCTTGGCCTGTCTTCTAGAACAATCTAGGCAGGGGCAAACTCAAACTGGGACCACTGAGAAATGGGATAAATAAAAGGCTCGGCTGGCTGCCTTGGTAACTTGTATCTGGGTGGTAAACTCACTCCTGCTCAAAACTAGTGTCTTCATCCCCCGGTAATGCTGGTTATGTAATGAGTGCTTGGTTTGTCAGTAGGAAACAAACATTCTGTATGCTGCTTATGTAATCTTGAGCAATCTGCTGGAAACCTAAAGAGTGTTCTTCAACACCCCTCTAGTTTAAACAAAAACAGTTTACTTTTACCAAGTGAACCAAACCTGGATCCCCGCCCCCCCCACCCCGGCAAAGGACTAAAGATGCTAAAACAGACAAAAAGCTCTGCTTTCTCTTTAAACCCGTGAACAATAGAAGGTCATGTGATACAGTGGCCTATCATCCAGCACATTAATAGCTGTGCTAGAGTAATTACACTTGTGGTATTTTTGCCTCAAGTGAAATTCTGAAATAAGAGGATGGAAATTATGATACTGCTGATAAATATTAATAAGTGAACTTTTAATTTTTTTGCCACAATATTCAAAATGCTAAGCATCCCACTAATGCTGAAGCAGCCCGATGTGTTTGCCTCCAGGGAGTACGATGCTTTGTGCACTTAAGAAAAAAGTTTAACGGAATTAAAATTTAATATCTAATTAGAGCGAGGCTAATATATTTTGAAGTGAGCGGGGGAGACATGTGCCTCCGCTGCATATTCGGGACGACCATTAATCTTACCTGTAAAGCTGCATTGAGGGGTGTACAATAGGCGTGGCTGCTCTGCATGTTTTTAATAAGGGAAGGGTTACTGCATAAGAAAAAGATAAAAACTCAAAGTTAAACGCAATCAGCCCCTGAGTTCCGAGCCAAGTTTTATCTTAAGCTTGCTGGTCTCCCTTCCAAATCAGAAATGTCCCCCATTAACAAAACCAAAGGAAAGGTAGGTTTTCGCCACAGCCCCCCCGGCTTTACGGGGCTGGTGTGTGTGGATACCCTGGGGTAGGACTTTGCTCTTCAAGGAAACTGGGTGTAAAATTCGGGCTTCAGTTAGACCAGCCCTGGGCACTCCCCTCCACTGATGCTTTTTTTTTTTTTCTTCCCCTCACACAACATCTTGACCTCTCCGCACATTTTTAGTAGCTGCCGTGAGTCCAACAGGAAGGCAGAAGCTCTGGGGGGTGAGGGGAAGTCAGTCAGTGAGCTGACAGCAGGGTTTCCTGGGAGTTGTTAGCTAGAGAATCGTCTCCATGATATTAACTCCGGAATGACCGTAGGAGGTAAAGGCAGGATGCCTCTTAAAGGAGATCCCCCTCTGAGGCACATTTAGTGCTAAAAGAAGATGGGGAGAAGGGAGGTGACAGGAAAGGGTTGTTCCCAAGGAAGGCAGGGAGGTTGGGCTGAGATCTTTCTTGCAGAGCCAAATCTGGGAGGTTGTAAGAATACTGGATGCTGTGTCCATGAACTAATCCAACGAAGACAAGATACCATTCGAAAAAAATCTCTAGGAAGGAGAGGCTTCCAAGTAGGAAGTCACCCAGATTGATCATTGGCCTTTAAAGGAAGTGTATGTGCTTTACTCTTAAAGGGTCCCCATAAGCTGCTGAATCAAAATATGACCAATATGTGCATTAAAGACGTCAAAAAAGCATTATTCAAGGCACTGGTGTTCCAAAGAGAAACAAGAGAAATACATGTACGAATCACACAATTTAGTTCCATTGCAGAAAAGCCGTGGTACCTGCTACTTGGTGAGATGCAAAACTACATGGGATGAGTCAACCATGCAAAGCCAAAGCAACAGCAGAAAAAACAAAACAAAAGCAAGTAAAGGCTCTTACTGTGTGACAAGCTCGTCAAAGTTTTCATCGGGGCAGTATTTGCGAGGACGGCCTCGTTGAATATGGCGGCCACGTTTAAACTCTTCATCATCAACTGTCCAAAAGGACCCAAACTCATCCTCTACTCTGATAAAGCACTTATGCAGTGAGAGGTTGGTGCGAATGGCACCCTGGGATAGGAGCAGCGGCAAAGGAGATGGAGTGGCAACAAAAGGAGACGGGGTTGGGGGGGGTGGGCAGAACAGACATCCAATACAGGGAACAGGAAAAAGAAAATAAAATGCAATAAGCATAAGCAAATGGTTTGTGAGGGTTAATATGCATTGCCACCTAAAGCTACTAGCGTGGGATGCAACAAAGACCGGCAAGCAGGGCAGGGGGACTGGTGGGTATACAAAACAGGAGGGATGAAATGCTTTTTTGCTTCCCTTAACTGAGACAACGTGAAACCGGTTCGTTGGTCTAACACCGTCTAGCAGCCAAAAGCCTCTACTTGACACTTGTTAGCACAATCCAAGCTAGGCTAAGAAGTTCAAACATGGTGGACGTACCCACTGATCTTTTGTGGCCTTCGTTTTTGGAATTCTACTTCATCCACTGTCCATACTGCCCCTTTAACGTTTTCTACTCGCACAAAACACTTGTGAAGACTAAGATTATGACGCACTGCATTCTGCAGCAAGTATAAAAGAGAGAACATTTACATTTTCTATAAGAAAAGACTCCAAAAACAGCAGTAAATTCAGCCTCACAGTCCACATTTGTCAAACCATCCCCAAAAGCTGTAGCTAACCACCCCCGTGGATGACCTTCTTGAGGTTAAGGATGCCTTTTCCAAATGTAAAAATAAACAAAAAACAAAAAACAAAATTATCAATTAATTATACTCCGGCACTTACATCTAGTCTCTGGTAGTAGAGAACCAGAAGAAATAGTTAATATGCATATAAGCCCAAAATAGGGGTCACAGTAAAAATCTGAAAATATTGTTAATATGACTTCAAAATAAACATGTAGAGCATAAAACTGTCCCCTTTAGACTTATCTCCCATATAAAAGGGTATTTTAAAAAAACATGCAAGATGATAATACTGTTAAATACATTTTGTTCTTGTTCTTTTTTTGAAAGTTTTGGCTTTAATACCTTCTACGCGTTTTGTCAGATTTATCTAAATTGGGTTTTACCACTGAGAGCATCACCTCCTGCAGCTGACTGGATGAGGGAATGCAATGATCCCCAGTACATCGGTATCCATCATCAAGCTATGTCTTACCTTCCCAAATATATACAAACCTTGGCCCTTACTATGGGCAATTACCTTAATTAACAAAAAATGTCAAAGAAACACCTGAGTAGAACTCTCAATGGCAAAAAGATGATACTCCTGCCGCTGATGGTTCCTAAAGACACACATTTCTATCCCCCGCCTCCATGTTTCTTTTTTATGGTTAAATGTCATTTCTAAGATCATTCTTAAACGGAGACCCTGGACATCCATAGTCCACCAAAAAGGAGGATCTCAACTCAAAGGTGAGGAGCCTTAACATCTCCTCTTTGCTTTGATTTTCAGAAAAATCCACGACCCATGCTGGGGTCTGGAACAAACATGGCTTCACTTCTTTAGCCTCCGTGGTTGAACTTGCTGATCGAGACTCCAAATTAGACATGAGGACATTACAAAAAGACCCATGCCATTGACTCAAACCTTTCTTCTTACAGGGCATAAGCAGGTGACTACTGTGGCCTGAACAGCGGATGCATACATCCCATTTCCCATATGCCATGTAGCATATCCTCCACTCCATTCCAATGATGCTGCCATCGCTCAAGCGTGGGGCAACCCACCCCTTGGGCTGCCTGCAAGTATTTCCGCTCTCAAGATACTGAGTGCTGTTTCCACTTTTAGATAATCACCACTGGTGACTCTGAGGAGTCAGACGAGATAGTGCTGATTTTTCTTTTTCGATGTGGAATATTTAAGGAGATAACGAGACATGTTTTATTACATAGCTAAGTTATCCACTACTCGCAAGGAGAATCCACAGGATAAATTCTCAGAGTTTTTGAGCTATGTCAGCATAATTGGGGTAGGTTGAAAACATCCAGATGACCGTGAAAGGACACCCCTGATTCAAACAGGTTGGACAGGTTGGCATAAAAACAAAAGAAAAATCTCTGAAAACGTTTGTCATGTTATATTTATACTTGGTAGGACAAATTTCTTCATGTATAGGTTGTAGTCTGCTCTTTCAATAAGCATTTTCTTTTTTATGCTGTACCAGTGCATGGCACAGGGATGCGAAGGGTCTACTCTTACCTCCTAGAACAATACTTAGGAGGTTAAGATAAATAAACCCAAATTGTCTTTTAAAAAACTACAGACAGATCATGTATATGTATGGAAGACATAGTGGGGAAAGAAATCAACATTTCCCCTCAACCTTATCACTGTCTAATACTTTAGAATAAGCATCGAAACATTTAGAACTGCAGAAGATCTAAAGAAACCATGTCTGCCAGAAGGACTACTATAGATCTGTCTGAAGCGTGTGGCCATGTAAGTAAAGATAGAAAGTCAAACTTAAGTTTTATTTTCCAAGACTGTACATCTAAGCAAAAGCATCCAGAAATCAAAGAGTTGCCCAAAAACGTGAGTAAGCCCTTTTCAGCCATGACTTAAATTGGGCACTTCATCTTTTGTTTAGGATTACAACAGAAATAAGGACACGTAGAGAAAATTATATGTATTTATGAGTCATTTGGTACTTGATCTAGGATTGTTTATATTGATGGCACTTTTTCCTGCAGTTTGCAAAAATGAAAAAGTTAAAGCTGTAGATCTGAGCTTAAATATCATATTCACAGCCAGTAATTATTTTTAAATTTGATCATTTTCTATTTATAAAAGGCAATTTGAAGAAAATGTCTGCTTCATGCTTATAGTTCCTACATTTTGAAAGGCATTCATAGCTAAAGATACTTTGCATTTTATCTCCTAAGGGAGGCTGAGGAGAAGCGGGTAAGGTTTTGAACATAGGTTCCCTTCAGCACCCATGTGTCTTAATGGAAATAAAAAAGGATACTTTGAGCCATAATAGATATTCATGGCTGTGTGAGGTTGATAAATTAATTCTACGGTTATATTCATTTTCTTTTAAAATGCTAATTTATCAAGAACATAAAAGAGGCAATGTATTTTCTGTTTTTGTTTTTTTCCTATCTAAAATTTAAAAAGTAGCAGAGCAAATTTCCTTTGCATCCTATAATAAATCCCTATCATATTTATAATAATGACATGTAAAAATATCCTAAGATATTTGCATTTTACATGGTGTGGAATTTGGGGATTATAAGAATTCTAGATAGGAGAAAAGCATGAAAAAAAAATTGTCAGGTTGGACCTGCTCTCTTCTATAGCAAGAATATTTAAACCAAGAAAGTAAAAGCGGTAAAATCCAAAAATTTGTGAGGGCTTCATTCAATGCAGTGGAAGAAATACTAAAAGAATCTATGAACCCACTGCTGAACTGGAAATGAGGTATATCACGTGATCCTCAAGCCTTGTTAGGGCATCCCATGTGGAGCTGAGGGATTTGATCCATTTTATAGCAAATGGTGTAAATGGTGTTACAGTGAAGTTGGATAATTTCCTTTTCCAGATTTTCTATGAATCTCTGATGGATAGAGTGATGTAAAAAAACAAAAACCCCCCCCCCAAAAGCCCAAAACTAAAACCAAAAACTTAATAATATATGATGCTCCCCTCTGATACTTGCCATACACAGTGCTAGTCCTGAGACCACACAGCTTTCTTTACTAATTATGGTAAGGAGCTTTTTTTTTTTTTTTTTTTAAATCCAACCAATGAAAGTTATGTCAAGTCTGTCTGATCATTTCTCCCGGTTAAAAAAATGTTAGCCCTCCATCTCAGCAAATTCTGGTGGTGGCTGATGACTGAAAAGCATGAGGTTTGTGTAAGTAAGAGGACAACCTCAATATCGGGGCGACAGTGTCATCCATTCCTTTTCCCTACATATTGCAACCGGACAGAAAGGACTTTACTGGCTGGTCCATCCAAAATCTGATGCCAATGTAATGGGAGCCTTCTATCCCGGCATTCTAACCCCAACAGTACTCTTCTCTCAATAAAATACTCCCATAAATCTGACTTTTTGAGTGTATCAAAACAATACACATGTAACTTAAAACACCTGCATTTTTTCAACAACAAACTCTTTTATAAATGGTAAGTAAGACCCAAGCCTAACAGGCCTGCGAGAAAGTTTACCTTCCATGTGGCCGCATTGCGTCGAAAGTAAGCAAACATTCTTGTGAACCAGTTATAGATTTCATTTAGTGTTAGCTGCTTTTCTGGAGATTCGAGAATGGCCTATGAAGCAAAAGTAACAAAAGAAGATAATTTATGACCAAATCAGCAAAATCGTCATTATACAGTTTCTTGAAAATATAAAATAACCAGGATTCAGAGCTAAAGCCCAAGAAAGGTTTCACGAAATGATCTAAGATTAATGGTTGTATTTAACAGTTCAATAGCAAAATTCAAAATGGAGTTATCTAATTGTTTTGAGTTTTTATTTCTGTTTCCGTACAGAAATATTAATTTATTAGTCATTCATAAAGCAGAATCAAAGAGAAATGCAAAACATTTCACTAGCTGATTAAAGCTCAGTAATTATTTAGAGCTCAGATTAATTCTAGGGATCAGAGATTACTGTAGCTTGTGATAATTGACTTGCCATCTTTAAACAGGCTCATTTTCACTGTTGTGTGAAATGAATTTCCTAATAATCACATCGTATTGTAATACTTAATCAAAAGCAATTATGTTATATATTGCAGTTTTAAAAAACCTTATAGAAAAGGTTTTAGCATGCTTGCATACTAAACGGTTTTAAATCTACTTCATCAATATAATATACCCATGTACACATATACCTTTTGATAGAATTTCACATACTGTGTTATTTACTTACCTGCCTAATTAAAGATGCATATGTAAATGGTGGTCTAACTTCTGCGTTCTTATAAAATTCTTGGTTCTGCGCAATATCTGCTAAATAAGAATCATTGTCCTATTAATTATCACTTTTTAAAAAGAGGCTGGTCTACAAGAATTGCATATTACAGTTCTACATGAGGCGAAAATGGAGTATTTACCTGAAGAAATGGGCACGTTGTATTTGTCTGAGTACCGCCTGCGGATGGGTCCCACCGTATGCATGCTGGTGGTGGTGATGACGGAGGGGCCTTGGGTGACAGGAGTGATGGGGGCGGTTGGGGTCGTCGGAGTGTGAGGTAAGCTCTGTGGAGAAGCCTCAGATGCAGACTTGGAGAGTGTGACACTTGATACCAGATTCAGCTGTGAGGAAAAGAAGAATTCTTAGAAGAGCTTCAGACAAAACAGGGAGCAAGCAGGCATCTGAAATCCAGAACACCACAGGGGACGCCTGGCTAGCTTTACTTCTCTAAGTAGATGCTTCTAATCAACTGAAATGTGAGGCGAGTTCCCATGTAAAAACCGTTCACAAGTGGTTAGTTTAAAAATCTCTCTGGCCATGTTCTCCTGACCCCTTGGTGACACAGGTGTTTTCCAAAGACGGTGAAAAATGAGTGTGTGCAGAAAGGGGTGACCTAGCCCAGTGAAGTTTGACAAGTTCTGGGTCAAAACATTTCTTGAGTCATGGCTTTGAACCCTCTTGAGCAGCCTACTGTGCTTGGCAAACCTCCCGGAGCGGGTGGAGTCCTGGTAGGGCCAGTGAACACCAACGTTCTAGAAGCCACCAGCTGGGATACGTTGGTCTAGACCTGAGCTCTCCAACAGCACTTTCTGCAATGTGCCAGCACCAGTGTGGAACTGTTTTTACTTTTTATCAAAATTAAACTTTTGTTTAAATAGCCACATGTAGCCAGTGGCAACCACACTGGCCAGCACGGGGACAGGCCACTTAACTCCATGATGAACCTTCACCGATGGGAGCCACCACAAGGATGTTTGGCCTGTGGCTCCAATTAAAAAGAGTGGCACTGGGGCACCTGAGCGGCTCAGTCGGTTGACTGTCCAACTCTTGATTTTGGATCAGGTCATGATCTCCGGATGGTGGAATCGAGCCCCACGCTGGGCTCTGTGCTCAGCGCAGGGTCTGCTGGAGATTCTCTCTCTTCCTCTGCCCCCACCACTCTCTCTCAAATAAATCAATCAATCTTAAAAAAAAAAAAGAGTGGCATTGATCCAGTAAGACATCATTCAGTTATATCAGTTGGCAAAGACTAATCTTTGAAAGCTTTATGTATAATTTTCATTAAACTCTATCAAATAGAGGACTGGAATCTATTAAAAAAGATGACATACGAAACATCGGGAACTCTAAAAATTTTTTTTCTTTGAGTTTCAAATGCTCAGTAATATAATGGAATCTAGAGCATCAACTGAGGAAATGAGTATTATTTATTTGAAGTCGTACAAAGGAAAATGAAGGAGTACCGTTTCCTTCCTTCCATTAGCCTTCACCTCGAAGTGCTTCTCTTATTAATAATAAAAAAAAAAAAATGGGCTCGTCCCCCTTACCCTGAGTTTGTTCTTCCAGAAATACTATGTCTAGCTATACTGCAGAACTTGGCCTTTTTCAACATATTACAGTTTACACAGAATTGATATCTCAGATACTTAGAGCCGGCCCCAAATCCAAGAAACTTAATGCAAAGTAGGCTTACTTGTAACATTTTCTCAAACCAGATTTCAAATCATTTAACAAAATAAGTACTTCATTATGGCAGTAGCCCTATGGACAAGGCATTATTTGTGGGAGGTATTAAAAATGAGATTCCTCTGGGATCATAACACATTAAAGTTCCAATTTGTTGAGAAGATTCACCTCTACTCACACTCCAGTAATGAAAAAGGCCATGAGAATGCCTCTCATATGTTTAGGGTAGTTCCACTAAAAAAAAATAAATAAATAAAAACCAGGAATTTGAAGAAAAGAAGGATCAAATATTGTTGGGTAAATATTCAGGGAAAAAATGTAAATATGGTGCTGGAAAGGGTATGGTGGGTAGCAAGCCTGTAGTTGTGCTTTCCTCTTTTTTTTTAACTGGATGCTTAACAGTTTTTATTTCTTAAATATAAATATTCCTTTAACATACTTTTTAAAAAATATTATGTTAATCACCAAACATCATTAGTTTTTGATGTAGCGTTCCATGATTCATTGTTTGCATATAACACCCAGTGCTCCATTCAGTACGTTCCCTCTTTAATACCCATCACCAGGCTAACCCCCCCCCCCCACTCCCCTTCCCTCTAGAACCCTCAGTTTGTTTCTCAGAGTCCACAGTCTCTCATGGTTCATCTCCCCCTCCGATTTCCCCCCTTCATTTTTCCCTTCCTACTATCTTTTTTTTTTTTTTTTGCTTTCCTTTTTAATTCCCCTGGTGAAATGCTGACTCAGCTAATGCCAGACCCCTCCCCCAACCCCCATGCCCTAGAAGAGCAAGCTATGGAGAGGACACTGCTCTTACAACCCCCACCCCCCACCCAGCAAACTGGGCCAATGCTGTGAGTTGCTTTCTTTTTTATTAGTGCTGGAAACCTGCCTTCCTGACACGTATTTGCGGACTAAGTGCTTACAGTTCAGAGTAGCAGCCTTGGGATGGAGCAGAATTGAGAAGCACGGGGGAAGGTTGGGGCTGACCTCCTCTGTGCCTTGGGCCTTAATCACTGACCAAGTGCAGCAACCAGTCTGTATAAGCATCAGCCCAAGCAACGGGTCAAGGAAATTAGTGCAGCAAAGGCTACTGCTCATAAATACACAGCTTTTAAAATTCAGACGCTGCTAGTCCTAAGAATATCCGAACACTCTGGAAAGTCATGGATACCATTTGTATAAACCGTGTTGTAAACCACCTGCCACTGCGTGATTTCACTTCATTCTCATACCATCACTAATAAGTGAGATGTCACTGCTCACGTTTTACAGATGAGCAAACCGAGGCCAAAGATCGATGAAATGACTTGCCTATATCCACAACCAGTCAAACACACACTCGCGATTCTAGGCTCTCTGTATAAGCATCTTATGCCCAGTTAATGGGAAAAATAAACACTAGACAGTTTCATTTTTCTGTATGCTCATTTTTGGAAAGGATTCAGTGAATAGCTTTAGTCCCTGCTTATAAATGAACAAATATAAGGCATTTGAAACTGAAATGACAAAAACAGGGACAGAACATTCATTCGCTGCCCCTGAAGAGCTTACCATCAAAAACAGACACCGGTCCAAGGACAGCGTGCGTTAACCACCACTAAGCAATTCTGAGGACTAACTCTACTTTTTGGCTTTTCTTTTCCGCTTAAGGAGAGTACCCTAAACACCATAACTTTCTTAAACACTTAACGAGAATTATAAATAGAACGGCCTCAAGGAATATGCCGGCTGCTCATTTTGTGAGGAAGGGCACCAAGTGTACGGGACTCTAAAAAATCAAAACTCATGTAAACATTCAGCAAGTACAAATCCATCTTGCGGTGCTCACACAGGAGAACAGACACGTCACGTGGTACTGTGTCATAAAATGTGAAAAGAATGGGACATCTGTAGCTTTTACCCAAGGTCTTAACACCTGGACTGTCTGTACCGAAAAAGCAACAGTGAAAAATAAAATCCCTCCAGGTTAGCACAACCCACAAAGAAATACACGGTAGAATTTTCTGGAGGCTTTTGAACATAGGTAGCAAATGGAAATAAACACAAAGCCAGAAGAGAGCAGAGAGGGGGCTTACCAGGCTTCACAAGTGACACCGTGATTCACACCCACTGCTGGGCTGTCTCTAATAAGCCACAGAGGAAGCAGCCAATCTCAGCTAATTACCAGATAAAAATGTATTGTAAGGGTTCTAATTAGGAGACGCGGATGGAGGTGATCTAATGATTAAATGCTGCATTCGAGTGACCCCACCATCAATGTGCAGTGGTGCAAGATGTCACTGGAATATTTTGTAGAAACAGTAATTTTACTTCGAGGAGGGGAGGCAGTAATATTTGTAATGATGGCTGTGAGGTAAACTAATTAAAAGACAGTTCCTACAGGAAGAGGGTGGCTGAGAGCAGCTGTGGCCATTCCACAACCAAGTGCCAAGTCTCAATAGAGGAACGGCAGTCAAGTGGAAAATTTCTGCCTGACCTCTGCCCTTGCTATTAATTTGCAGGAAAACTAATGACACATATACATATTCCCACAAAATTGTTCTAATTGCTAATTTGCCAAAGGAGCCCAGATTCCAAATTAAACATGACTGTAGTCTGTGAGGGAAGGGAGAACAAAAAGCTGTAAACTCCAAACAGAGGGTGCTTCGCCTCGCAAAATCATTTGAAGACTGAACCAACAAGTTAATGAAATGTCAACCTTGTCAACTGCTATAGAAGTTTGTTAACTTTCAAACTTTTGTTTGATGATCACATGCTTGTCTTGAGGAGAAACCATTTTCGGGGAGGAAGGTCACGAGGGAGAGATAAGATGGAGCATGGGGAAGGATTCAAAACAGGCTCTGTGTTCAAACCAAACCTGCTCTTTTAATTAAGGTCTCTGAAAACAGTGGACTCCCCCCACCACCCCCCAAAAAAAAGAGAAAGAAAAAAATTTAATTACAGACTTAGAACAGCAAATCAGGACTGGTGTGGGTTTTGCTGTAATCTTGAAAGATTCATCTTAATTGTAAACTATTAAATCTTAATATAATCATCAATTAGAAATGAAAGCATATGCGCTTCGTGTTTCTGATCATAGTTAAGGTTTTAAAAGATAATTTTTTTTTTTTTTTCCCCGGGGCATGGAGCAGGAAGGGATTGGACTGGGAGGGTTTCTTTTCCTATTTTTCTTATTGTGTCTATTTTCTATTTAAAAAGAAGTTGCTATGTTTGGAAAAGTTAGTAACTCTGATATTTTCTACATGGCAAGTTTCCGTCATGTGATGATTTCAGCAAAGATAATCGCTTTGAGGGTCTGGCTAGAAGTTAAATTCTTCTGTCACTTAAGATCCGCTGTAGGGTTTTTTCTTTTTTAAAATCTCCGTGTGCTCTTAACCACCGTCTTTCCCCCAGCTCACTTCCAGAAGGGCTGTCCTGGGAATCGTACCCATCCCAATGACTGGGACTCTGTCAGCTGCCTGATCTTCTGCTGAGCCCTTTTCTAAAAGATTAATCTCTAGTTTTTAAACAGTAACCTCCTCTCTTCTTTTAAAGATGATGAGTCACTCACATTTTTAAAAAATAAACAAAGCGCTGATGTAAACCCCGGACAGAAACAGACTTGTCGTAAGTATTCCCATAAGAACTCATTTTTATTTTTGTTTGTGCTCTTGCCTCATAAGAAAACAGATTCTGAGAACAAAAGACAAACCTGAAACCCAAACACAGGGGCACCTAGAGGCTTAGTAGGGACTTTGAGGCTCACAGAACTCGTTTTTCTGCTCTTGGTGTAACTGCCCTGAGCGGGCTCCAGGCCTGCTTGAACGGCACACTGCTTCTAGACACGAATCACTGGCATTCAGAGACGGCCAGCCTTTCTGAGGCCTGAGGGACATCCGTGGGGAGGCTGGGCTGGGGCAGGGGGAGGCTCTGGTTCCGTGCTCCTTGAGCCTGGCCTTGCGACTGCACTGGGCCAGGCGCTGGCATAGGGCAGTGACTGAGAAAGTGGCGGTACAGGGGAGGGGGGTATGTGTGCGGGGGCGGGGGGGAAGGGGAGGGTAGGGCCTCATGAGAAACAGTACAGAAAAACAGCTTGTGTGTGTTGTGCTAGAGAATCTTTTATGACTGCCTGATACTGTTTCTCTAGGCCTAAAGCAAGGCTGCAAGCAGCCCAAAGGATCAGCCATTGCTTTAAGAGTTAAAAGACCCCTTTTACGGAGGAGGGATACTTTGTTTTTATAGCAGCTAAAAACTATTTCAAAACAGTCCTAATTGCTATGGTTGGAGGAAAAGAGAATGCGTAAAAAGGAAAATGTAATATTGCATTTTGCTTCAAATATCCAAGTTCCTGTAAGCGTTTTAGAACATTTTCATAAAGAAGGATACACTACCTACGCTATAATTACGTGCCCACCAAATATGAAGGAATGTGGTTTTTCCAGGATCAGGAGAGGTTTCTAGTGTGCAGGAATACCCCGGAGCCAGGCGTACCTCTCCTGTCCTCCGGGCTTATAAAATATGATTTACGGGATTTTCCTGACATTATGATAGGGAAGTCTTCTTAAAAAATCCTTAACATCTTAATAGAGTCATAACACAGACATGCTTCTTTTTGTTGTTATTGTTTTGTCCTCCGAGTTACGCTTCCCTCCAAGGAGACAGCTTGGCAAATTCTCCACAGAGCGAGTGTGGAGACACGAACCCCCAAGCAATACACTTTGTTTACTTTGAGAATGTTACCGAGTTTGCAACAAAAGACTATCCATCAGTCTCATTAGGAAAGTTTACTCTTTGTCTTTTTTTTTTTTTTTTTTGCTTCTCTTCCCATGGAAAAGAGAAGGATCTTTTAAAACTCAAAATAGAGCAAATCTGGCCATTCTCAACATATGTCAGGAAAGGCTTTTCCCACTGTGCATACCCAAGGGCTAGAATATATAGCCGCTCCGGGAAACTTTGACACATCCTTTTCCATGCAGGGCCCAGGCTTCAGAAAATTAAAAGCTTACAAATAAAATAAATTCAAAAACGGAAAGCCTATTTTATCTGATGCTGGCTGGTCCTTTGCTTCCTCCACACTGGTCCTCTCCCCATTGCCTTCCTCAGAGACACACGGACGCAAGCACCTCCTCTGAACCCAAGGAGAGATCCACAGATCTGACTCCTTTCCATTTCTTCCTGTTCCTCTCACACACCACGTTGCCTGGAATGCCCGCTGTAGAGCGCTGCTCGACGGCACAGCACGATTCATGCAGTGAGTGTGTGCAGTTGTGCGTCTGTCCCTCAAGACTCCGGCACCTCAGTGGCAGGGATGGGGCTCTCTTGATTTACTGCTCCGTGTTTTTAGTAGCATGCTTAATAAATAACTTGCTGATCAAGTACCTTGACTCGAAACGCAGGAATTCCCTGTCCAAAAATACCGTGCCCCGTGAGTCCTGGGTGTAATTACGAAAGGAAAGGTTTTCTTCGGTGTGAAGACTTTGATGGCAAGCGGGGAGAGGTGCTGTTGGAGGTGTCCGAAGAATAGGAGGGCTTCCCTATGCACGTCCCAGTGTGGGATGAGCTGACAGCTACGTCTAAAAACTCAGGACTGTCCTGAGATGAGCATATCCTCCAACGACCCACTTGGGAAGACGAGTTCCACAACGGGGCCCAGGGAGTATGTGTATGAACTGATGTAAGAACAGTCCAAGAAGGTTTTGGTAGTTTCTCTGATGCAAAGAAAGAGGGACTGGTTGGATGACTGGATACAACAAATGACACTTACCACCCAAATGGCATTTAGTGAAAAGCAACGTTTACAGCAAAGCATTCTATCACTTAGTGACTAAGAATTTTAAAATAAACACAAAGTTCCTTTTAAACAGAAATGGAAAAAAGAAAAAAAACTTCATCAACTTACTGGCAAGGCTGTAACATGAAAGTCCCCATCTATGGTTAGATTTGAATCCTGGTGACTGCTTATTTCAAATCAACGATTCTAGAAGGACACACTGTGCATTCTACTGTTTATGATGGAATAAATTAATAACAGGCAAAACAGGAATCGTTTGCACCTTAGAAATGAACATCAGATGGCTCGGTATCCCTAAAGTTGAATCAAGGGTCTGCTCAATGCGTATGCCTTTTTTCCTCCCCTTTTTGGGGCAAGGAAAGTAAAAATTTATGCAAAACACCACACTTCTACCTTTTATAATTAATTTCCCAATGCCTCACCTATACATATTTTAATAATTCCTGATTTATAAGATGGTATCTATAATAAAATTTTCTATTTTCCAATAAATGAAAAGAAGGCAGGTTCACTCTGGCAATAGTGTCACACAATATCTGCTTGTCAGGCACCAATTTTTACTGCTTACATGTAAGTTAAAGGATAAGGAATTTATAATGCTGCCTGTGAAGGGAACCACTTTTCATACACAAATGTGATCTTTTTTTTTTTTTTCAAAGGGTAATACAACAGTACATTTACATAAACTAATCCAAACAATCTATGTATTTGACAATGGCAAACCTCACACAGATGGCCTATTGTTGGTTTACATCTTGGAGTTCTTTATATTGGCTTGTAGCGCTGCTCTAGCTGTCAAAGGTTTGACTTGGACACTAAATAAATGGTTATAGAAGTGCTGTGCAGCGATATTGGACTTCTTTGCAAAAGAAAACCTGCTGTGTATGAATTCAAAAGCTATTAATTTTTCAGTCAAAAATATTCGTGCCTATTTCTTTTAATAAAGAAATACTGTGCTGAGCTACTAAGAGATAATGTTGACTAGTGGTAGAGAATTTTCAATAGAACAGTTAAAAATAAATTTAGTAGGAGGTCCCCTTCAAAGTTATAATTTCCTAGAATGTAAAACATTTTTTTTTTCTAAATACTAATCAAGACAAACCTTCCTTCCCTGTGCATGTCCCCCAGGAATGCTTTTCCCTGTTTACTGGCTGCTTCACACTGGTCCTCATGGAGATTCCAAATGGTCCTTTCATGGCCAGTGCGTGCTTATGTGTATGGCACTCCCTGCCAACACCTGGCCCCATCACTCACTGAGCGCCCCATGGGGTTTCACAACCTCTTCCCCACTTTTATCCCTCCCCCTCCCAAGGAGCCCCATCATACAACATGAGTGCATCCTAGAGTCCAGAGTCCAAACATTATTATAACATCACTGCTTTTAATCCATGCAGGGAGGAGGAGATAATCTCATTCCCTCCCTTGTTACTAGGTTTAAAGACTCAAACCCTGCATCCTGGGGGGGCGGGGGGGAACCATCTCCAACAAAAACAATCATGAAGAGAGGTGAGAAGGCAATGGATTCCCCTAGCAGTTGGCTGTGCTCACTGGAGAACGGCCATCAAGTCATTTCCGGGTCTTACCAACTTGCTTTAACTGGGTTCCTATTATTCCCAAGGACCCTCCCTAACAGGAGGGGCTGATGAAGGCAACACAAATAGCAGAGCTGACTACTGAATCCACAACACCAAACGGCCTGGGTTTTGGTTTCCCTTTCTTTTGGTAGCCTACACGTTCAGTCCTATAGCCATTTACTGCGAAACACATGGAAACTAAGGGCTCTTTCCTAGTAAAAATGGATGTGCAAAGTGTTTAATGATTTTATGTCCTGTATCTCAGTAATGTGTTCTGTTTCAGACATTAATTTTGTCTGCCAACTGCATCTTGGCAGGCTACCATATTTGCTGGGTTAATAGTCTGACTCCGCTTTATTTCTATCACCATAAATCATACATATATGGGTGTATGTTTGCTTTATTTATAGAAAAAAATCAGTCAAAACAGATAAACCAATACTTTGCCATTACGCTGCATCATTGCATATTGATTAAAATTGCTGGTACTAACTATAGATTGTCAACGCTCAATTAATTTTCACACAGTGACTCCAAGCAAAATCAAATAAAGGCAGTGTACCTTTAAATTTTACAAATCTTAAAAATCAAGAAGCACAGCACTCTCTCCATTTTGAATAATCAGTGGAAGCTACTAAGAGATTTTTAGAAATGTAAGTATATGAGAAATACAACTGTTAAAGCGATCAATTTATAGCAAGGAATGAGGCCCAAGACAGGATTTGGGGTTTAGAAACCATCCTTCTGCTTCGATATTAACTGTCTGTGCTTGGATGGCACTCTTCAAGGTTACAGAAAAGGGAACAAGGCAAGCAGTAGGAGATTCCTAAAAGTTAAATGTAATTTCAGCTTACCGTGTTTGATCTCCTAACTGCAAAAGAGTAATATTCACTTTTAACTCTCTAATAACCATTGGGCACCCTCCATAATTTTAGCCTCCAGTTATTCCAAGAGTGTGTTTTCTGTTTCTTTCCTCTGTTACAGTTATGCTGGACTAGCCCTCACTCCCTTCTGCATACCTGCTCGCTGTCTCTCGGCTAACCCCTGAAATGCCTTTTCCTTTTGACTCCATGGTCTGGCTGTCTTCTTTCTGTGTTCACACCATTTAGAAAGATTCCCCCACCCCACCCCATGACCAATCGTAATATATTTTCATACACTGCTATAGCACCAATCATCTGTCCTGAAGAGCTAGTTGTAAGGTCCCATGGCCACGGATCTGAATCATCCTCTATCTTCTTAAATGCCTTGCACACTGCCCTCTTCCTAAAAGGTACCCAGAAAGAGTCAACTGAACGTAAGTCCTTCAGTACTAACAAGCTGCCAGGGTAGGCTGTCCTGCCTCCTATGCTTGGGGTGGGGGAAGCAGAGAAGAGATACTGTGGGGTTTCTCCCCTTGGTGTAGAGCTCGGTACTTACGGGCTGAGGGGCGGCTTTGGGTTCCGTAGACTTCACGTGCAGATGGGTCATCATGGCTTGCAGGCGCTCTTTGTCTTTTGCAAGCTAGTGGGAAGGAAATGCTCTGTTATTTCTTTGAATACAGATGCATTACTATTTTAACATCTAAAATGATACATATTCCAAATTAAACTATAGCACCATTGCACATGACAAAATCTTTCTCATTGCTTAATCGTTTTGAAATCTACACAACCATTGCCAAACTCGAAGTAACTGGAGGTGTCAGTGTGAGATTTCTCAACATGAGATGCATTAGCTTTTAACTGGGAAGTTCTAGACCTGCTGGCACCAAGGAGTCCCATAGAACACAGACAGCTAAAAGACAAAAACGTGAATCACACCTATTAACCAGTCTTATTCACGAGCAAGCCAAAGGGAAACGAGTGAGGTGGCTAAAACTCATTAAAATTCATCTTTTGTGGCTGTGGAAGAGCTCTTAGACACACGGACACATTTATGCAGAATTAACTTCATCTTTCTTAACAGGTAGGCACAGATTAGCAGTGCCGCTGAGCAACACTGGCAGGGTGGGCATGGGGACAAGGGATGACACGTTCTCATCTCCAAAGGAATGCAGAATAAGCCTGATCTTTCATTTATTCAGTAGGTGAGTACCTACTATGTGTTAGTCTCATCTTAACAAAAACTTAAGTCTTCTCATTGTACAAAAAATTATCTTTTGAAGAAACACAAGCTTCTAATCTTATGTACATCATTGCACTCAAAATACTACTAGATGCTCCTTTCTTTGTGCTTGCCTTGAACTGTTTAAACATGATGATATTTTTGGTAATTCAAGGCAGCTGGGCACAGAGGATGCAAAATAATTGATTCTAGGTAGTTTTGCCATAAGCATCTTTGCCACATAACTAATCGGCCGTAAGACAATCTTACCATAAAAGACAGGATCATGACAAATGGAAGGGGGGTGTTCCCGAAAAAGGACAAAATGAAACATAAAAAATCAGTATCAAAATGAAACGGCTTCTCCAGAAAAAAAACATTTGAATACATTCAAAGTGTACAGTGCAGACTGGGGGAGAGACAGCATAAGTAACGGGTTTCATTTTGTGGACTGTTCGAAGCACTTCACTCATCTCCGAATTATTCACAGTATCATACGTTTCCTGGTTGCTTTCGTTAATCCCCATTCAGCACTGCACTTTTTCTTTTATCGATACAATTCCTTCCTTCATGAGGAGAGGTATCCGTTTCCAAATTCTAGAATACGTGTTTCTAACTGAGCTCTGTATGGCGCTGTAAAAGCCTTCTGCACGGTCGCTTGTTCTTGGCATACAGTCTCACGTCTGCTGAGAGACCTCTGTTCCAAAGTTCTATGGGACACGTGGGTTGGAAACTCTGGGTCACCGTATACGTCTTTATGAGGGCTAAGATTTATAGAATATAAAAATGGAAGTACTTTGTAAACGGAGAAATGAAACCAAACTGTCAAACCATCTTGTCAACCAGTTATTTATTTATTTATTTTTTAAATCTCTTAGGGCAAAACTGCCTTAGGATAATTAGTTCTGTGGTGCAATTGACTGCAGCAGAGAGGTCTATAGCAAAGATGCTTACGGCGAAAATACCAGACATGATAATAATCACCTTTGTAAGGTAAGTGGGAAGTGTATCTCTAAAAGATAAAGGCATAGTTAAGAGAAGAACCGTGGAATTTGGGGGAAATGTAGAAGAGACTAATGAATGAGTGAATAGAGAGGGAGAGAGAAAGAAAGAGAAAGGGGTGGGGGTGGTGGGGAGAGTCTTAGATCAGCACTTTTATAGATCATTGGTCCAAAATAATGCCTTTGAACTGGGGAGGGACTCATTTCTTCTATGTCACATAATTAACCTTAAATCTTTGAAATATCAAGTTTTGGGGGCACTTGGCTGGCTCAGTTGGTAAAGCGTGCGACTCTTGATCTCAGGGTTGTGAGTTTGAGCTCCATGTTGGGTGTAGAGATTGCTTAAAAACAAAATTTTTAAAAAGGGTTTTATTTATTTAATTTATTTATTTGAGAGAGAGAAAGGGAGAGAGAGCGAGCGGGGGGGGGGGGGCAAGAGGGCGAGGGAGACGGAGAGAATCTCAAGCAGCCTCCAGCATGGAGCCTGATGCAGGGCTCAATCTCACAACCCTGAGATCATGACCTGAGCTGAAACCAGGAGTCAGAGGCTCAACTGACTGAGCCACCCAGGTGGCCCAAAAATAAAATCTTAAAAGAAATACCCATTTTTCATAAGCTGAATTATTTCAAAATAAAAGTCAAACAAGACATTTTAAAAGGTGTTTTCTAAGGGAAAAGGGGGTGTTTCAGCATTTGGGGGAAAAGGCAGAGGAAAGGGAAAAGGTACAAAAGCAAGAGAGAAAAAGCTTTCGGCTTATCCTGGCTGGATGACTCAGTCTCAAGCCATATCGCATTTGATTTTTTTCCTTTTTATTCCCTTGTGGTGCAGGGAGGAATAAATTAAGAAGAAAAAAAAGCCTTATAGTGTTAGCATTTATCTTTCAACAAACAGGAAATGAAAATGATACCATATTAGGAGCCACTTTACGTTATTCATCTTCTGAGCCTTAGTAAGTTATTGACTGGCCAAACTAAAAGATGCTCTGAACACATAATGCCAAAGGAATTTAGTTTTCCAAAGTGGCTCAGTTAGAACAATTAAAATGTTTGCAATGGCATTCTTCTACAGTTATTCGTATTTCTGTAGTTATTTGTTTTTTTTTTTTTTTACCGTGTTTTAAGTTTTTAGGTGTTAGAACCAAAATATTCATAGAATTCTAAAAAATATTGTGTCTTAGAAGTTATCATGGGGCAGAAGGAATGAAGGCATATCTATTATTCTTTTTAAAAAACAAGTAGTCTGCCATACTGAATGTTACAAATTAAAGGGTGAGAGGTGATAGTTACTTAAGAGTCTGATGAATATTAACTGTGACTTAATTTGGGGGTAAACATTGTTGACGGAGCAATTAACCAAGACCAAGGAGAAGGAAATCCAAATTCCCAGCATCAAAAGGAATCATCACCTCTATGTTCTATCCAGATGTCTACCATGCTGACATTTTACTGGTCAGAGGTAATAACACTATGTCGCAAACACATACCTAGAGTTTGTACACACGGCCACATCCATAAACCCTGGAGGTTACTGCCATGGGAGACAATTTCTCACTTCTCTGTGAGAATATTAGCGTAGAATTCACTGTCCATTTTGAGAATTACCCAGGTTCCTTATTTCGCCTCATACTCAATTCTACCATCCTAGCTCTGCTTTATTATAAAAGATCAGCAAGGTTACAGAAAAAAGGCAAAAGTCCAAGTTTCTGTTTTTGTTTGATCAGTGCTAACTAGCATGTAATATATTCTTGGATGGGTTCTGGATTTTTACCATCAGTTACAGCTCTAACTCTAACACAAACCCTTTTAACAATTAAAGAAAAAAATCACCTGCCAAATTCACTTTTTGTTGTTTTAGGCAAAAAGGCTAATATTTCACACCTACTGAAACCACATCCTCTCTCTACTGGGGCTGTCGTGCATTTTTAATACTCACTGGCCCTTTAAAAAGCTTTCAGATTCTTTATTACTTTTTATGCCGTTATTCCATGAGCTCAGCATCCCTATCCATTTTCACGGCATCCTTTCATTATTATAATATGACAATACAAACATTTAATATTAGCAAGTGTATATTCCAGCATTCCCTCATAAACTGAATCCCATGCAAAGCAAAGCAATGGAGGATGAGACATGTACTCCAAAGGTCAACTAAAAATTTGGTTGGCAAATGAAAACAATTTTTTATGTTGTGCTAGCAGAAATTACTCTCTAAAAGCTTTCCTGGTGGGTACGGGAGGGGTTTCTGGTGTAAAAAGAAATGCCAACAGGCCCCACATTGAGGGGACATGCTCGTACAATGTTTGCTTATTAGCAGGTTCCCCAATTTTGGAGAGAGACAGCAGAGTGAAAATGGATGAAGGTCGTGGGCACTGCAATCACACTATGCTGGATTCAGATTCTGGCTCTGCGACTCTGAGCACATTATGTAACCTTTTTAAGTATTTAGTTTCTTCTTCTAAATATGGAATAATAATCTCTGAACTCTGAAGAGTTGTTTTGAGGATTAGATAAGTTCTTGCACATAACAAGCTTAGCATAGAGCCTAGTGCTTCACGGATGCTCAAAAATATCTAACTTTCTCTAAAGGAAAGTTACACCGTCTGGTCTATTTAGACCTCAAGTGGTTGAGTATATGCTTGGAACCCGGGTCCATGTGACAAGAGTTCTGTGCAGTTTGCAGTGGGCCTGGCTGGGGAGAGGATTTTGATGTTTTGAAGAATGGAACAGAAATCGTAGGAGAGATGAAGCCCACTGCTTATGGATTGATTTCCTTGGTTCTCGCCGTCTCTTGCCCTCATCCTAGGCAAATGCTTTTTCTCCCCTTGGCTGATACAGGTCATCCCCTCTTCTATTAGCCATGGCCTCAAATTAGGTTTTAGCCTGTCCGGGCTGTGAAAGGCTGGAACGCTTGTATCGCTCTGGACACACTGATAACCGCCGAAGGCAAGGAGCTCCATTCAACATCTTCAAAGATAAAAACTGAGGAGATTAAACTCATTCTTTTAGCAGAGAAAAGGGAACACGGTTTTAGGTTCATTTAACATAATCACTTTATATGTTGTCTGGAGGACTAATCATTTTAAGCCCAATTTGGCGGTTCTCACTTGTGAGAAACAGAATCTGAAATAAATGAAGGATCCCGGATGTGTAAAAACGTTTGAATTACCGAGGACGGATGAGAAGAAAGGACCAAGTGACTCATGTGATTTTACAGAGGCAAGGACTGTTGTGGCTACCTCAAATCCTCTCGTCCTACTCTTGTATTTTATAGTTGGGGAAACTGAGGCCCCAAGGGTGAATGCACCCAAGAACACGGAGCTGGGAAGGGGCAGAAGTAAGACTAGAATTCCAGTTGCAGGACGCCTGATCAGACTTTCCCACTCTGGTGTGACTATAAGAGGCACCTGGGATGCTAACTGAAAACACAGATGGTTTGCCACTCTTCCCACTCCTATGCTGAACCACTGCTGCAGAAACTCCAAGGCAGGGTGAGATACAGAGTGTCGGCAGGCACTCCACAGAGGACCAGGCAAGCCGCGATCATTCCCAGACAATGATGATCCCCAATTTAATTGACTGGGGTCTCACTTAAACTTGCTAAACCCAACATGCCAAGCGAGGGGATGTGGGCGTAAACGTTTTAATAAGGACCCCATGTGTCTGGGTTTAATGCACTCGTTTTGGGAGACAGGACTCTCTTCCATGGACTGAGTAAGTCCCAACAGTGGCTGTTTGGTTTTATATACGATGATGATTGAGGCAGAGTGCATCCCGTTTCATGGGTCTCTTAAGTACGTATGATCAAAAGAAGAAAAACAAGAAAAAACCAAACCAAACCAAACCAAACCAAACAACGATTTGGAAGGAGGGGAAATGAAATTCTTCTACCTGAATATTTACCAAAGAGTTCTTTTTGACCCACTTTATCAAACTCTGGTCATTCACATGCCTTCAAAGCTCAGCGCCATTGAAAAGTTCTAAATGATTTCTTTAACACAACTGCAGTTCTCAGGTGGTAGGCAACCTATGGCTCACTTCATCCCAATGGAAGAATTTCCCTACTTTTATTGTATTCTGTCACCATCTTAACATTCCTTACATGTTATTATTAAAGACTCTCTTGACATTTAAAGCAGACGGCACACTAATACTCAGTCATAGTCTAGGAATTCTAATGCTCCCGGAGTTAAGCAGGATTTTAAATTATGAAAAATAAGTGTCTTGGTTTTCAAAGAGGGACGTGGAAGTGAGAAACCCAGAGACCCTCTCTTCTTTTCCTTGGCTCCAGTCACAAAGCAGTGGTGCCATTAGGACGTCTTCCCCGCATGCTCTGCGCTTACTCAGGGAGAGTCAGCGGGCTCTGTGAGGCCACTGCTGCCAAGAACTGTCCTGAGTGTTGCCTTCCCTGGCGTTGGAGAGGCCTGAAGTGGGGACACATTACAGATAATATATCTGCAGAAGTCCAGGAAGCTGGTGTGATTACAAACAGCACCGCTAATGGTAAGTAATCACTCGTGAAGTCCCCGCAGTAACTGACCTGTGTTAGGCTTAATGTCTCCCTCTGCTATTGAAGCTTGCACACTTTTCTCCCTGCTGATGTTTCCTTGGAGCTTATGGTTCCTGCTGTACGTGATTTAGAAAATTTCCAAGGGATTCCTGTGTCACCGAGTTCTAGCCTTGCCCGGCTGCCATGGATTGCTGAGGAGGGCGCTCCAAGAGGCAGAGAAAGGCATGGCCTCCCAAGCCAGCTTTTACAACCAGTGATCTGCAAAGCCTGCATGTCATACACAGAACCTCGGTGAACCAGGACGACCCTGAGTGGAAAGCGTAAGGTGGCAGTGCCTCCAAAGGAGGAACACGTACACAGGCTAGGCTAGAATCGTGGGCATTGCCCATTATCTGCCATCGCTCTGAACAAGTGAATGAGACCTTCTCAACTTCAGTTTCCTCATCTGGAAGAGGAGAGGCACAGAGAATTATTTCTTTCACTCTAACAGCCAAGAACTGGTCATTAGTAACTTAGGAACACCTTTTCAAAGGAGAAGAAAGGCCCAGGCTCATTAGATGTTTGATGTATACTGATTTTCAAATGTTCTATTTTTCCATTAAAAAAAATGACAGGATTGAGGAATTCAGGAAGTATCTACTCACAGGGGGGTTGTGAGGATTCAATGAAAGTAGGGGTAGGAAGCATCTTGCACACCGCCTTGGCATATAGTAGGAACTCAGTAAATACCCTTCCAAATGGTTCCCCAGGTCCTTTATAAATTACAAGCAAAACAGGAGGCATTAAACAGCTCTCTTCCAAAGCCACTGGATTCAAAGTGATCATCTGGGTGAACAACTCATTCCATTTTGCCAGGTACTTTCCCAGTTTTGAAACTGGAAATCCCAAGTCCCAGGAAAGCCAACTGTGAAGGTTGGTCATCCTACTTCTTGAGGAACAGAGATGAACTGGAGAAAGAACACATATTCTTCCACTGTCTCCCTCACACTATGATCAAGGCAAATCCTTACACGGCTCTCTTGGCCTGGACTGTACTTGCCCCCTGCCCCCTCCCGTGTCCGCCCCGCCATGCCTCCTATGCTTCCTCTTATAAATTCTGCCTGGTGTGGGGTGAAAGACAGGCTAGTCGTCTCTCTCTGCTAGGCTGCACATATAGGAAGGAAGACGCTGTCTTGCTTATCTGCATCCAGTGCTCAGCACACAGTAGGTGCTTGATAAATGGTGACCGAATGGAATCAAATTATTAAAGACAAAAGGTCCCCCCCTCCACTCCCACCCCTCCTGCCTGGGTCAGGCAGAGCATCCCCATTGGTTGGGTCAGCTCTTTTTCCCCTTGGCTGCTTCCAGTATTCACTTTAGAGGGTCTAGAGGCTCAGGGATTGCAGGAATCCTGTCCTGAGCCCGGGGCCCCTGCCACATGCTGGGCTGTGGACATGAGGAAACACCGGATCTCCAAGGCTGCTTCTTTCTTCCATTCAAAACCCATCTTTACATGCCAGGGGGCCGTACATATGCGCTGACAACTGAGCAAGGTCACATGATCATTAAAACCAACATACGTGGCCAGAAAAATTTATCTATGCCACGAATGTCTCAGCTTTCTGAGACAGGGAAATCTGTCTGAAGACTTTCTCGTCTGTTAAATCGGATGCTTTTCCCTTCTCCCAAGATGGAATCCCGATCTAGCCACTATGATACATTGTGTGCCATCTCATTCATGGCTTACTGGTTGAGACAGTTCATAAGCATGTCCCACCTAAGTGAACCCAGGCAAGTAGATTCATATGAATTTAAATGCTTTGAGCATCAGGTGCTTCCTTACAATCCTGCCCATGGCATATGGGTGGGCCATTCTTAATGTCAACCTATTTCTGCATCCTGTGTCTGCGGCTCTTGTGTGTGTGTGTGTGTGTGTGTGCGCACGCGCGTGTGCATACTTCATGACCTGTACAGTAAGACCGTGCATTTTGATTGTGGGAACATCATTCCCCTCCAGTTCTGACCTAGCCTCTTGTCTGCATAGCATCCAGAAGAATCTGTCGAAAGAAAGCATCTAACAGATACAATCTTAAATTACATTCCCTCACCTCAAAAAGCCATGTCCTTCACCCAAATGATTACCATGGTGTCCATCTATCTTGATGTTAGGTGCATATATGTACAGCACAAGCAGCTCACACAAATTCTCTACAATGCTGGGCTTCCGGGTAACAGATGGGGTTAATCACCACCGAGTCCACTGCTAAAATGTCAAAAAATTGCAACTGTCTTTGTAATAGTGAAATGTGGCTAGAAATATTGCGAAAGGCTCAGAATGCCCACTAAGATGTCTTCTTGACCCCTCTTCCCTCTGAGACCAGTAACAGGGAGCAACATGAGAACTGAATTAACCACTCTGTTCACAAGCTCCACATAACGAGTTCACTGCGAGGAAAACATGCATTATATATTGTGATAACTTCCCACAAAAAGAACAACAATACAAATGCATCTCTCACACAATGCTGACGGGACAGGCCTAAGTCAGACTCTGTAGCCCATGATCTTGATTTCTGCCTGGTTGCCTTACCTCTCAACACTGGAATCGTGAAGGCTTTTCACGTGATTCAAGTACAGCGTTGCACAGACAGCACCAAGAAAGGAAACATCTCTAGCCAGGATCCCCCGAGGCTAACAATGGTTATTAAATTTTTTTTCACCTAATCTTTAGGAGGGGTTCATTAGAGGTAAGAAACACAAGAGCCTTATGTTTTGGATCAGAGGGAAGGTTTCTGCGGTATAGATCTGGGGGGCTAGAAATGGGCAGCACTCAAGTGGCTTTCATTCATGATGGTCATGCCTGGTGCTGGCTGACAATGCCCTGCAGAACTCTCCTGTGGAACACTTTCGCAATGATGCTCTAGGGCAGACATAATGAACCTCCATTGATCTATGACATAGATTTAAGCTTATTGGGGTTAGTTTTCTAATGGGGGCACACATGTGCCTTTGCTCCCAGATGTAAACACCAGAGGTCTAAGTCCTGCTGTGCAGAGAAAGGCCTGGCAAGTCCGGGTGGTAGGGGGAGACTGATCCTCCAACAATACAGGGATCAGCCTTGGGGAATTGTTCCAACTTTGACGGCTCTTTTCTGTAGTGCTAACTTGTGCAAATGTTTTTCAAATTCAAGTTAATGAATAGGAATTCTGTAATATACTTGGAGGTAGAGGTACTTCCTGGTCTGGGGAAATGCCTTCTTGAAGGCAAAGAGAAGTAGCTGTGGGGCTGGTCATGCCCAGGGCGTCCCCAATGGAGGAGGTGATTTGTCAGTGTACTGTGGAGGGAATGAGGGGATGATGCCAAGGGGAAATAAGAGAGAGGCTGTTCAAGCATAAGAACACCTCTTCAAAGTATTCTTGGCTGCTGCAGGGACCTGGTTCCCCCAACACCTCAGGTCCTATGGGCACAGCGACTGTTCGTTAAGTCAATTAAAAAGTACATTTCTAGACATGGGTAAAAGACATGGCAAATGTGACAGCACAAACATGAAAATGCTGACCCGAGAGGAAGAGGAAGCCCGCAGTGAGGACAGCTGGTGGGTCTAAGTGTACCTTGTCCTAGACTGCCCCACAACGTGCCAGATCTGCAACCCAAAGAATCTCCGTCTAATCCTGACCTCTCAGCTCTGGCTCAGGGTGAGGGTTCTTCAACAACTAAACATTGTTAACATTTTCTGGTATATTTCATCTGCCTGAATAATAACTAATGAATAAAATTGGGTTTGGCCCCTCTCTAGTACTGAAACTCTTTTGAGCATGTTTCTAGTGTTTTCAAGAACCCGTCAGTATCAGCCAGCACTACCCAAGGAGGGGACAGTGCCACTGGAAAATTACTTATCTATAGTCTGTTTTCCCTTTAACACATAAGAACCAGGAGGGCAACCTTAACCATTTTGCTCACTCTTGCAACCCTTTACTGGCTTCAGCAAGGTTCCTGCTATGTTATACAGGCTCTGGGTGATGTGTGCTAAATGAACTGGTAAGATAAATGGATGAATGAATGAATATCCATCAGCCCGCTTTCCATGATCCCCGTGATGGACAAGTACTTGTTAGGTGAAGTCGCTGTTGGGGAAACCCGACCAATGTGGTGACTAGAATGGTTTTATACACCAAGGCGAGGAAGGAAGAGGGAAGAAGGGGTTCGCAGACCTTTAGGTAGCCAGGAACCTAAGGGGAATTATATAATGTGATGCAAATGGGTTTTTTTGAATCCTCTGGAGCAGGGGTTATTTGGCAAACTTCTGTAGGAGCCAACCCGATAGTAAATATTTTCAGCTTGGCAGGCCATAAGGGACTCTGGTGCAACTACTTGAACTTTTCTACTGTAATGCCAAGCAACTATGGCCAGAGATGACACATCAATGAATGGGCGTGGCCATGTTCCAATACAACCTTATGTATGGACACTGGAATCTGAATTTCACATGCTCTATTCTTCCTTTGATCCCTCCCCCTCCCCCACACTATTCAAAACATAAAAACCTTTCTTAGCTCTTGGGATTGGGCTCCTGATCTGCAGTGTGGCAACTCCTGCTCTTGACAAGCATTACGCCATCACTTTAACAATTCCCTCAGCCTTTGAAGAAACCAAAACCTTCAGAATGAGCCTGCCCCTTCCTTCGTTAAAGTAAACTCTCAAGCAAAAATATCACAAGGAATACCACAGGCAACTACCCCATAGTAACTTCTGGCCAGATGATCTTCTTTGAGCCCTATCACAAGTTGAAAACCCTGCCTTCAGTTTGATTTAGGGCTGAAGGATGAAGGGGATCTATGAATAAATAAAATCCACAAAAAATCAAAGAATCCTTCTAATGGTCTGCAAAGCTCCCAGGCCACACCCACCAAAAAACATTAAAGCTGCCAGGGGAGAACGACTTGACTTACTGATGGTCTAACTCCTTTCCTTCTCTTGCCAGCTCTTGGGGAGAGTGAGGAGCAATGAATAAAGTCGATAATCAGCTCCTCAGTAATGAACAATGGCCCCACGCTCTCCAATCTGGAATCTGGGACACCTACTTGGGCAAACCATGACACTCTGTGAAACACTTTATTCTAACTAAATGCTGAGAATTTAATTTTATCAACTAAATAAATGCAGGGACTTATATCACTTTATAACCACCAATACGTAAAGATTTTCAGTAGCAAGAGCCATAAAGTTTGTTCTTCTGAAACCAATTTTTCAAGGGCTTACTACACATCAAACAGAAGTGAACTTTCGGGGCGGGGGAGGAGATAAATAAAGCTACTGTTTTCCTTCTGAAGAAACATGCTAAATTTAAAGGTGTTTCCAAAGACTTACGTAAAAATTTGGGGATTTTATGATGTGCCCTTTGCCTGTATGAATATCTTACTGTTCTAATAAGTTCATCTCTGTAGTCTGAATGGAAAAATATTAACTAGCTAAAGAAAATAACTTTTGAGACAATCTTACTAAACAAAATGTAATTTGTCATATAAGATGATAACTAATTAAAAAAAATCCTTTCTGTCCTGAAAAGTCACAACAAAAAGTTTAAGTGTGTTTTGGCTGATTTTTCTCTGCAACTATTTGAAGCTGTAAATGACTTAACTCAGTAAAATTCCAAATGTAATTATCTTCTGTACTTAGCCTAGGGCTCTCCATATATCTCGGCATTGCTGTCTTGCATACAAAATAGGCTTTTCGATGGCTGGTAACAATATAATGTACAACATTGTTTTAATTTCCCCTAGTCGGCTAACCTCTTGCCTACACTAAACCAGCCAGAGGAAGAAGCCACACTGAGTCATCAAGCACTCAAAAGCATTTTGGAACTCGGTTGCATAAATGGGGTTTGTAGGGTCAGGCTTTTGCAATTGTACATTTTAATAATCTCCATTTCTGACCCAATTTTTACTTTTAGAAACTCATTTTCTATTAATTATACCAAGAATGGAATTATTGTTAAAATATGGTGGTTCATCAACAAGTGACATCAGGAAGTGGAACTCACATTAAAAAATGCCCCCCATCCCTCACAACTGTGATCCACAGGAAAATATGCAAAAGTTTATTTTCTATAGTCACGAAACACATTCAACATGGCCCAAAGGATTGCCAAATACAAGATTTTTATATATATACATATATAAAAACCTACATATATATGTATATAATATATACATATACAATATATAAATATATATTATGTATATAAATATATATTATGTATATAAATATAATATATACATATATATGTATATATGTGTACATACATATATATATTATAGATCTGAATACATGTTTTTGTGTGTGTGTGTGTGTGCATATTTAAAACGTGTGCACTGAACTCTCGGGTGTTCTCAGTGATGGAGAGAAACGGGGACACGTTAACATGAGGAATAAATCCACACGCAGCTTCTGTTAACTCCCGACAGCATGCTCGTGTGTGCGCGTGTGGACGTGTGTATGCATGTGTATGCGTGTGTGTGTGTGTGTGCGCGTGCGTACTTGCTGCTGACACTCACATGTGCTTTCTATCCCCATCCGTGCTCTCAATCTCTCTCCCTGGCTCGGCTCCCTAACTCCAGGTTAGCGATATCGGCAACTCAGGGGCCTTACATTAACAACAGATTAAGTTTTTAACTTAGAACGTTTTCCATTTGCAGAAGACAAGGGGGGGGGGAAGCGAGGGCGGGGGTGGGGGGAGATGGAAAGCTCACGAGGTGGCGGGGAGCTCGAGGCAGACACAGAGATGCACAGAACTTTGAAACGTCTCAGCAGCAGCTCCAAAGAAGGAGCTGAAGGTGGACTTTCCCGGATTGTGAAAAGAGACGAGAGAAGAAAAGGACAACAACCAGTTTTGGACCTTCCATTCAATAATGAGTACACAGGAACTCATTGCAGAACACTACAGAAATGTGGGGTTCGAGGAATACTGAGGTAATATTAAAAATAAATGTGGCTTTACCTGTAGCTCTAACTGCTGTACAACCTGCATTTGTACTCTACATTGAGCTGTACTTCTATCGTCCAGCGCATGCTCGCTGTTGAGATGTCTGCAACAATACATAGAAAATCATTAAGTGAAATGGAGAAACAAACAGGAAAATATAAGTTACCAGGATGTTTCAGCATCAGCTAGGCAGTGGGTCTAGTTCACAGCGGACAGTTGTCGACTTGTGCACGGCCTGCCCTTCTCCATCCCCACCACTGAATACTGGCATTGCGTGTAATTTAGTCCATGGTTATCACCAAAATCAAAGTCTTCCAGGAAGTTCTGCAGGGCCTCGAGAGAGAACCATTTACACATAAGTAAAAGAAAATTTAAGCAATTAAGTCGAGCTGGCTTTTTAAGACCCACTCGATGGGTAGATATCTAAGAGAGG
>NC_138369.1:32479489-32497468 GCF_054177405.1 Leptonychotes weddellii
GAGCTTTTTATGAGACCTGTTGCCCATATTAGTGTCTTAGAATGATCTCATCTTTCATCCTGGCGAAATTCCAACACACAATTTCATTAACCCAGGTACTGCAGGTGATAAAACTCATTTTTCCCTAAAGAGACAGCTAAAAAGTACCAGTTATACATTTATGAAGTACCAGCAATCAAAATTATGGATTTTCTAAAAGGTTTTTAACTACTTTTATTGAAAGGAAAATCGCTGTCTCAGACTTTTGTGACACTGCTGCTAATAATAAATTTTACCATTTAGACATGGCCATAATATGGTAGACAGTGTCAATAAAAGTATGGAGCAAAGATGATCCCTGTCTTTTAAGAAATGCCTTCTAATTACACGCCGGAAATGATCACGTGAAGTATGTAACTAATGGCTCTTAAAAGAGAAGAACGCACAACAATGTATCTATAGTGATACAAGGTACTGTATACCCATACTCAGTTATATGCAGAATTGCAGGAGCAGACATTAAAAAATCTGTCTACTGCTTTCAAAGTCTACAAGGAAAAATTAAATTTGCATTTCTGACTAAAGTCTGTTTGCTGAAAAAAAAAAATGGGTTCAAAGGTTATTTGCTTCTTTTTTTTAAGCAAAGTGGTGGCAACAGACCTGTTATCTTTGGCAAATTTGTCTAAACTTTTCTATCTAATATTCTATAGATCACTAGAGGGCACTGTGGTATTTAGGCCACTCTGACCTCTCTGAGTACTTGGAAAGGTCTTGAACTCCCGAACAATGTCAGAAAGGTGAAAGGGCAGACTTTTTAACGGAGGGCCAGGGTCCGGGGCAGGGGGGAAGAATGTGTTCTGGTAGCATCCACTTTTTGATTTTTCTAAAGCAAGTAAAAAATGCACGATCAGGGCAAAAGTCAAATTCATCCAAAGCCCTGAGCTCACCCTGTGATACTCAAAGACTTGTCACCTGGGGGGTCTGAAGGGGGCCCAGTGTCATCCCCATATCCTTGAGATTTAAATGGTGAGGCTGGACTTTGATTTGCATACACCCACATTCTAGATGGCCACTCCCTCCACATGTGCTCAAGCCTCCTGCACGGACTGGGGGCAACTGCAGTGCAGAACATTCAGGCGTGCAAACCGTGCAAACCTGCACCGTGCAAACCGAGAGCCACAAATGGTTTGAAACAATTTATGATATCCGGCCTCCTTCGACATGTATTAGCATATACCTGGTTTCTTTAACATACACTTTGTTTTTCCAAAACCACAAACAGTGTTGCTGGAACTTCATGTGGAAGTGCTTAAGGGGTGGAAAGTTAACACCTTTGTGATCCTTGCAGCCTCACGGTGGCTGTTAAACAAAAGCCTCTTTGTGGAGGCTTTCTCGAGATGTTTTCTTAACATGTTCCAAGTAGTTTTAGGCAGGGAACTAAAGTAAACAAGATGTTACCATGATAAAAACACTTGTGAAAACATTACAGAGCACACTTAGTAGTTTCTTTCACATAAAACTCTTCACAGTTTTGAGAAGTAAAATTCACAGAAAAAAACTTTTTTTTTTTTAAAGCAAATGACCGATGACATGTCCTCTACTGTCTGTAGTCGTCGACCTTTTTGAAAGGGTCAAAGTTCTGCCCCTGGGCATTTTCCTATACCTTTTTTTCTCCTAGCCTATTAGAGCATGTAGAACACTTATTTTGTTTTAATAAATAATATACATCCGTCCAACATGCAAAGGAATTGTTTTGATTGTTGTGCATGGTGCTCTTCTCCAAGAGAAATAGCCAAAAAATAAAAACAAAACAAAAACAAGAATTCCTTTCAAATGGATACCAAGCAAGGATGCACATTACACTCTTCTGAGATGTGACACAAATAACCATCTAGAAGAAAAACTAGGGGAAATATTCTTCCCAAGCACATAAGACTACCTGGTATTTGTGAAACTATGGGTCTGTGTCTGATTTTACATTCTACGTTAGAAACAGGGAAATGTGGTCATGATTTCCTTCAATCTGCTCTCCACCTTGTCAGAGAATTGTATGAGCGCTTTTTGAAAAAGAAAAAGGGAAGAATTATAAATTCGTGCTTTCCCTGGTGAAGGTCGTGTCTTCAACCAGGTTTGAAAAGAAACAACCAATCCAAGTGGGGAGAGAATGGAAGAACACAGGGAGCTTCACCTATCTGCATCGGACTGGGCTTGTTTTTGTTTTGCTGTTATCGGAGGACTCCAAGCAAGGCAGGGCTGGAGGATTTCATTAGAGTTTAGCATGGGCACCTGCTGGTATCTGTTAGGGCTAACAAATACAACAGTCACATGGTAACTCATGGCTGATGGGTTAAAAAAAAAATCAACACGAAAACTGCAACTTGTTTTGAGAAGAAACAGGGAAATAAATGCGTACAATAGACTGGCTATCTGCTGATTCTGATAAAGCTTCCCTCTGTTGGCTGTGGGGGAAAGACAACAGGATGGTTATTTGTACAGTGTTTATCTTTGACATCAAGGGCCCTGTGGTATACCTCACCTTGGGAACACACACGGCAGAATGATCACAGAAAAGTGTCAAATCTCTGGTTTTGATTTACCAACAGTTATGATATTTTGCTCTCAGGAGGGAAAAAAGATTATGCCTCATTTTTAGACCCATGAGTCTCCCCTCCCTTCCCTTAACCTCTCTTTCTGTGAACAGTGGCATTTTATTGTCAGATGGGATTTTTATCCGGAATAACTGATCTTGGCCTCTCTAAAAAGTTACATCTTATGAGCCTGAGCAAAACAGGGTCAAGGAGGGGCACCTGGGTGGCTCAGTCGTTAAGCGTCTGCCTTCGGCTCAGGTCATGATCCCGGGGTCCTGGGATCGAGCCCCGCATCGGGCTCCCTGCTCGGCGGGAAGCCTGCTTCTCCCTCTCCCGCTCCCCCGGCTTGTGTTCCCTCTCTGGCTATCTCTCTCTGTCAAATAAATAAATAAATAAATCTTTAAAAAAAAAAAAAAAAAAAAAAAACAGGGTCAAGGAACAGTTACCGAGCAAAGTCACTTTCCCCTTTCATACGGAGACCTAAAAACCAGGTGGAAAAACCCAAGCCCACCTAAGTATAAAAACTGTGGCTGGTGAATGAAGTAACAGGGCAAGGCATGCATGGATGTTTCCTCAAAATATGAATAAACCTAAGGGCTCTGTGAATCTAGACTAAAATAACCCAGGATAGCAACGGCCAAGGAAATACAAAAAGATTTCTCAGCTACGAATGTCACGATGCCAAAAAAGTTTACCCTAGGTCAGAGGTCAGCAATCTAAATGCCCATTCCTTACATACGGTCCTACGGCTGCTTTTATGCCACGATGGCAGAGGTGAGGAGTTGTGAAACCCAGCATATTTACTTTCTGATCCTTTACAGAAAAAGCTTGCCATTCCTTGCCTCCCCACCCCCATCACATTTGACTATGTGGGACTTTTGACAAGAACTTTATGGTTAAAAAACTGTATTAAAGATTAGTCTCTTCTGACAGAGTAATGCTCTGCGGCGTCACGATACCTTTCCTAGGAATGGTCAGAAATGTTGGGATTTTTAAAATTATCCCTCCTTTAAAAATATATGTAAGTGGATAGATAAGAAAAGAATGGTATGGGTCGGGCACTTTACATGATTTACCTCTTAATTCCAACAACCCTGAGAGGTGGGGTACTAATATTATTATCCCAAATTACATGTGAGGGTATTGATGCTCAGAGATGCTATGGAACTACCTCAAAGAACACACTAATACAAAGTGGCTTCACCACCCAATCTGCCTTTGCTTCAAAGCTTGTTCTACACCTACTGCCTTAAGTTGAAAGCATGTAGTTAATAAGCTGCACTGCTTCTAAGCAGGCGGTACTGTATGGCAGTTAAGAGCAGGCACTGAACTACAAAGGCAGATAGATAGCTTGGGTTTGGATCTTGACTCCAGCTCTTACTAGCTGTGTGACGCTGGGGAAAATCACTTAACCCCTCTGTGTCAGTTTCCTTATCTGTCCCTTTCCTTATCCTTATCCGAGAGTAATACCTTAATATTATCAAGGTGGCTTGAGGATTAAATGAGTTAGACAGTTGACCCTTGAAAAATGTGGGAGTTAGGAACACCGACCCCCTCACGCAGCAAATATCTGTAATTTTGACTCCCCCAAAACTTAACTACTAATAGCCTACTGTTCACAGGAAGACTTACCAACAACATAAAAAGCCAATTAACACATATTTATATATTGTATGTATTATATTATATAGTAGATTCCAATAAAGTAAGCTATAGCAGAAAAGAAAATACTAAGAAAATCATGAGAAAAGAAAATATATTTATAAAACTACTGTATTTATTGGAAAACAAAAATGTGCATGTTAGTGGATCTCTGCAACAAATATGTATTGTTCAAGGGTCAACTGCATATGTGAAGTACTTGGAACTGTCCCTGTTGCACAGATGTTTAATTATAAACTCTTACTAGGGGAGGGTAAAATCAGGGGATCAGAAGGTAGGTGGGAAAAAAAACTAGAAAGCAACAACTAAGTCAAGGTCAGAGTAATACTACATTTTGCTGAGTAGGAGTGCCTTGGAGAATCCAAGCACTGCTGATTATCAACCTGCTTAAACCATAAGAAAACACCTCTAGGAGAGGGGTAATGGAAAAGAAGAGTGAACCCAAGAAACAGGTGCTTCCAGAATCTACAATCTGGCACAGTTAGAGAAGAAATGCTTAAAACATCACTTCCCAATAACAATGACTCCATGGTGACATGAGTCAAAGAGGCCACGTGGTTTCTGTTTGACCCACACGAAATACGGTAGCTCTTCCAGTCCAGTTCAATGGAAAGCAAAGTTGGTTTCACTAAAGCCACTGATTACTCTTTAGATGCCCAGAGATGTGGTAGAAGTGAATCTGCAAGAAGACTAACTTATTTTCCACTACATTAAGCAAGACACTGAAACCTGAAGACAACTCTGAATTTCCAAGAGCTAAAATCATGCTAGAGAGGAAACTCAGAATCCTGAATTCATCATATATGGCCAATCAATGTGTAACTGAAGAAAGCAGTAAGAGAACAGTGAGTTCTAGGTTATTTTTTTTTTCTTCAGCATTTACTCTCCCTTTGCTGATTTACATACTCATTTTTCACACTCAGGAACCAAGTCTCTCCTCCCTAGCCCCCATGTGGTTCACGTGGGGTGAACACAGCTCTATCTGCTCTGGAGGTGGGCATCTGATGGGAGCCTGGCTACATCGCTGTGACTGGCTCAAAGCTGGAACACACGACTCAATCTGGGTCAATGACAGTCTGCCCAGGACTGTTGCTGGCACTACGGGAAAAGAGATGCACTCTGAGATGAATAAACTTACGGCATGGCATTGTCTTCCTTAGCTCTACTTGGAAAGAGCCTAAGAACAAAGGCAACACAGAAGAAAACTGAGCTAAGAGACACAGAACCAATACTCCCACAACACTGCTTAAGCATCTGAATCCAGCCATGGACTTCCCAGTTACAAGAGTCAATTATCATTCCCTACCCCCCGGCTTTTTTAGTTGGGGGGAAAGGATGAGGGGTTAAACCAATTTAAGTCAGGTTTCTGTAGCTTGCAAACAAAAGTCTTCTAACAAATACACGTCGACAAATAAGTCTGAGGAAATAAACAAGCAACAGTTGCAGGTTCATAGTGGGCATTCCAATTCCACTGAGCAAATATGAACTGAGAACATGTCATTTCATGTGCAAAACCACAATAAATAATTGAGAGGTCATTTCCTATAAAGAGCCAGCTTCCTAATATCCTTAGAAGGGGTTTTTTTTTTTTTTTAAAGGAATTGGTCTAGGCCCTAATTCTGATGATCTTTAGATTCTTTTCTTTAGTATGAGGTGTGGTTTGAAATTGTGCTATCAAATGGTGGAGGCACAGAAGAAAAAAAAAGATTATATATATGTAATATTATATATAATATGTATTATATAATAAAAATATATATAATATATACATTTTTATACATCTATATCTCTATACATATCACGTAACTGTCAGTTTATATAATAAATGGACTTCTGATTTGAGGACGAGGGTGGAAATACTTCGGTAATTAACATTTTTAAATGGATCATATTGGAAAACTGCCCTTTTCCCTTGTGACTCTAAAACTGATAGACTGAGAATGTTCATAGCAATTGTATATTTCTAGAGACTTTATGAAAATAAATCTTATTTACAGATGGTTATCAGCCATTCTACAGAAGAGCGAAATTAGCACCGATACATTCATCAAAGCTAGCCCTGATGCAGAAGGTGAAATCAGAATTTGAAAGTGGCTTCTACCGAGGTCTTTTTCTCTCACTATCTAAATACAATTAGGCAGTAACAAAATAATGATTTATAATGAGTGATTTATAAGAGAACAAAGCCCAATAACACTAACTTGAATCATAATAATTGTAAAGGGCTTTTGCTTACTCTGAAGTATCACTGTTCTTGAATGTTGATATTTAAACAAATTTCAGGCATCTCTTTTTAAAAAAATTTAGTACTTAAGTTTCTAATGACTGCCTCATGCTTTTCAAGTAAAATATTAAAGCTGGGAAGCTCTGAAATAGATTCACAGGCTTCATTAATTAAAAAACGATATTCACCAAAGCTCCTTTCAGGTAACACTGGATGTACCTTTAAGGGTAGGTTCTTAGAATATTTGTATCCAGGTCCATAAAGCTAAATAGAGAGATTGCTTTAACAATATAAAGACCGCACAAAACTAGAAAACTGCACATGAATCAGCCTGCTTCTAGTTCTAGAGGCTTGAACGAGAGAGAAGAGACAGAAGGAAAGACCCCAAAAACCCAATTTGTAAGCCATCATGAAGCCAGATTTAAAGGAGTGATATGTGCACATACGATGGATTACTGCATGATATGTAAATATACTAAATATAATGTATTATTATTTTCAGTCCATCTGTCAATGATTCAATGATACTATCAATAAATTTATGGGGGTGTCCATAACACAGGGTGGTTTAGTCTAAATTTTATTAAAAGACAAGGTAACTGTAGGGAAGGGAAATCATAAGATGTAGTGCAGAAACCTTTCACTTCAACTAGGAGAAGATTCATGTATCATTTATTTACAGAGATACTTTAACAGCCTTACAGATTCAAATGGAGTAACCCAAGTTTCAGTCATACTTTAATTGTAGAAATTAAAGTTACTCCATTCTCTCCAAAAGGACAAGAATCCGAGCTAAAGCCAACGTCAATATGGAAAGGTAAGAAGCAAGGTGGTAGCATTTCCTTGGCACCCATTTCTTGAGTTTATAAGGTCATTTGAAGAAAAAACAAAGAGGCCCAATCACCAAGCTACCACTGGCCAGTAACTGACAGCAGTTTTAAAAAATCGGAGTTAGTAGGTCAGTGATTCAGTATGCAGACACATGAATAAAAGTGAAAACTAAATTACTGCAAATTTAATACTGGGAGAATTTTCATTTAATCACTGTCATTCTGAGAAAATGGGTAAACAAAGACCCTTATGAACAGCATCAAAACTGTCCTTGCTTATACCTCGTTTGCCCTTTACACTCAACCCTTGGCAAATTCTGTAACTATTCCTATGACAATGCACTAGACCTCATGATTTAGAGTCCATCCTCAAAATGGTGGTATGGAACCCTCCATCAAAAAGGCATTTTATGAGGAAAAGCATGAGCAGCGGGAGGTGATGGCTATGTAAAAGAAAAAAGCAATATAAAATCATTCTTACTTTAGGAATGATTGGAAATCTTCACAAACTGCTTCACAGCCTGGCCACTTGCATACACCATGTCCATAGAGAGGATGACTATGGGGATGCTCCTCATGGGACAAACTGAAAAAAAAAACACACACACACACACACAAAAGGACAAGAGAATGAATATGTTGCCAAGAACCATCCCCCCAGACTTAAAAGGCAAGAGGAACCCACATGGCTGAAAGTGGACATGGAGGAACCGAGGGTCTTTTTCCCCATGAATTTACTATTTCCAAATTGTTATTTAAAAGGAAGAGTTAAATTCCAAAATGTGAATAGTCCAATGTTAGAAATGTGACCACCATGTATGAAAAGTGTTTGACAGGCTTTTGTTAGAGGCAAAGCTCTCCACACTCAGGCTGTGAAGGATTCTTTAAAAAGCTAGAATTTATCATTTAATCTACATAATGAAAATGATAAAATCTGTACTTGATTTTGAGATTCTCTTGCTGTTCTCTACCCAGAATATTATATTTTCCTCCTCCCTTCCACCAAAAAACTGCTTTCACATAATTGTATGATGGTTTCATAAATTAATTTTATCAAGCAAAGAATAGAGCAATGAAATAATTTAGAATAAAATAATTTAGAAAGACAAATATATCCAAGTAGATGATTAGCTTTAAAAAGACACTAATAACTGCAGAAAGATTATAGCCCTAAAATTATAGACACCAAGAGTGAGAAAAAACTTGGCATGAACACGAGGGGTTAATCCTCCAGTGGGGTTCCAATCAATACATAATGATTTGACCACAAGGATCCAAGTCATGGGATGCTTTGATCCACGCCATGTGGTGCTTGGGGAAGTATATCTGTTGCGCTCGCTGATGAACCATATTCTCAAATATTTTCTCTATTAGATTTCTGCATCCAGACTTCTTTCAAATTATTTTTCCAGTCGTTTCCATAACCTTATATTGCACCAAACAGAAATGTAAAACTAACAGAGAGTTCTGTTTCGTACTCAAGCACATTCCCTTCAAGGAAAGGGCTATTTTGCAACTTACTCCACTGCCTCTCTGTGACTTTGAACTTCAATCATGACTACACACACACACACACACATGCATGCACACGTGGCTTCTATTTTATATTACCACCAGGATGTGTATTCATATGTCATCTATCGATTCACATTCACAAGGCAGACATACACAAATGCCACTTGTCCCTGACTTATAATGAATCCACAGAGGGCATATTATGAACAGTTAAACTAAGGAGCAGTAGGAGTAAACACACATGTGCGCAGAACTACACCTTATCAAGGATCAATAGGTCTCTCTATGGCTTTTAAATAATTACGCTGGAAATCTAACATAACTTGAAAATAATGACAAGCTTCTCTGCCTTAAAACAGAAAATACATCTGGGAACCAGAAAAAAATTACAGAAGTCTAACTCATAAAGGTGTCCCCAGAAGAGAAAAGACTAACACGAGTGAACGAAGGTAGCTCTGTAGTGAGACTTATAAAGCCCAATGACAAAAGGATATTCTCTAAGCAGTGAAGAGGGCAAAAGTCCATTGGACCAAAGGAAAGAATTACTGCCAATCCAAGTTCATCTTTGGATTTTTTAAAGACTAAAATCAATTACATAAGATGATGGACGCTAGTGAAACTATTTTGGTTCATGGTCATGACACAAGTAAATCAAGTCATTATGCTGTACAACTTATACACGCTATATGTCAATTACATCTCAATACAGAAAAAAAGATATGGTACCAAAATAGAATTTCAAATGACTACTGACAATATTTGAAATTAAAGAATCCTCCTAAGGACTAGAATTTTTAGTTATTTTGAGGGAAGGAAATCATTTAAAAAGAAAGCTATTCCTACCAATAGCTTAAGAAAGAAAAAAAAAAACCCTAATTATTTTCTTTACCAACTTTAGTCTATATAAAAAATAGATAATACACACTTTTGACAAATTAAGGTATGAAGATTTATATCCTCCTTTTATATTTAACATAATTTTGTTATTAAATAATTTCTCATGCTATCAACTGTCTTCAAAACTTTATTTACTGAAGCTAACAGCTCATCATAAACCATCTTGGCCCTAGTTACATACCAAAATTTCTCTAACCATCCATTTTGGACACTGAGATTCCCTTAATGTTTCATACGTTTATGAATAATGTTAAAAATAAAATTTACCAGGTTAAACATTCCAGTATATAACTGATTTTTACAAAACACATTCAGGGAAATGGGATGAGTCAGTTAATGAGGACTAAGTTTTAAAATTCACTATGAGGGCGCCTGGGTGGCTCAGTTGGTTAAGCGACTGCCTTCGGCTCAGGTCATGATCCTGGAGTCCCTGGATCGAGTCCCACGTCGGGCTCCCTGCTCAGCAGGGAGTCTGCCTCTCTCTCTGACCCTCCCCCCTCTCATGCTCTCTGTCTCATTCTCTCTCTCAAATAAATAAATAAAATCTTTAAAAAAAAAATAAAATAAAATTCACTATGAATATTCTATCAAGTTGCTCTCGAGAGATGCTACATGCCGAGTGCATTCTTACCCATTATATATATTTTGTGTGATCCTTTACGTTGGAAACCAAATGCCTCAACTAGTTAAGATATAAAATTAATACCCCTAGTTAAAAACAGCAAAGGGTTGTTCTATCGTGCTTTTTTGTTGTTGTTGTTAACTGGAGAGTGTTCTGAAAAGTATGAAAGAAAATGGTATGTCTTCACTAGAGGGATTTATGACTAGAAATAAAATATACATGATTTAACACGGACTCTGCCATCCGTCTTCCCCACCCAATCCCTCTGCTTTTTGATTAACTTGTTTGTGAGGCCCTGTGGCTTGAATAAAAACTACTCTGCTCTAAGAATTTATTTTTTGATCAACTTGGTATCCTTATTTCAAAGTAAGGACAGAGGACAGTTCACTAAGGCCTTAGAAAGACAACCACGGACAACTGAAGTCTAAAGAAACAAAGTCCTCACACATATATACATAGTTACATACTCAGAAGACCTCTTGAAAACTTAACTGTACATTAGAACCATATTTATTATGAAATTAAGATATGCTCTTATTTTAGTAACTTCACATAACACGGGGCGCCTGGGTGGCTCAGGTCATGATCCCAGGGTCCTGGGATTGAACCCCGCATCGGGCTCCCTGCTCTGCAGGAAGCCTGCTTCTCCCTCTTCCACTCCCCCTGCTTGTGTTCTCTTTCTCTCTCGCTGTCTCTCTGTGTCAAATAAATAATAAATAAAATCTTAAAAAAAAAAGTTCACATAACACTAACTCTGAGTTGGCTACTGAAGAAGGTCCATTCCTCATGCCATCCCGCCCTCATCCCACACCTAATAACCCCACCCTAGATAACACTGTTAACATCTGGTACATTATTGTGCTACATTTTTCTTCTAATGTCTTAGTAGTTTACAAAAATGGAAACTATAAACGCCATTGTTACTTGTTTTTCATGTTTAATATATAATCGAACAGTTTGATTTCATTTATTTTTTGCATCTCACAGGTACATTTCTTCAGGCCCCGCAGGAAACGGCCCTGCAAGCGTACAGCGAGGGACGTTCCACATTCCCATCTAAGAGAGCTTGCTGCAATTTATAGCCAGACCGGCGTTCCACCTGATGTGCATTCCAAGTAAAGCTGGTTAATGATGACCACGAGCAGGTGCAGAACTTGAAGCTCTGAAATCTTTATTTCTTTTATCCGCACTCCTGATTTCCTAAAAGATGAAGGCCATTCAACCCCATTCCTACCCAAATCTCCTGGTAAACTTAGGTATAAGCAGGGCTTCACGGGGATCCAAACATTTTTAATAAGGCTTTGATGCATCTCAGCGTGCAGGACCACTGGCTCTGGCCACCCTGACCCGCATGGCCAGTAACTATAATTGGATACTTTTAAATACACAGCTGTCTGAAATAAAGTGCTTCGCTATGGCAGGAAAAGGAATAGGCTGGCGGTGGCACCTTGGTAGAGTATCTCTGGACAAATACATAAGGAACCATAAAATTGTCAGGGATGATGAAGAAACGAAATTTTCACCGTATCACTTTTGAAGTTTTTACGCTGTACACTGCAGAAGTGTTTTGCTGTGCAATTGTTATTTTCTTTTTCATATATATGTATGAACATGTACATATATAAGCACACATGAAAAAGTCAAGCGCTACTCAGGACTCAACACTGAGACTGCCATTTGCCCCGAGAGGGGCAGAGTAGAGTCCATGGTGCGTGTGGCCGAGTCCTGCTTCTGGCTTTTCAGTCGCGCTGTATGGTATACCAGCTGTACTTCTGAATGCGAGTGTTTCTGTGTCATCGGAACAGCGGAACAGACATTTATATTCTGACTGCCTTTCGGGATGTGCCAAAAGGTAAAAGAAGGGAAATTTACTCTTCTTATGTCAGAGTATATCAGCTGAAGCCATAACTGTGATACAGACTTCAGCCTCTGAGAAGATTTTATATAATGGCGATGGTTCCTCAGTGGTGACTCTTTACTATGTCCTTCCAAGTTCACTTTTTTTTTTTTAAAGATTTTATTTATTTATTTGACAGAGAGAGACACAGCGAGAGATCCCGGGAACACAAGCAGGGGGAGTGGGAGAGGGAGAAGCAGGCTTCCCACCAAGCAGGGAGCCCGATGCGGGGCTCCATCCCAGGACCCTGAGATCATGACCTGAGCCGAAGGCAGACGCTTAACGACTGAGCCACCCAGGCGCCCCCAAGTTCACTTCTTAATGACAACTTGAAACTGGAATCATTCAACTCACCTGCTGTGCAGCTAAGAACAATTTCTCATTTCAGCCCCTACTCTTTAGTGTCCTTACTAGTCCTATAAAGTTAATTTTCTCTGGTGTAACCAAGAGGAGAATAATCTTTGAAGGAGATGAAGTCAATAGACACCACGCTGGACCCCAAGACATTTCCTGCCAAGTTAAAGGCAGTTTTCCTTTCTCCTCAAGGCGCACTCTCAGCTTTTCCGGTGCCCTGACCCAAGTTCTCATGGTTGTCTTTGGGGTCTCCCCCAACTTGTGTGGTTTCCCTTTTCCAAGAGCGCTCTGTTTTCTTCCTCTCAAAATTCCTGATTCATCTGTAACAAAAGTCTACATCTGTGTGCATCAGGTTTATAGCTTCTCTCCCCCCTGCTTCCCTCAAATTAACCCCAAATTATAAATTGTGTATTATTTCACTGGCATGTTATTTCATAAACTGAGTTATGAAAGACCGTTGGTCATTCTCCAATCACTCAAAAAGGTGGAATAGGTTTTTCTTTTTAAATGTTATTGAGAGATTCATATACCATACAATTCACTCTTTTCACATGTACAAGCCAATGGTTTTGAATATGTTCAGAACTGTATAACCACATCACAAATAATTTTAGAACATTTTTGTCACACCAAAAAGGAATCCTCTACCCATTAACAATCACTCCTCAACTCTTCCCAACCTTCAGCTCCTTCCAACCACTAGTCTTCTGTTTCTAGACATATACTTATTCTGGACATTTCATATAAATAGCATCATACAAGATGTGCTTTTTTGTGACTGCCTTCTTCCACTTAGCATAATGTTTTGGAGGTTCATCCCCACTGTAGCATGTGTCAGTACGTCTTTTCTTTTTTTTACAGCTGAATAGTATTCCACTGGATGTATAGAAACACACTTTAAAAAAAAAAATCCATTCATCCACTGATGGGACATCTGGGCTGTTTCCACATTCTAGCTATTGTGAAGAATGGTGATATGAGAATGTATGTCCATGTACATGACTGAATTTATGTTCTCAATTCTTTGGGGTCTATGTCTAAGGGGAGAATGGGCAGGTCATGTGGAAAACCTATGGTTAACATTTTGAGGAAATGCCAGACCAATTTTGAAAGCAACTATACTACCTTATATTCTGACCAGGACTGTTTGAGGGTTACAATTTCTCCACATACTTGCCAACACCTGCTATACGTGTTTATTTTGGCCATCTTGGTAGATGTAAAGTGGTACCTTTCTGTGTTTCTGATTTGTATGTATTTAATGTTTAATGATGTTGTGCATCTTTTCATGTGCTTACCCATTTATATATCTGAAGAGAAATGACTGTTCAAATTCTTCGTCCACTTTTTAAAAAACTGGGTTCTCATTTCAGACATATGATTTACAAATACTTATTCCCATCTTGTGGATTGTCTTTTCAGTTTCTTGATGATGTGCTCTGAAGCACACGTCTCTAATTCTGACAAAGTCCAACGTACCTATGTTTCTTGTGGTTCCATAGGATTCTGATGTCACATCTAATAACCCACTGACTAATCGAACGTAATGAAGATTTATTCCTGTTTTCTTCTGAGAGCTCTAGCTCTCACATTCATTTTGAGTTAATTTTTGTATACGGTGTGAGGAAGAGGTTGAACTTCATTATTTTGCATGTTGTCCCAGCACCATTTGATGAAAAGATTATTCTGTTCTATCCTAAATGAATTGTCTTGGCACCTTTGTCGAAAACCAACTGAACATAAATTCACTTTTGCTACATTTTGCACATGGATTCTGCACATGGATAGGGAGTAGGCAAAAATGATACATCTTGTTACTGACAAGATGGATAAGGAGGAGGTGTTCAGTGATGACTGGTTAAAGGAACGAAGGAGGTCTATGCTTTCCAATAAGGACTAACGGCATCCTTACCGCTGCCGTGAAGCAGGAAGCATTTCCCTTCTAAACCACTCCCCACCCCCTACAAATACACCAAAAAGCACAACTAATCCCCTTCCTGCCACCTTTGACTGCTTAGAAGCAGTTCTGCCTCCCTCTCTTCCCCGTTGGTCACTCTTCTCCCCCCCCGCCCCCCGCCCACCATTTGACCTTTCATTCAACCAGCAAGCATTAATGGAAAGCTAACCCTAAGACAGGCACCCAGGATACTAACGATGAAGACCAGTTCGCTGCCAAACTGCCACGGGGCCTCCCTACGGCTCAAGTCTCTCCTGGTCTGTCTTTTTTCCAATTCTTTGGTTTCATGTCCATGTGCACGTGCTTATGTCCACCCCATTAACACTGTTAGTCACAGAATCTCCCCTCCCAGATCTGTCACAGCCCACATGATTCTGGCTGGGTGGCAAGGGACTGCTTACCCCTTGTCAAAGCCTCCAACAACTCCAGATACCTCAGGTTTCCAGAAAGGTGTTCTCTTGACAGTTTCATGACTACCTAATAGAAAACACCTTACACTAAACTGATCATAACCATGCAAGTTATCAACGAAAGCCACTATTTTAAAGCTTCTTCTTTTATTTAATTCTTTAATGACAACTTACACAGAAAGGATCCCACTTTCTCTCTTTCTTTAGCATCACTTTTTAGTTCTTATCCTATTTCCCTGCCTTCTATTTTGTTACCACATCCTACTTTCAGTGACACTTTAAGTACCAGATCAGGGATTTCTCAGGTTGAAAGACAGGAGTATGAATTCAATTTCTAGTGATGAACTGATAATAGAAGATATGGTGACTTCAGATGTTTTATATTAAATGTTCACAAACTAACGGATCTATTTATGATATATACAATAATCATGTACACCAATTCATGGACACCAAACAAGGTGAGTTGGCTTTGGAATTCTGTCACAGTGGACCTTATAATACAGAGTAATGCAGATGAACAATAGCAAAAGAGATGATGACTTAAATCTCTACCACAATTTTCCATTTTAGAGTTTATTCTTCTGACGTCTTTCCTACCATTGTATATCTCCTCCAAACCAGCTGGAAGTCAAAGTCTCTTGCAGAAAATAAAATGACAGGTCAAGTTTCTTCATGGGTTACACTGCAGTATCAGGAGGAAAAGGTCTTACACCTGCCTACAAACGCACAAATGATATGTGGGAACAGGGGAAATGAGGATGTGAGTACGGCATCCTTTTTCCTGATAGCTTTGTAAAAATGACCTTTCTCCTTTAACTTTCACTGAAAACACTTCAAGAAGCAGGCGGGCTTCTCATTTCCCACTGAAAGCTGGGAGATGGCTCAGATGTTGCATTTCTAGCATACTGCCTTCATTTCGCTTTTCACTCATTACAGAAATACGCCATCCTACGTGTTTATTCATCAGTTTTCTGTAAGTACGTTGGCCATCAGTTCTATCATCTTACCACAAAGACAAGGGTGCCTGACAAAAAAGCCTATGACAGAGTCCAGCCTAAAGTGAGTGAAGATGAAGTCTCCACCCACTGGAACACACACACACACACACACACACACACACATTTCTCTCTTTCACTCACTCTCTCATGTGGTGAATCCTTGACTCTCCTCTTCCCCAGAACGCTCATCATCTCAATTTTCTGCTGCTTTTCAAATCATGTTTAATTAGAGGATTTCACATTCCCTTGTGATATGATATTCATGAGTAAAACTTGCAATTGGAGAGACTGTGAATTAGTCTATTAAGAGCCAGATTTGTGCTTTTAAACAATGATAGAGATTTATTATCTGCTCTCAATATTGTGGCTTGAGATGTGAGGGCTACCTTAACTAACTTTATATCTGAAGTAAAAGCTTTTAACTCCTTCGGTTCAGCTTTTGTTTTTTTTTTTCCCCTTGCATTACAGAGTATCCTGTAAGAAATACAGGGTTCCCTCTCTGTAACAGCCCTCAGGGCATGGCCCAGTAATGCGGTGTGTGGGGTGAGTGTGATATACAAATATCCTCACTTTCGTAGTTACGAATTCATGTTCATGTGTACTAGAAAAAAAATTTGACCAAGACATCAGATTCACGACTTCTCAGTGTTACATTTTCCATGAAATCTATTTAAGCCACTCAATTTTAAGAAAAATATTAAGTAATAAGTAGTTAACAGGTACATGCAGATGTGGCAAAAATGGGACATGGTGGGAGACTGATTCAAAGTCACTGTTGACCAGGCTTAAAAGATGGTATTTGTATGCAAGGGTATGGAAACACAACCTTCCTCTTCCACTGCTCTTCTTAGAGTAATGCTTCTCAAATTTTATTATGGATATAAATCACCGGGAGATCTTTTTAACATGCAGGTTCTACTTTAGTAGTTCTGGGTCGGGATGCAAGACCGTGCATGTCTGCAAAGCTTGTGTGTGACGCCGATGGTGGTGGGCCATGGACCACAACTTGAGTACTAAGTGCCTTGAGAGTTCCCTGTTCTGCATCTGACCTAAAAATGACTGCGCTTTATTAAAGGAACGCTCATGGGGTGCCCTACTCACTGTGGGTTGAATAACAAGATAGAGATGGATAAATATGGAAAGGGGTGGCCCTGGGCAACCTCAAACAATAGCTGTAAACTCATTTAAAAGGAAAAAAAAAAAAAGCTGGATGGCCCTGTTACATAAGAATGATATGCAAGGCTTTTTAAGATTTAATGTAACAGAACAGGTAAGACTGAAGGAAGTTAGCACGGGGAAAGACTATTTCCTGTTCTTGTGGAACGAACGCCAATTTCACGTGAGCACAAACGTGGGGAGTGATTTCGTCAGAGAATGATGTTTGCCAGGTATTACACCGATCAGGAATACCCTGGCATACATGGGTGAATTGGTAAATGTGACAACTCAAAACCTCACTGTGCCCAAACTCAACATCTGCCTTAGGCATCCTCTAAGTCTGGTTGGTACCCCATAAGCCTGGAAGTACAAGATGTATGTTTAAGTAGGATCTTGAATTAAGTTTTTAGGAAGATAAGTGGTAGTTCTGGGCTTTTCCAGGAAACCAGGGTAAACAAACAATGGAAACAGGGTTTCAATCCACTTGGCATAGTACCATATTCAGTCAAGGTCCCTCTCCTCGGCGAAAAGAGGGAATCTGACCAAAATACCCCAATACAGGACATGCATGCACTCAACGGTGGCCCACACAATGTCAGTTAGAGCAAGAATGCAGAGTTTTTTCCTGCACTCTGCATAAAACTGGCAGATTTATTTTAATTTCTATTAGGTAAAAATATATGTAGTATCTCCAACCTGTAGTATCATTTCTTAGGATGAGGCCTATTTGACTTTATTTAAAAATGACTTGATTTAAAGAGACTATAAATCGTAATATAAGTAGATATGACCAAGCTCACGACCAAGGGGCACAAACTCAGATGACTGAGGTTTGGGAAACCAAAAGTGCATGATGTATTCTACAAGGAGATTCAGTCCCTAGCT